>NW_012142412.1:2681889-2773382 GCF_000956105.1 Propithecus coquereli
GGAATATCCCTTGTTTGAGAACTCTTCAGAAATTATTCTATTATTGATTTGTAATTTCATTGTTGTCAGGGAATATCCCTTGTTTGAGAACTCTTAAGTTTCTTGCGAATTACGTGATGCCTTATAACATGACCTGTCTTGGTAAACAGTCTATGTATATTTGAAAAAAAAATATGTATACTGCTGTTCTTGGACTGAGTGTTCTATAGAAGTCCATTTAGTTGATACTGTTGTACAAATCTTCTGTATCTGTACTGATTTTCTGTATACTTCTATCAGTTATTAAGAAAAGCTATTGAAATCTCCAGTTATCATTGTGGATTGTCCGTTTCTAATTATAGTTCTATCAGCCTTTGCTTTATGTTTTTTGAAGTTCTGATATTGCATTTATTGTAGATGGCATATAGTTGGGTCTTTTTAAAATCTACTCTGACAAGCTCTACCTCTTAATTGGAGTGTTTAGATTTAAGGTAATTGTTGATAAAACTGGGCTTACGTTTATCATCTTACTGTTTTTTATTTCTCTCATCTATTCATCCCTTTTTCCTCTTTTTCTGACTCCTTTTTGATTATTTTGTATTCCATTTTTTCTCCTTTGTTGGCTTATTAGTTATAACTGTTGTTGTTTTAGGGGCTGCTTTAGGGTACATATTACATATCTTTACCTTATTGCGGTCTACTTTCAAGCGATAGGATACCACTTCACACAAAGCACGAGAAGCTTACAGCAGTCTGCTTTCATTTCTCCCTCCCAGCCTTTGTTATTGTCATCATACATTTTACTTTTCCATGTTATAAAGTCCACGATAATTGTTATAATTCTGATCGATCACATTTCTTTTGAATAATAAGAAAAATATCTTACGCATTTACCTGTGTAGTTGCCGTCTGGTGCTGACCGTGCCTTTGTGTAGACCCGTATTTCCTTCCAGTATCATTGTCCTTCTTCCCGGAGGACTTGCTTTAACATGTCTTGTTCAGTTGGTCATCTGGCAACCAATTGTTTTACCTTTTGTGCATCCGAAAACATTTTATTTTGCCTTTGGTTTTGAAATATTATTTTTACTGCTGTAGAATCCTAGGTTGACGGGGTTTTGTTTTGTTTTTTCCTGTCAGTGTTTTGAAGATGTTCCTCCATTGTCTTCTCAGTTGTGTTTCTGATGTCATCTTTGTCTTTGATGCTGTGCATATGAGTCTTTTTTTCCTCAGTCTGCTTTTAAGATTTTCTCTTTGTGCCTGGGGTTGAGCAGTTTGATGATAATATGTCTTAGTTTGGTTTTCCTCATATTTCTTATACTTGGGGTTCATTGAGCTCTTCGAATCTGTGAGTTTACAGTTTTCATCAAATTTGGAAGATTTGCAGCCATTACTTTCGTCAGATATCTTTCCTGTCCCCTTTTCTGTCTCTCCTCTCCTTGGAGACTCCAATTACTCAGTATTTGGCGACTTGAAGTTGTCCTACAGCTGACTAATGTGCTTTTCTTCTTCTTTTTTTTTTTTTTTTTTTAGTTTGTGTTTCTCTGTGTTCCATTTTGAAACCCAGTTCACTAATCTTTTCTTATGCAGTGTTTAATATGCCATCAGCCCCTTCCAGTTCCCTCTTCATCTCAGATAATTTTTAATCTCTAGAAATCCATTTTGGATCTTTTTTTAATGTCTTCCAAGTCTCTACTTTTGGAATAAACCAAATACAATGATAATAACTATCTTAAAGTTCTAGCATCTCTATTGTTCCTTTTTTACTTATTAAGTAAGGTCTTCGTGAGTCCTCTAACCCTCTGTGCCATGAATCGTGAGCTTTGCTAGTGTGGCTGGTAGGGACAGGTGCTATTTTGAGCCTTTAGTCCTTTTGGAGGGTGCTTTTCCTAGGCCTTTGGTAGTTTTTTCGCTCACATGCATTGATCAGTACTCTACTGAATACCTGAGAGAGACCCCTACAGATCTCTGGGGTTCTCTCTGGGCAGCTTCCTCCTTTTCAGTACTTTTTCCTGCAAATTCTGGCTGTTTCCAGACTGTCAGCTCAGGGAGTGTACTGGGTTCCACCTGGCCTCCGTCTCCCTGTGCTGTGGCCTGGAAACTCTTCCAGGGCAGTAAGCTATTTTCAGGCTGGGTAAGTCTCCATCTAGACCAGAAGCCAACGTCTGCTCTTCTTATTATATTTCTTATCCCTGGTTCTTTTCTCACGATGCCTCTGTATTTGTCCAGAGGAATTACAACACTGGTTATGCCACATAAACCTTTAGTATGAAATACAGCTCACGTTCCTCGGCCATGTTTTCCAGATCTTCCATAAATCATTCTGTATTTTTCTCTAATTCCCTTCGTAACCTCCTTCCATTCCTAAAGATCAGTTAGCAGGAGTTTCTATGCCCCATCTCTTTTTTTGTCGACAACTTGCCTTTCTTCACCTTCACCATTTCCTGCAAAGTTTTATCCCATTAACAAGTTGAAAATTATCTCTTCTCCAAACTCCTGTGAACATTTATGTGCACCCTTTATTCAACCTATCACTTTCGACCATGTATTAACTTACTTATGCACATGTCTTATCTCCTCCAACTGTCTACAAATCCCTTGAGGACAGGATTCCTGTCTCATTTACATGGTTTTAGAAATACGCAATGTATACATAGTGAGCAATTCATACATGTCCATTCAACACACATTTATTGGCAATCTTGGGAATGAACACTGAATTAGGTACTGGTGAAATTTTGACCCAATGATAAAGAATGTCCTACTAAAAGTACTGTTGTCTACAGGGTGTTTCACTCCTATGCCCTCCTAAGCTGAATGTATCTCTTTCTTCTCTGTGTCTCAGTTTGCAAACAAGAATTGCTCTTTCGCCTTTGTAAGAATGAACTCTAAAAGCAGAGATTTTCATTTTGTGATCTCTGCATTCCCACATCCCAACACTGTACATGGTTCAAGAAATGGCTGTTTAATCACAGCAGTTACTCTCAATGGGAAGTATTCTCAGAAGAATCATTCTTTTAAAAAATAATAATAATAATCCACAAAGTAGGCTATAGCATGGAAGTGCTAAGGACAGCTTTTGTCTTTTAAAATCTTTCTGAAACACTGAAACCAAAGAAGGAGAAAGCACAAAACTAAATTCTGACTCCCAATCACTGGGTTTTCTTTCTCTTTTTTAAAAAAATCTGTTGAAATGGTTCCACTTATATGAGGTACCTAGAACAGTCGCATTCAGAAAGACAGAAAATATTGACCGAATCGTGGTTGCCCAGGGCTGGGAGGAGGAGGGAATGGGGAATTACGGTTTAATGGGCGTGGAGGTTCAGTTTGGGAAGATACTTGGAGAAGGATGGTGGTGATGGTTACACAACAGTGTCAGTGTACTTAGTGCTGCTGGACTTCATTGAAGTCCTGACCATGTTTATAGAAACCTTATAGGTAAATCTGGGTTTAAATTCTAGTTCCTTGAGGTTGGGCAGGCTGCTTTTCCTCTCTGACTCTGTTTTCCCATCTGTAGACGGGACCTAATGTGTTGAAAAGTGTCTGGTCCAGTGCCTGTAACACAGTGGACACTCATAAATGGCCTCCCTTTCAGCTTTATAGAGAAAGTCGTCTTCCTCTGACAGTTCCGTCTGGGTACGGGGGCAGGGTGGTAGTCGGGGAGGGGCAGGGTGGTAGTCGGGGAGGGGCAGGGTGGTAGTCGGGGAGGGGCAGTGTGCAGTTTATCTCGGCCAGCGGAAGGTGGTACCACGGTCCTCCTGTTTACAGGGGCTCCCTCACACAAGAACCCTTAGTCTGCAGGCTCGGGAGGTGCCCTGGGCAAGGAGACTCTCCAGGTGGCTCCTGGTGTGGCTGTGGGAGGAGGCAGGACGTGCCCTGGCACATCGGCTTCTAGCCTGGTGGTCTCGGGAAAGTGGACCAACAGAGGGCACTTAATGGGGACACTGCCTTGAAATCTGAAGGCACCAAGCCACTGGGGGAAGTTGGAGCCTGGGGTCACCTCTGTCTGCCCTCATGTTTGTTTAAGTGCGGAGTCCCCAGGATACAATTCTCCCTGGCTTCCTTACTGCTGAAGGTTACACTTGGTTCTAATCCTCAGACTTCTTTTGTAAGTCAAGAATAGTTACTTAATAGTTGTTTCACTGGTGTTTAGATCTCTGAACAAAGCGAGTATCCAGAGTCTGAATGCAGAGCAACCAGCCTCCAGCAGAGAGGATGGAGCGGGTGTGTGCATGCGATGCTGTTCCCTGGCTCCTGTTCTTCTCCCTTCCTGCCCACACGAGCACCCACCCTGCGTTGATGTGACTTCTTAGAAATTTGACAACCCAGGGAATTTTTTTGACAACTCAGTGTTGTTTTAGGGGTTATTGCTCTTTGCCCAGAAAAGCCAGGTAGCAGCGAGGGATTGTCACCTGTTCATCTCTGGCCTTCCCGAGCGAGCGTGCCCATCAATTTTAAAGAGCCAGCTGTCCCACCTGTACGACCATGTGGCCTCTCATGCTGGGCCCTTGTCAAACACACACCCACTAAGTAGGCCACTCTCATTTCGTCGTGGTTGAGAAGGGGCTCTTCCAGCATGGTCCCAAGATAGCCCAGTAGGAGGGACTGAGGAAGTGCCACCTCCTGAATTAGCATCCCTTTTGTCCCAGCAAGGCTGAAGGCCCCAGCCACACTGCTCCCTCTATTCTGGTGGCGTTGGAGGGCGCCAGCTGTTTCCAATTCCCAGGAAGCCATTTCTTCCGTGCGTAGCCTTGTGGTACAACATGCCGCCACTTCAGTCCTGCCTGGCCCTGCCACTCTGTGACTGACCACTGGAGGGGAGATAGCATTGTCAGCCGTGGATGCAGAAAGGCTAGACTGTGTGCGAGAGCTGGGTTTCCCTGGGGGTCAGCTGCTCTGCTCTCTCTCCCATAACAACTGTGCCCCCATTGCAGCCTGTCATAGCGATGACGAGTGAGCCTTGTTATTTCGGAAAGGAGTCGGGGACTTTGAGATCCACTCCAGACAGTGTACGTCTCCTTGTGACCTGAGGTGAGCTGCTCATCCTCTCAGAGCCCTTTTCACAAGGTCGATGTGCGATTGAAATGAGACGCAGTGGTTTCATCCCCATCCGGACACTGCAATCCCCTAGAGAAACTGAGCAACAGAAGTACCAGTGCTCCGACCCCACCCTCGGGAATTTGGATTCCGCTCCTCTGCGGACGGGCCCAGGCGGCAGCTGAAGATTTTCAGGTGGTCCTCCTAGGAGACCCTTTCCTAGGAGAATGTGATTTTCTCGTGGACTGTGAGAATCCAGGTGTAGCCCCCCAGAGCCTGTAATCGCTTCCTGGTGGTTGCAAAAGGCTGAGGGACTGTCGCGGTGAGAGGTAGGTCCACCTAGGAGTTGGCAGGGGATGGTTTGGATGGATAAGGTGGTTAATTTCAGTCTCAAAATCACAGGTTCATGTGAATGTGAGGAGAACAAAGCAAAAGTTTCACAGTGACAAGATAAATGCAGTAATTATATTTAAATGCGTACAGAAGACAATTGCACCACAAACTGGGTTAACTAAAGAAGGTCCTCTACGGTGGGATGTAATTGAAGTAAGCCTAAGATCAGCATCCTGCTAATGCCCTACCGGCACTGCCTGGAGCAGGCACCTGGTTCAGCTGAGCATTCCTCCCAGGTTGGGCTGGGAGGGCGGGAATCAGACCTACCTAAAGGTAGGATTTTAGCAGAAGGGTAACACCTTTTGAGGGTCCATATAGTTTTTTCAGTGAGAATGTGATAATGCAGCTTTAACCAAAAGAATATGGTCTTTTAAGACACTGTGTTTTGCATGGTTGTGGCATTTTGTTAATGGAATAGCTTTTCTAAGAAATTCTAAAATGTGCTTCTGTGGTGCTTTCCATTTACAGGTTTACAAAGTATTAATTCTCTGTGTAGTCCTGGGAAAGAAGTGGAGGAGGTCCAGTCTTCCTCATTTTGTGATGAGACAGTTGAGATTCCCAGTTTGAATGGTGGTCACGTGGCCAGGAACTTAGTAGCTCAGGGACTAGACTGATGAACTTAAAACTTTCATTTTGGTGCTTTTCCCATTTTAGAATTTTTTTAATAGTTGTTTACTTCAAGCTTGTAAGAATAAAGATTTTAAAATTGTCTTCATTTTGAAATGAGAATATTGGCCTTTGCCCAGTAACTCTAGTATGTCTACACCTTTGCATTCATCTAACCTCTTAGAATCAGCAAGTCCTTTGTCTGCCGAGGGTGCCCTGGAACATTCAGGGTCCCAATGCTGATCACTAAAGGGTAGCAGGGAAAGTCAAGCAAACCACAGAAAGAGAAAACGGCCTATATCCTTTATAAACTCCTCCTAACCCTGTCCCCTCTTTTGTTGTCGTTAGCGAAGACCAGTGACATGTTAACGTCTTACACTGTTTTCCTGTGAACACAATGGTACATTTTAACAGAAATTCACTGAGTTGAGATAGCAGTTTCCGATGCTGGAAGAAAGTGACATTGGTTGTGGGTACCCATAGCATTATTTACCCTGGAGAAGTTTAACTCGATTTTTATTTGCTGTCTGTTTCACAGAAAACGGCAATCCCTCATATGTTGTAGTGCCGTCTGGGTTACAAAAATACTGATGACCCTTTGTTGGACAAATTATAATCTCAGGGAGGAATGGAGGTGAGCTTTGATCTCGGTGGCTTCTGCTCTGAATTATAATTTTCAACAGGCCACTTTTAAGCATCCTGTGGCAGTAGTCCCATCTCAGGATAACAGGGACAATAATGTCTTTCCCTGAGTAGTTCAGAAGAAGCTTTTGAAGTGCCCTTTTGCAAGCTGTAGAAATCTATGATATTTATTGTCAGTGTTCAACTATGAACTTCAGCTCACCTCCCATCACACCTCTAGGTGTGATGATAATTCTCATTCTGTTACAACAGAGTAATGTCACACTTGGCACTTTTACTGCCCTCTTCCAAGAATATCCCCAAAGTGCTTTCTGAGAGTGTTAACTGCTATTTGGCTCATTTTTCTGTGCCAGAGAGAATAGAAAACACAGCAGGCAGCAAGAGGAGCTTTAGTGTGCACTAGGTCTTCCGAAAGGCAGAGAGTACAATTCGGTATTCCCTGACTCCTGCTTTTGCTACTTCAGGTCACGAGGTCCTGGAAGTCATGCTTAGGTTCCATTGCTTTTTATTCCCTCATCCGGGGACACGAACCTGCCACATCCATCCAGGCCAGTAGCAATGCTTATAGTAACACTAAAGAAAACAGGACAGGATATAAATTTATTTAAAGTTTTGACTGGCATCTGATTGGAATTAGGACAAAAATTAATTTACTATGACCTAGGTACTGTAGACCACGCTCTATTGGCAGACCTTGATGCCGCCACCGTTTGCCTGCTGGAGAAGGAGGAAGAAGGGAGTGGCAGCCACTAAGACAGTAAAGCAGCCGTCTCCCACCTGGCAATGTTTTGTAGGATCTGACGCTGGATTGCTGTATATCGTTTATCTTCTGAGTCCTCGTTCCACATTGCCTCCCACTTGAGGCCAGGCATGTTACAGCTGTGCCAAAGAGTGGGCGGAAAAATAGCCTTATTATTAACCTAAGTTGAAAACATAATGACTGTTTGAATGTCTTCATTCACAGATGCAGTCACACAAAATATTAATACTCTTTCTGGAGCACGGCAAAACAGAGTCTTCATTTAAACCTCCTTTGTCCGCGTCCATGGTGAAAGAGCACCTCATGGGAAAAAAATTAGCCCCTTGAGAATTCCTTTATCCTTTACATTTGCATATAGTTTGAATTCATAATTGGGCTATTTTTATTGGATAGCAGCTGTATTATCATATAAATGCATGAATATGTAATTTAGAGTCATTTAGACCAATCATCCCATAGTAACCCTGGGAAGCACGTGAGCAGCGTCAGCTTCTTTTTTAGGGGAAGAAAATGAAGATGTGGGGAATAACTTGCTGAAAACCGCTCAGTGTCTGCTACAGTGGATCAGGTTTTTAAACCAGAGAGTGTGGATGACCCTGTTTGATAATAACTTACATTTGTGTAGAATTCCTCGATTGATAGGGCATTTTCACATCTTTCTCTCATTTTTTCCCTCGTGTTGGCCCAGTAAGTAAGCAGGATGGGGGTGGCATCTTCATTTTATGCAGAAAAGCAGTGGTGTGGTTGAAGGAGGCTAGAGACTTGCTCAGGCAGGAGGAGCTGGGCCTGCAGCCGCCCTCTCTGCGCGTTCTCTGTTAGACGGGGGACCGTGGAACCCAGGCCCCCTCCCCTGTGCCGCACGCCGCCTCCTCTCCCGTCCATTCGCATGGCTAAAGAAGGTTTTGTATTAATAGCTTAAGTAGCATTCGCTTTCATCTGAAGTTCCAGTTCCCATAAAACACGCAGACCCTAGGGTAGCAAATGGCCCCTTATTCAATGTCATAGGGGAAAAGGAAAACAAAAATCATTTTCTGTACTCTGCAGAATACAATTAGCGTCCAGGTTGCCTGATACCTCCAGTGAAAGCAGCAGCATTTATGGGCCATCGCAATGAGCCACTCTCCTGTTAGACAGTGACAGTGACAGTAACATAGACTGTGCTTTGGGCCACCTTGCTGCTGCCGTGAATAGACTCTCACTTCTGTGTGACTTGGACAGTCAGTGGCAGGGAGAGGAAGGGAGCAACTCTTAGATCTTTGTTCCCAGACGGGATCTGATACATAGGTGCACGTAGACAAAATCTGTTCCATTTCCTCATGCTTTGTGTAGTGGTATGTATTTACTGCTGATTTTAATTCATTTCTTTATAAGGAGACTCTATCTTTTTGATGCTGACAATTTTATTAAGGATATTTCTTTATTTTTTGATTACTCTTTTAAAACTGTATTTTTGTGACAGCTGCAAGGCCGTTGCAAAATACTGTATTTTTCAATATGGAAGTTGGATTAAAACTTACAGTAACTGTCACCCGGTAACCGGGCCCCGTATAACTGTGTCAGCATTCACCAGTGATTTATTGCTTTAAATTGGAGCCAGCTGATATGTGGTTCCACAGTTTTTAACTCTGCAGGGTTAATCTGGAACCTGCTGGTACACATGAAATAGTTGTTTTATCTGCTGTTATAAGACTGATGAAATGTTTAAAAGATGGCTGTGTAATCAGTCCATTATCTCCTGGTGTTGCAGCTTATTCTGTTCTGTGTGGCAGTGTACAATCCCAAAAATAATTATTCTGCTGGAGTTAACATGGGAACCGAACACAGCAACTGATAACAACTGCATTCAGCAGGCCCTTTCCAGAACTGGATAGTTCCATTTTGTTAACTTCCTTGGGGGAAGGCCTGGGTTGTGATGGTCAGACCTCCTAGCAGCCTGGAGGCTTAGGGCAAGGCCTGGGAAGCAGAACATTGTTCTTGCTAGGGTCTTTTTCTACCTTTGATCTTTGTTTTTAGGTAAACTTGATTAGACTAGATTTTATGCGTTCATCTAAACTGCAGGCCCCTTGGAAATAAGGATGCTGATGCTTAGAGTTTTCTTTTGTTCTGAAAGCAATCAGAAGATAGACCAGTTACAGAATGTGGCTTTTTAAAAACATGTAGGCTGGGCTCAGTGACTCATGCCTGTAATCCCAGCACTTTGGGAGGTGAGGCAGGAGGATCACTTGATCCCAAGACTTCAAGACCAGCCTGGACAACATAGCGAGACACTGTCTCTACAAAAAATTTAAAAAAATAGCTGGGCCTGGGGGCATGCACCTATAGTCCCAGCTACTCAGGAGGATGAGGCAGGGGGATCACTTGAGCCCAGGAGTTTGAGGTTAAAGAGAGCTATGGTCAAACCACTGCACTCCAGCTTGGGTGACAAAGCAAGACTCTGTGTCTTAAAAAGAAAAAAAAAAAAAAAAGAAAGAAAAGAAAATTCTAAATCAGTATCCATATTTTTAATATTCTACCCTCACAGCCAGCTGTTGTAGGAGACTGGAAAGGGAGTGTTCACAGGGTCTACTTCTGACCTGTATTCTCCACAAAGCTCATCCAAAGCGAAGTATCACAGGTTTGTTTTTTTTTCCCCATGAACTACGTAGTCTCTGGGGCTAATTATTCCTGTTTACAAAGATGTTAGTGGCAGTCCGTAGACTGCTACTGATATTTTAAAGAAGACCCAAGACTCAAAATAATCTTTTATATAAGATTCTGCCCATTAGATTATACAGCCTGTCTTTGAACTGAAAGTAGAATGTGATTTTTTCAGTTAACAGAGACAAAAATAAAATCCGTTGTATTATTGGGCAGGTCTCACCTTGTAGACCAAAAGTAGTTTACCTCCCAGGTAACAGGATACCTCGAGAGCAGGGGTTTGTAGAAGTTGAGAGCAGGATGACGTGCAGTTGCATGACTATTTTTTACAAGGGAGAGACTATCAAGGAAGAAATAGTTTTGCTAGAACTCAAGTATATGACCTCTGGCACCATCATCTTCACTTGGAGACCTATTAGAAGCCATTTGGTTAAGAAGACAATACAAGATGTTTTCGCTTGTCTCTGTGATGTTTTCTTCCTTGCTCTGATTCAGTTGCTAGTCATCTCTTGCCCGCTTCTTTATTCCCCCTCGAACATACTGCTGATAACTTCCAAGCAAAATCTTAGCCCTCCAGCCAAACGCTGCTTCTTTCGTTACTCGAGTATGGGCCGCGTTGCTGTTGCTGCCTGACCGGAAGCAGATGTCTGGCCAGCGAGGGGAGAAGGCCCACCTACCCTGCAGCGGCTGTCTTGGATTGGAAAGGGTCTGGCCTAGAAAGGGAGACGGGTAGATGCTGCCCTCCACCACCCCCCTTGTGGGAATCTGCCATCTCTTAAAAAATATGGCTAATTACATGGAGGTTATTTCTAGTCACAGTTAAGAGCAGGCCCTCCAGACTCCACTCGGCTTGTCTGTTATGAAGAAAAAGCCATCAATATTTTAAAAGCTGCTGACAGGCAAGAAGTTAGCCTTGATGGCTGGAAATTTAGAATTTTTTTTTTTCTTACCCTCTGCAAAATCTGTTCATTGCTTCTGTGAAGCGGCAGTGCTGAGGGAGGGCTTAGCGCAGAACAAGGGATGCGATGAAGACTAATGAGATAAACCAGTCAGAGTCTTTAAGCTTCACGTAACCTAGAAGTGTCCTAATTGGATGGCCTGAATTTCTCACCTGGGAGTTTTCCAGAGCAGCCAGCACCCAGATATGCCCCGGCATGGATGTCACAAAACTGGGTCGTGGGAGGATGCTCTCCAGAGAATGTATTTTAGGGCAGATCTTTCAGGGACAGATTTTGACAGGCCTTCGGGCCTTCTAGTTGTGGTTGAGAATGAATGATGTTAAAATTCACCCAGACTTTCCAGAGATCACCTTAGTAGTAAGAGAAGAAATTCGAGGAGGTGTATTAAGTCTTTGGGGCCACTAGAAAAGTTTCGCAGATAGTTTTCAAGAACCACTTAACCAGTATGATTTTCTTTCTGCCTGGACACTTTCCAGGGGTGGCATTCACATGTATATGTAGGTATGTCTCTTATATTCAACCTCACCTTTGCGTTCATTCCAAATACTCATTTTTCCTGGTTCCTGTATCAAAATGCCGAAAGACTGAGGGCATCTTCTTCTAGCAGAGATACTCTGTGTCCTTTACACTGTTGAGATTTGCATGAAATCCCAACCGAGGGGGATAGAGAAGTGAACTGATTAAATTTATTTAGTACCAGTTCTCTTGATTTTTGTAACATACCCTTTGATACTTCTCATACTCTGTTGTGTGTGGGCATGTACTTATTTTCATGAATACTTTGGAGAGATTTGAAACAGCTGCAGCGTTACTTAGGTACCAAGAGGTCTTGAAAACACTGCTTGCTCACTCAGAACGTACCTAAGGAAAATAGGGCAGGGTCTGCTTCTTTTTTGTACAAAGTGGGCCCAGACGCCCTGAGACATCTCTAGGTCAGACTTCTGTACCCCTCTGCACAGGCCTGCCCGCTGCACCCCAAGTGCAGAGACTGCTAGCAGGTTGGAGAAGCAGCCAAGGAAAAAGGTGGCGATAAGCCTGAACTACTGGGTCTGCGCTTTGAAACGTGCTAACAAAAACAAGGGAGAAAGGTTGAAAAAAAAAGACAAATTAACTTTCGCATTCATTTATAAGCTAAATATCACCATACAAGTTCTTTTCCCTGTCCAAGCAAATGGAATTGAAGAATTGTTTATCAAAGAAAAGGAGCTGTTAGATATTCCTATCAGGAAGTATATTCTCCTCTCAATCTGGTCAATTTTACCAAGTGGTTTGTTCAAGAAGAAGGGTGATCTCATCAAGAAACTGTAAATACGGGTTTAAATCTATCACTCACTTTATCTGCGTGACTTCTATGGCCATTCACCAACTTCTAACTTTCTGAAGGCAAATTCTAGGGCATACTCACTTTGATCCTTCTGTTATGTGTTTAATATAGTCCTTTCAGGAAGTGTCCTGGAAACATGGTGAGTGCGTAGGCAGAGACAGCACCGACACGCTCAGAGTTGCCATTGTCTCAGATATGTTGTCGTGTTTGTTTTTTAACCACTAGGTATTAATTAGGATAGGCTAAACTGTACAAATAGACAAAAAGGTGCATTAGAACTTTTAAAACACAAAAGTTTCTTGCTCATGTCAAGAATCCTCAGTGGGTGTTCTTAGCTGGTGGGCGGCTAGTTTTCCTCCATATGATGACACTGGGATCCAGGCTGCTGCTGCTTGTAGCTCTCACACTTCCTGGGGCTTTTTAAATTTTTCTTCTTTTTTTTTTTTTTTTTCCTCCTGTCTGCATCTATTCAGAAGAAAAGGAAAGTATGGAGGGCTCAAGTCTGCTCTGTTGAAAGCCCTGGCCCCAGGCCGGGCACGGTAGCTCATGCCTGCAATCTTCTAACACTCTGGGAGGCCGGGGCAGGAGGATGGCTTGAGCTCAGGAGTTCCAGACTAGTCTGAGCAAGAGTGAGACCCTGTCTCTACTAAAAATAGAAAAATTAGCTGGGGCTTGTGGGCAGGGGTCTATAGTCCCAGCTACTCAGGAGGCTGAGGCAAGAGGATTGCTTGAGCCCAGGAGTTTGAGGTTGCTGTGAGCTATGATGATGCCACTGCACTCTACCCTGGGTGACAGAGCGAGACTCTGTCTCAAAAAAAAAAAAAATCGCTAGCCCTGAAGCAGCAAATGTCACTTCCGCTTGTGTTCCCTTAGTATGTACATAGTCACGTGGCATGGGGTTAGCAAATGAGGTTTCACTGCGTGCTCTGCTGCGAACTTGGCACTGCGGAAGGAGAAGGTGGGTTTTGGTGGACAGCTAGTAGCATCTGCCCTAGGTGTCCTTTGTTATATTGTTTCCTAGACATCCTAGAGAATAAGAATCCCAGGGACACTGTCATGCAGATTACTAGGACTTCACCCTGAAAAGCCTGAGCCCACAGGTCTGGCTTGGTCCCAAGAATCTGAGTTTCCAAACACCCCAGGTGGTTATTATCTTCAGGAACATTTGAGAAACACTGTTGTAAGAGGTGATTAGAATGTAGGAAGGTATGTGGTTCATTTGTTGCTGCCTTCTGCTAAGAGTCCTATGTTATAAGGAACGGTGGCAGACTCAGTGGGCGAAACTGAACTCCTGGCACCCTTGCGTAACTACCCATCTTAGAATTTGGCCTCATCGAATAGACAAGATTATGACTCTACCATGTAACACTAGTACATCTGTTCCAACCTGAATTTTTCTTCTTGGATTATCTAGTGGTTTCGTTCAGTTGACCAAGTTTACCAGTCATTTTGACATATGGTGATTTTATGGTTTATATCAATACTTGGAATATTTCCTCTTATGACAGCTCTTTAACACATAGGTCAGCGTACAAGATTGACTAGTAATGAAATCTTAGGGATTTTGTTTCCCCTCCTGTCATAATGTTGAATCCTTTGGAAACCTACCCTCATGGAAATGTAAAGCATAAATATATTGGACGAACAGTGGTTGAATTATTAGTGACCAAAAATTATTTATCATACCAAAAAGGAAGAATGGAAAGCTAGGAGAATGTCTCTGTGGGGTATCTATTTGGTGAGCTTTTCAGAGCAAATTTGGATCCTAGACTGACTCCTCCAGGCTACACAGCAGTCACATGGGCCCAGGTCCCTTTGGACAAGCTGAAATGTTCTCAGGGAGTTCAAACCAACTTTAATATTAGCCTAAGACATAATATTCAGGAAGCTAAGTCTTCCTCTCGCTGATACCAAAGCATCCCAGGACCTGTTGAAAAGGTATTTGGGATGTCCACTGTGTTGGCCTGAGCTATCGATCTTCTTGTTATAGAATATCATTTAGAACTAACGGTGAGAGCCTTAGTGGTAGGAGAGTGTAATTATCATTTGTTATCCGCACAATTAGAAGCAGGAGAGTACAGCAGAGGCTTTACTGTAAATGATCTCTGTTGCCTGGAGCATCTTAGCTCCTCGCAGAGTGTTTTACAACATGCCTTTCTTCCCACCCCATCTTTATAATTGCGTGTGCGTGTTTGAAACCAAACAAGCAGTGGCCCTGAAGTCCAAAGGGCTAAAAGACTCAGAAATCCATCTTTATCCAGTCATCTAAGGAAGATACAGGAGCCTGCAGGATGTTTCTTTTCTTCCTCCTAAAGGTTTGATGGAAGAGTAAGTGTCATTGACAACGATTGAGAAAAATGAGAGTTTTGAGATCAGGTACCACTCCAGTGCGCGTGCAGCATGGGAAAGGTTGATAGACGGCGAGCTCCCCCTAGGACAGAACCCAGTGGCTGCTACTCAGTGTGTGTCGTGGAGCTTTCTGTAACGCTGGAATCAGGGAACTATTTTACGCTTCTGTCTGAGATTTTCTAGGGAGAGATTCTATGGCAAAGAAGATGAATCTTTCTACCTGCTAACAAATGAGCACTGAACTCTGCAGCTTAGTTTCAAGCACTTCGAGTGCATGGACCACGTGTTACGTTTCTCTTGTATCCATGATCAGTTATACTTACTGAATGTCCTGGAAAATGGAAATGCGTGCTCAGTGTCGGTCTGGTTAGAGATTGCGAACAATGAAGAGGTGGGCCGTCTCTGCCAAGGGTCAGCTGCCTACCTGGATTCGGTCCCAGGCTCTGTCAGGAACCAGAGGGGTGACTCTGTCCAGATGCCACCTCTTTGTGCCTCCTTTTCTTTAACTGGAAATAACTTCAGCTAGATGGTTGCTACGATCCCTTTTCTTTCCTCAGTCCACCATTTAAAACTGATCACGGTCAAATCTGGACCAGCCTTTGTCAAAATTACAACGTGACTAAGTTTGTCACTTTCCCTGGCCAGTTCATTTTTGGGGTCATGTTGCCTCTTTCAGGACACTCCCTGATGCCCCAGCGCCCACCTTCTAAGTAATACAAAGTCTCGTCCAAGCCGGTGGTCACAGACTCGTTTTAGATCGTTGGGATGTGTAGGTTACAGTGTTGGTTCTTCTGAAGGATTTTTATTTTAATATGAATTTGAGCTTCACACTAAAAAGAATGGAGCTCAGGAGAGGGGAGAGTAGTGCAGGGTTTGCCTGCTGCTGCCTGGTTTCCACCTCTTGTCGCATAGTCATCATTGTCCCCACTTTTGAAGGTGTCCTCATTTGGATGAGGAATCATTTGATCACCCTAGATACAGGGAAAGCCTTCGTGGTACCCTAAAATTATATAGTAGAAGGAAAGAAGAGAACCTCTGTTTGGTGTTTTCTGTGTGCCGGATTCCGGGCTTGGCACTGTGTAGACATTATCTTATTAAATGGATTGAACAAAATCTGTTTTAAGCACCCATGAAAGCACACCTATCTTAGGTTGGAAATTGGTGAACGATACTAGAGTCATTTCTCAGGAAATGGACTGGAGAGTGCTCCACGGACTGTTGTTACTGTAGGAGCCTGCATCAGAAAGGCTCCCGGAACACGAAGGCTAATAGAAAACCGTACTGCCGTAGGGTACGCAAATGGGAAGATGCCTGCGGAGAGTCAGCCCCTGAGTATTCAGTAGGAACCTCCGCGCCTGGCACCTTACCGTATCCTCTGGGGGGGACCTGAGAGCTCCTCCTTCCCCCCATCCCATGCGTTTAGGATGCCACATCTTCATGCGAAGCCCAGGACCACTGCTTTTTCTTCTTCCTCTGTTGTTGCTGAAATAAAGGGAAGTGACAAATCTGTGGTTAAACTCCTTTTATCATCATGAAACCTGGGCGCGCTCATTAGGCGGCAATAGGTTTTATTTCATATGACAAACTGTTCTAGGGAATTTCTGCCCCATGGGGGTGAACCACAGAGTATACAATTAGGGAAAAATTTGTTGTATCCTGGATAGGAAAGTCATCAGAATGATTCCATTAAAATGGATTGACCATTTAGGGCCACATAAATGGATGTTCAGAGTATTCAAAGGCCATGCAAATGGGTGAACTTGGCTAGTTCCAAGTAATTACTTCAGAAAGCAAGACAACAAAATCAATTCTAAACCCTATTAAAGGGCTCGTGGTCCTCACTTAGAAAAGAGGCCTCGTTGCCCTGCCTCCCACCCGGAGACCCCGGGAGCAGCTCAGCGCGGGGCAGGCGTGTCACTGCTGCCTTTCTGTATCCGTTTCAGTTGTTACAAAGGCGGAGTCATGTTGCCTGTCCCTTACCTGCCTCAGAGGAACCTGCAGAGGATCTGTTTGAGCTCAGGGCTTTACGGAGAAACATAATAAATTTAAGGCAGACAGTAACCTCTAGCATGTATTAAGTACTTTTATTTATATGCCAGGAACCATGTTACATATTTTCGTACGTTACCTTGATAGGTTAAACCAGTGACACAGCTGCTGTTACTAACTCCATGTTCTAAGTAAGAACCAGAGGCTCAGGGAAGTTAAGTCACCAGCGTGAGATGCTAATCAAAGGGACTGTATTGGACTCACTGCAAAGATAATGAACGAAGCACGAGGGAATATCCAGTATCACTTCGGAAACTCATGGTGTCTGCCATGAGAACTCGGGGCCGAGCTTACGCTTGGCTGCAAAGGTGAATTTCTTACATGATTTCCACTGTTCCTGGCATGTGATTCCCATGAATGTGAAATGTGGCTTAGTTATTGTTGGAGTTGGGTGGAGGCAGTATGTACCACAAAAAAAAAGTCTAAAATAAGTACAGATCTTTACTTTAGCCTAACGTGTGGTCTCTGCATTGCGCGTTGACTGTGAAGACCAACGCGAGGTGGTAGATAAGGACGCCCTCATTCCAATTTCAGGAAAAACACCTCTATTCTTCTCTGCATTACAAAGGCCCCTGTTGGGAATTCTGAGAGACCCCTAGAACAGATCAATACGGAGTTATAATACCGGGGATAGGTGCTGGGGTGCGGAGCTGAGCTGGATTTTATTGGGGCCAACAATAAGGGGCCTGTGTTCTTAGTCCCGCGAATACAAACCGACACACCGTTGAAGCAGGACAGTGAAGTTGAGACTTGAGAGATTGGCCTGGCCTGGAAGCACCTAATAGCCCAGAGTGCTGAACTGAGAATCATAGGGAAATGGATAGGATTTTAACCTACTCTCATTGCCGCTACGCTCCTAATTATAATGCCATCCTATCCTCAGGAGAGTCTGCACTATGAAATAACCTTATATTAGAAACTTCCTTTTAATGAGGTCCCTCAGTACGTTAGAAACTAAATCCTTTTTAATTGGATTCAAGACAGAGCTACCTTATAGCAGCCACATTAACCCCGTGATGCCTTCCTACCCAGGAGAAGAGATGTTGGTTCCCAAAGCGGAGGCCGCTCCCCGCCGGGCGGCCTGGTCGCTGCGTCCCGGGGAGGACCCTTGGGAGGCCGGCCGGCCAGTGGGTCTTCTGTGGTGTGTTACACTCAGCCTAAAGTGATTACGTTTTTTCTTACCTTTAGAGAAAAACATAGCCCTCCTTACTCTACGATGGGTATTTGAAAATGTAAAATGTAACGTCACCTTTCATTCCAAGAGTCCAGTGACCCTTCCTGTCATAAAGTCCCTTACTTGCTCTCTTCACACCATCCCCAGGGGGCCTTGACCAGTGTGTGCGTCACCCATAAACTTAGCATCCTGACGCTTAGAGCAGAGGGGAGAGTTCAGGAAACAGCTAAATACAGTGATTGTCCCATCAGGGGGAAAAAGAATGACACTGAAATTCTTCAGATACTTTCCTAGCTCAGGCAGTTGAAACGGTTTAATGTAAGTGGCTTATTTCAGAGAACCAGGGAAGGGGAAAAGCAGATTCTGGCAATTTTGCCCTTGATGTCTTTTCTGTGTCCTGCTTTAGTTGGAATTTACATAATGATGGGCGAGGCAGGATTGCAGTGCACACATAGCTGTGCACATTAGTCCTCAGTTGCTTTCCCAAAAGGCTTAAAAATGCAGTAGATTTAATCTAGGTTAAAAAAAAAAAAAAAAAAGAAGCTCCATTTTCCTAGCAGGAAATTTAGAGAGCTTGCCTGTCTTCCCAGGGCATGGAAATAACAGAAGATGGTTCCTTCAGGGGAAGTCCCCTGGGCAGCAGGAGGCTGGCAGGAGGCTGAATCCTGTGGCCAGGTAATAAAAATATGGTCACGGCGTGTCAGGTGGAGAGTCGGAAGAAAGGTGTGGGGTTGCCACTGAGCGGGGTGAGATCATCGTTCCCTCCCTGGCTGAAAAGTTGGCTCAGATTTGCTGTCCGCGGGTGATCCTGCTGGGGGAGTGAGTCAGGGTGGTTGGAGGAGCATCCGATGACTGCCCCAGGCCGCCAGAGAAAGAAGCGGGATCCCGCTCTGTCAGGGAAAGTTTCCCAGGGGAATTCCTTGGGTCGGCATTCCGTAATCCAGTGGGCGGTGTCCACATCATTCAAGTCCTGAAAGCAGAATGGCAACACCGTTTCTCCGCTTCCTAGGCAGTGGCAGATGGTAATACTTTTTACATCAGGGTGCCAATTATATCAAACTCCATAAAACTAAGCTAATTGGGTACGGTTTCATTAAAAGTTGATTTCTACGAGATGAGGCACTTGGATTGGGTGGCCGCCATTCTGAGCTATGGAAGCCCCACTTTCAGATAGGAAAAAGAAAAGATTTGCCTTCGGTGACTTTTGGGGAGACATTTCAAGCAAGAGAGGTTTAGGTTATAAAAAGACATTTTAGGTGGCAGGAAAGGAGTCTGAAGCAGTTCTGAGGCTCTTTCAGAGTAAGACGGAACAAATCACAGGTGGCTAAGGGAGGTTCTCGCGCTCGGCATTGACTTTGAAGGGTACTCGTGAACCAGTAATTGTCATTAGGATGGTTTTGCCTTTGCTGTTTGCTACTTGCATGACTGGGGGACAGTCCGCTAACCTCCTGGGGACAGCTATTTTCTCATCTGTGAAATGGGAGGAAGTAGAGGTTAGGCTGGTAGAGTTAGCTAAATTGTAAAATTCTGTCATTCTGCAGAAAGGGCATAGAAGCCACCAGAAAGCAATGCCACCTTAACTTCCTCTAATTTTCTTTCTCTGAGTTTTGAGTTTAAAGCAATAAAAGGTTGACGGGGAGGGTATAAAACGAAACCCGCTCATCTCCCTGCAGGTTCTTCCTTTAGATAACTAATGTTTGCTATGGTTGCCACTTTTTTCGTGCCTCCCACTCTGGTCTCATGGCCTATGTCATTCCAGCCATCTCGGTGTGGCATCCAGGAACAGAGGAGCCGCAAGAGAGAAATCATAAGCAGAGTGCATGGAAGGGTTCAGGGGCAGGGGACTGAATTTTAGGTGTAGCTTGTGGCATCAGTAGCATCATTTGTTCACTTGTATATTGCACGCCTCGAAGGCAAGCAGTGTGTTGAGGACAAAGCAGGAACAAATGCCGAGGGCACAGCGCCAGGGAAGCCACGAGACAGTGAAGTAATAGTGCGTGGATGGGATATTTACCCAGCGGCACCATTTCTTCTCGGTGGGTGGACTTTGGGCTAAGGAAAGGGATACACCTGTGACTCTCCAGGTCACAAATCTCATCCAAAAGCCTCTTTGTACTTTCTAAGAATGGTATTTTATCATTGTCCTTTGCCTCAGGACACCGAAGTTATATATAGTTACCTCCTATACCACTGAAAAACAACTCTCTTTCTTTAAGGTCGGTGCTAAGTTTTCTGTAAAAATTTAATTCGGGGAATTTTTGGTGGGGATATTTGAGCCTTTCACTGCTCTGTAGAAACTGAAAGTAGGAGGTGTCGGCAGCCAGTGATTGACAGTTGAGACCGTAGTGTGTGGGAGACACACTTGAGCACAAAATGTACCACTTAGATCAGCAACCTTTGGATTCTGAAAAAAAGTAGTAAATTCTCTCTACATGGTGGCTAAGATCGAGGGGGAAAATAGATGACAAGGGGAATCAAGTATAAGGAATATGTCCTCTTTTGACTTCAGCTGGCTCGCATGCTCCCGACGTGACGAGAAGCCAAGATCCCGATTGCAATTCCACTCGTGTAAGGCAGGCACCTGCTTCGCTTGCAAATGCACACACACAAGAGAGCTTCATTCACAGAAAGGAAAAAACCGTGGCGGGTTCGCTAATTTAGCCTTCCAGGGCCTTAGTCCCTTGATCTGTCAGCCCCTTAGAATTCAAAGGCAGCCTGTAAAGGAATTTTCGATTCACAATGTGATGACTTTGTTGATGCCCTGAATTCGAATACATATTGAATTGAATTTGTCTACCAGGACTATTACTTTGTAAAAAAAAAAAAAAAAAAAAAAAAGTACAGGGTTCAGTCATCAGATGATCCGTCTGTGGCTGTTTTCAAGTGTTTATTTGCTTAGATTTAGAAAACAAAGTAGGTTTCACATGTTCAAGAGGTTGACTGGCCTTGAAAACATGGGCAAGCCTCTGTCTTTACCCTGGGACAGAGTTCAGCTAGGATGGAGAGGTGTTTTTGTGCACAGCACTGTAAACTCCAAAACTAAAATACTTTTTATTTTACTGCCATAAGCTCCAAAACTGAAACATTGTTGATTTTACCAGCTTAACCACAGAATTGTAGGAAATCGTTTTTCACCGTCTCAATCCTGGAGTTTTACAGTATTGTGTTTCAGAAAATGCTCCACATTTTTCCATAATAAAATATTACTGAAGAGCAGCATCTGAAAAAGAGTGAGCAATCAGAACTAGAACATTCCAAAAAGGCCCTTTCTGACACATACAAGAACACCTAACTCTGAGGCTCTCTCCTCAGTCCAGGCTGGTGGTGACGGGGCAGGCGTGAGGAATGGGTCACCAATGATACCAGCCACCGTGGGGTTGGCTTCTGCCATTGACCGTGTGAATTGTTGGCATGTGATCCGGAATTCCCACCCTGCGGCTGACATGTGACTGTTTGAATAATTGAAAATCATCCAAGTCACTGACCTTTCCTGCCTTGGATTTGGTTGTTACACATTATATGCAAGTATCAGAATATCACATGCACCCCTTAAATATGTACAAAGATTAATATTATGTATCAATCACAAAATGCCAGAAAATTTTTTAAAAGATACACAAATATTAAAAAAAAAAAAAAAAACTTGGCTTGTCCCTATTTTAGAGCCAAAGTCTTAAAGAAAAGGAAACTGCATTTTCAAAATGGTGTCTCCAGAGCATCAGACCTTAGTTCCATTCCTACCCAATAAGGATAGGATAAGGTTTGGAGACCTTGGAGGAAGTGTCTTTAATGAGTATGATGTCAGTTTCCTTAAGGGCAGAATTAATTTTAAAATCGGATCTTATATCTTTCTCTAGGGCTGTGTCTATAGTACCCTCCACACTGAAGAATGTAAATAAATTGCTGTTTGACTCTGGGCGAGCCATGGTATAAACCGGTTATCTTTACATAAGCAGTACATTTTTTTTTCTGTGAGTATTATTACCAAGAGTTTCCAAGTAAAGATTTTCAAGAGAAACAGCTGTGGTTTGAAAAGATTTGTGATAATCCAGATGGTTTCTTTGAGGATAAATCTACTTGATCATTTAAAATTAAAGTCTTTCAGTGAAGTTGAGTGTTTTCTTTATGATTTTAAATACACTACTGTGTGTGTGTGTGTGTAGCTACCATTGGCCTGTCTTATTGGGAGCTTTGTCTTTGAAAACAGCAAAAACTTCATAACAGTGTCTCAGATGATCTAGCAGTTAAGCTGGCAAAATACCTGCGGGAACTCTTCATGACAGCAGAAAGTACTGGTGAAAAGATAGACAGACACTAGCTACCCTGTTTGGAGTGTGCGGCACTCAGCCTCTCTGGGAGCTGCCACTCCCAACTTCTGATGCATGATGCTGTAATCACAGCTCACAATTACACTACTGATTACAGATTGCTTTACAAGCTAAACACATGCAACTGTATTGCTAAACTTACCAATTCCTGGAAATGTGGGCGTCAAAAGTCTCCAGGTCCTTTAGACGGGCCTCTAAGGAGGTAGACAGAAGGGGTGACAGATGGGAAATTGAGACTAGGTGAGCTTTTCCGTCCCTCTCTCCTTCCCTCGGTGCACAGCGTGGTCTTGCTTCTGACGACCTGGAACTGCCGGGTCCCGCAGAGGCTCTCAGTAGCCCAGGGCCGGTCTCCTGTGCTTTGTCTGTCTTAGGTTCCCTTCCCAGGGGCTCTGCTGCATGTTCACAGTTAAACAGCAGAATTAACTCACAGTGAGATGTTAATGGCCAGCTAGATATAATGTATTTCCCCTCTAAGGTATATATAGAACCGTCGTGATCTTTGGTAATCAACCAAAGGTGTCATTGGTAGTGGAAACCTCAGGCCCTGTGTGACCTAAGACTTGTGATGTTTGGTTCTGAAATCACATCTCAAGTTTTACCTCCGTACCTATTTCACCTGTGAATTTAAAAAGTCCTGATGAGGAATAATGGGAGGGGGTTGATAAACTAACACATGCAGGATTTTTTTGTGTGTGCTCCAACGTCTAAAGCTTTGAGTATTACAGTGAATTGTTGAATTGGTTGAAACGAAAGATAAAGTGACCTGGGTGTGGAGCATCACGGCTACCTTTCCTGACTTGGCTGCTGCCACTGGCAAAAACCCCTCAGTGCGTGGACAGACCGTGGCACGACTTGTAAAGTGCACATGCTTATTAGACAGTGTCGAGTAGAAAAATGTGAAGCAGCAAAAATCACCCGCATGAAGCAGAAATAGGAGGGTTGAGACTTGCCGGAGCACCTGACTCATCAAACTGCATCCTCCCGTGTTGATCCCAGAGTCCCTTGGCCGGTCACTTCTCTTCGACACAGGCAGGGCCCTTCTCTCCACTCCAAGCACAGCCTGGAAAGGGGGTTCCAGGAATGCACACCGAAGCCTGCAGGACTGCCCGCTTGGGTGTGCGCTGCAGCCGCTGACCATACAAGAGCACCTGTGGGTATCGTAGACGTTTAGCCACCCACCTTACGCTGATGTTGGAATCAGAGGCTGCGGGAGGAGGGAGGCCTGTCCCTGAGTCAGGTTGCCGAGCCATCTGGTGTTGCAGCTGACCTGGAAACGAATCCAGTGCCTCTCAGACCTGAGTTACAGCTGGCGTGGGGAAATCTGAGAGACAGGTGGTTCCCTTAACAGCTGCACATTCAGGTAGGGCTGGCAGGCGAGGGAGCTTCATCCTTGATGAGCCTTTCATGGGTTTTCTGGGATCTGTAGTAGCTCCCTGACATTTTGCCATAAAAATTACCATTTCAGGGCAAGTAATGATATTTTTTTGTCTTCCTTCGTTGAAATATTCTCTGCAGGTCAGAGAATCTAACACTTTAAGTGAACATATTAAGTGATAGATGGATTTTTTTTAAAAAAGACTACGGCTGTTAGCTGGGAGAGGACTCACAGCAACGACAATCTTTCAGACACATTCCAATTTCCGGAAATGTACAAACGCAAGTCCCATTAGGGCTTTACGCTAATTACTATATCTAAAGTGACTGTTTAAATTTGGAGGTCTGTATTTACCCTGCACATTTGAAGATAACTTAACCAAACGCTGTATTTGTTAAGCAAATCATTGTGCATGCTGAATGAAGCATAAGACTTTTTCAGCCCAGTAAAAGTAAAGAAGAATTCTGGCTCTTTTTTATTTGTTCTGAACAAAACACTTTGACTATATATCCATGTGGTTTTGGGGAGGATTTTAGGCAGACTTGGTTTTTACTAAGGGTAAGGTACAGGAAAAGTAAGGTGTTTTCCCCAAAGTCATTCAACAACTGAAAGTATGAAACCGAAAGATGACTCTTAGGATGACATTCCCAGTAGTCTTGTCTGTCTCGGGTCCCCCACACTCGTGCGAGTTGCACACATTATGGGGGTGCCCAGCTAAAGCCTGAGTAGGGGCAGAAATCGGCCTGGTCTCTGCTCGCCAAGCCGTGGGCTGTGGCAAGGAGCGGCGCCCACCCGGAGATGGGCCACTGCTTTTGGATTGCAGGAAGGCTCCAAGCTCCCCTACCAAGCACCAGGAGCTGAGCTGTGTTGGGTCGGGCATACGAGCAGTGAGGGGTGCATCACCAGTGTCGCCTACAAGGTACTCCTACCTGTCACTCTGAAGCTAGAGCTGCTGTTGCCGTGATCTTAAAGAATCTTTGTTTAAATGGGTACAGTGGAGCAGTTAAGAGCTAGGCAGAGCTTGCAGGGGGTCTGTAGTGATAAGTCCCTAATGTCACCATACTGACTGCACAGGCAGTGTGGACCCTGGATGAAATGAGTTTGAGCTTTGGGGCATCTCCTTTTCTGAAAAACAAAAGAAACAAAAAGCGCCCGCCTTCTCTTCAGTAAGAACTTTTGTTCAAGAGGAAAGCACTGCAAGCAGCCAGATTCACACTAAGATGTAATAACTAGGAATAATTATGTGTCTACTCCTTCAAGGGTAGCGTTTTAATGTTTAGATAGCAAATGGACTGCGCCTTCCTCGTGGACTCTCAGGCAGTGGGAAATTGGGAAATGGCAGGGATTTTGTTCGGGCATCTGAGGCAGGGGAGTGTCCTTTATTCCTGAGACCACTGTGTTTGGTCAAAGCTCTTAAAGTTGGCCCAGTATGCATGGGCATACGATTCTCTCAGTTTACGTCCTCTTTGTTCCTTGCTACTTTTGTCTCTTATCGTTGTGTTTAGTTCTCCTTTTTCAATTTCCCTGTCATTCCACTGTTCTGTCAGGCCAACCTATACTTCTCAGTCTTGACTCTGGCCTGGCCAAACTGGCCTTTGTCTTTCATCTCCCAAGCTTACTCTTATCTTCCTTCGTTTCCTTCCTTTCAGTCAAGCAAACTGCTCGTTCCATCACTACATCTTTTTTTAAGCATCTCACCCCCAAAAGTTGCCACCTTGAAAGTACCAGATTCTGCCTCTTGTTTAAAACTTTGATTATTAGACGAGGTTGAAGTTCAGAATGTCCCCATTGTTCCTTGCCCAGAAGCTAACCCCATAAGGAGAGAGGGAGGGGAGAGTGCATTGAAAGTCTGTCTGTTAGACGCGTTCATGAAGGCTTGTCTTGTTTTTATATCTGTACCAAGCCTAGCGAAGCATGGTTGGTATTTTTCTTTTTCTAAAAATGATTACTGGAAGCTGGGCTTGACTTTCCTATTTAAAATTATTCCTTGATGTGTAGCAATTCCTGTAGCTTTTGGGGGCTTACATTAGGCCATTGAAGCTGAAATCACTAGTTAAGCTGATGTCTTCAGTAAAAAAATCTACCATCAAGCAGCACAACCAGATAAACTCTAGTCAGAGAAGCCAAGACGGTTGACATGAAAAGCACATGTAAAAAATGGCCATTCTCTCCATGTGTGATTGTTTCAAGAAACTTCATAATTTTCAGTTCCCGTCATCATTCAAATGATACATTTGAGAGATTTCTGATGGTTAAATGCGTGGATTTTCTTAAATGCCAAGAAGCTGTGGTCATACTCTGTCCAAAAGGTAAAGGTTTTGTACATACTCAATCTTGTTAGACCCCAAATAATCGAATGTAGGAGGACAAGGTTCCAGATTTCTTTTCCACATGGGGAGGAAGCATCTCAGATGTCTTTAGGAATGCTATATGCATGGGATTGTACTTTATTTTCCCCCCTGCTCCTTTGAATGAGTTTTTATTTGGAGAAATCTGAATGCTGATGTGTGACTGTAAAGCTTTCAAGCTTGCGGCGCCAGCTCCCTGCTCTGAAGCCGTGTCATTTTGTTGTGCTTTGTCTTACTTGCATCATCCCCCTAAATAGAAACAACGTGGGTGCCTAAGTGCTGGGCATTTTTCTCGTGCCGCTTGGTGTGCTTGTTGTATGAGCACCTCTCCCAGCTCCCGCAGCCCTGCCCGGCTCTGTTTCAGCACAGCTCAGGTGCAGTATATACGGTCTGGCTGAGGGCATCGCTCTGTGTTTTCCTCAACCCAGCCTACCAGAGCCTGCCCAGATCAAAAGTAGTATCTGTCTTTTAATTTCTAAAGCTTTGGTTTACGCCCTTTTCCCAAGCCTGGTTGTGCTGAGAAACTATTACACGTATACGCTGATTAACAAATTGTTAACCGGTACTTTCATCATCAAGTTGAAGTAAGCGTGAGCCATCATTCAGGACACAGGCAGAAGGAATGGTCTGAGGTTTCAACACCCATTTCTTTGGAGGAGGAGGAGGTTGGTTGGAAAGAGGGTATATGCTGTCCTGTCCTGGAGGGGCCTGGATGCCCTATGCTCCTGGAAATGAGGCGTGAAGTGGTTGCCAGTTGGTGTGCCATGGCCATATTTAATGCATGGGCAGAGTCTGGGCGTGCACCAACCTGTATTGTAACTTATTTTCTAAACTGGTAAAAACATAATCTTTCATTTTGGCAAACAAGTACTGAGTGTCTCATGCACAGAATTTTGCATTATGTACTATGGCGGAGATAAAAAAAATAACACACCATCCCAGGAAGTTTATAATCCAGCTGTCTAACCTTTGAGTTTAGAAAGTGTTTCAAAACTCTGATGTTCTAGAGAAGCTACCCTTTAAGAAAATTATAATTGCTGTAAGCTCATGCTGTTGTTACTGTGATTAAATACTTTATGTAGTTGCTACCCACAAATCCCATTAACACCTCACCTACCCCCCCCCGCGCCACCTCCCACCCTCGCTCCTGAATAGCTGTATTCCACAGAGCTGATGCACAGAGTTACGCACTGACGCCAACGTGGGCAAAGCTAATAAGTATGATTTAGGGTGAAAAGGCACCGGGTAAATGCTTGAGATGTTATTGCTGTTCTCATACGCTTTATTATTTTTAAATCGTGCATCCTTTTAAGTAGATTGTTTGTTCGCCACAGTCTCCATTATATCTAAGCAAAGCATTCACAGAAATTTCTAAAACCTTTTCATTTCTCTCTGTAGGTTGTTGTTTCGTAACATTTTATACAAGAAAAGCTGCACTTGAGGCCCAGAATGCCCTGCACAATATTAAAACTTTACCTGGGGTGAGTCGGTTTACTTTTGTACCAGAATCACTTTATTGCTTGAAAATGGTCCTTTTAACTGAAGGTTCTAGTTATGGGCTCTTAGTGCCAAAAATGACTTTGGTCTTTTGAGGAGTGTGTGTTGACCCTCTGTTCCCTGCGGCAGCCAAGCCAGCTGGCCGGCCCACAGAGGAGCCCTGGCATTCACGCTGACGGGAAGAGCTCTCAAATAGCATGTCCCCTGGTTAGAAAATCAGAGTGACCCCACTGGGCAGCAGCGGCTGCCAAAGAGTATTGGGTGGGCTAAGATTTTAAAAAGGGGGAAAAAAAAAAAACCCAACACACAAGAGAAGCAAATGGAAAAGGAAAAGCTTTTTACTCCCCAGGAGCCCCTTTTCAAATTTCGTCTTTAGATTTTCTTTTGAAAGGACAAAATGTACCCTGTACAGCCATAATATTAAGCCTCCAAATGGTTTCTAAACAGTCAGTGGTGGTTAACAAAGTCAATGTTTTAATGCCCAATTTGTGGCTTCATGTTGATACAGAACAGAAAATATAATGCTTACAGTTGTTTTTTTTTTTTTTTTTTCCATTTCCTTCCTGGTAATGTTTGATGATTAGGATAATTCTCTAGAAATGAACTGACGTTGCATGTAACAGCTTCATCAGAATACATTACATCTAAAGGGTTTTGTGGCTCTTTTATGTATTTCATGCTAGGATCCATTTCCCTGTGTTGTTTGAGTATTTTCCCTACTGACCCAAATATCCACGATGAGTTCATTCAACATAGTAATGACACACATCGGTTATAATGAAGAATCTGTGATAATCACTGTAGTGATGATGATTTTCTTGAAACCTGGTTTGATAAGAATAAAAGAAAGATAACGTAACGTCCTTGATGTTTTCAGGGTGTGATTCTAGTATGGTGTCATTTATCCATCTCTGAGCACGTGCACCGACACCTGTGTGTGTACGCACTAACATAGTCACGTGGGAGCACTGTGGCCCCCGGTAGCCACGGAAGAGAGAGCATTTATGTGATTCACCTCAGATCCATTGAAGAAAGTTTTGTAAATTTGTAGTGGCAAGATGCTCAACAAAAGGTTTTCAAAATGTTAGCTTCTTAATCGCCCAAAAGTAATAGGTTATGAGCCTTGGTCTTACATCGCACCACTTTGGTTTTCCCTTTTTCACACGAGGAAATCAACGAATAGAAGGTTCAAAAAACCAAGTGTGTGGTATCAGAATGCTCCTTCCCAATTTAACTACTTCTCCCTGAAACCACTAAGGTGGTTCTTAATAAGCCTGCCTTTATTAAGGCTCAGTGACTTTTAAAAGAAAAAGAAAGTAGTAGTATTTCAGCTTCATTCTCCATGTAAATGGAATTTTTCCAATGAAAATTCTAAGAGATTGCAATGTTAAGTCCCATTATGGAATGAAAGAACCAAGGCAAATATTTACTGGTTCGGCCAACAATAGAAGAAAATACTTATTTCCCAGCCTCCTAAACACACCCAAAGACCACTTTGTATTCCCTCTCTTAAAAAGAAACACTTTACTGTAATTAGCACACAAAATCCCTTCTACATGTGTTTTAAAAAATTACTTGAGATGATGAATTGTTATTTAGCATTTAAGGTATAGTAGAGAGTTTGATGGCAGTGACATCATATTTTAAGTGAATGCAAAACTTGGTTGGTTTACACAGCTCTAGTGTGATCTTGACACGTGAAGATGCTCTTAAGAAACCCAGAGTGAATACGACGAAGAGGGCATGTTGAAATGCATAGAAGTGACTGATGAGTATGCTTGGGTTGGGGATATCTGCCTCTGACTCTTTTCTTAGCTAACAATTTGCACATTTTGTAGTTTTTCTTTAAAAAAGTTGCATGTTTTCTTTCTTGTCTTCCAAAAACTTCTGCATGTGGAATCCAGGGATGGTGATTTTAGAGACCTGTTGTTAAGGACAGTCATGTGGAAGTTGGAAAAGATGGTTGGTTGATTATTTTTGGTTTTCTTTTTATCTAGTTCACATTCCTATGCCCAATTACTTGAGGCAAGTTAAATGAAAATCTGAAAAGTCAGATCTTATTTGTAAGGCTAATAGCCTTTATGCTCTACACACTTGCCACCTTTGCCATTTCAAATATGGTAAATGAGGACAGAGTTCCATATCCTGCATCTGTGTACAGCTTTATCAGATAAATATCACCCTTGACGGCTATAGGGAAAATATGAGAGTGGTTGCTTGCAGCTTTGTGCCTTTTGTAGACAGGAAGAAATGGGACTAGACATAAAAAGATTAATGCATATTCTTGGAAAAAAAAAATATTACAGGATACCTTGCTGTTTGATTACAAGCCTTGGAATTAGTCAACATTTCCATAATTCTAAACCAATATACACCTGTTTTCCCACTGTGATGTGAAGGCACAACTTAATTTAACAGAAACCCTGCTGTGCTAAATCTCTCATTAAATACCAAGTGAGTTCGGTAATTTAAAGTTGTACATGACCATTTTAACTGGTTGCCTTCATATTATGAAATTAATAAGAAATTAATGATGCACTTTGCCATATGCCTTCAATTTCTTTAGGAATAGAAATAAAAGGGATAAAGAAAAAATGCATCACCAGCTGACACTTTAAAGCTTTTCTGGTTGTAATCATTTTCCTGTGGATAAAATCCATTAAAAAGTCACTTGCTGCCTTTTTTCTAAAGTGTCCAAAACTTTCAATTTTAAACAAGATCAAATAATGCTGGGGTTTTTTTTCTATGCAGTTTTCTTCAGCAGTTGATGTTTTTGTTTCATAAGGAACTTTTCTCCTGCAGCCCAGTAACGTGTAGGGGTTTGCTTTTGCCCTTCTACACCGCTTCCTTTCTTGAGGGAAACAAAGAACTTGGTTTGTTGAGAGGCAGAAACAAGCTGATAGGACTGGCTATTCAGTCGCTGTGTCTTCTCTTAGATTTCGATTGAGGGCACCCTCCTTCTCCTGTCACGTGTGGAGTCGAGAGACCCTTTACGTGGCGGGTAGGGCACTGGGATCGAGGTGAAGGATCAGGGCCTTCCTGAGCCCTGATCAGATGTGTCCTCAGCGTAAGTGAGGCCACGTTTCCGAAGCCTGCCTCTTCCTGTGTGACCAAGAAAGACACCGTGTCTTAAATCCTCTAAGATGCTCAACATCAGTCCTAGAAATAAAATAGTGGAAATGAAGGGAGCAGATTCGACATCTCAACACCCAGAGCAAGGAAGGGAGGGGTTGTTGGGTGTCCTTCCCTTGGTTGGATGATGCTCTGCTCTAGAAGTGATTGCTTAACGCTTAAGCAACAGATCAAATCTTAGGGATAGCCCCTTACTAATTACTGACATTTCAGGAGATCTCTGAATCCCAAGTGATAATTTATTGAGTGCCTACAGTGTGCCTGGCACTAAGCCTGGTATTCGCAGGAAATAGCGGAGGTCAATTCCGACGGGCCTCTAGCTGATCCTAGTGGGGAGGATGGACAGTAGACAGGTAATTAATATTTATGTGGTTGTGCTTTAGTGCTTTTCTGCTTCTGACAGAATACCAGTTACACACACACACACACACCCCCACCCACCCTTGAGATCCCTAATGAGTAGTGCCTTCACAGCCTGCAGATTATACCGGCTGTGTCTGCACAGCCTGAGTCACTGGGTTTGGTGCAGCACGATTAGACCAGCTCTTCTGCTGCTGGGCCACTTGTGTTCTTGGACAAATTTCGGTTGCCTCCACTCTGATGACGTATGAGCTTGGGCTTAGAGATAGCCTCCTTTGTTTAGGGTTTCAGGTAGGCGCAACCCAACTGGTAGTAAGATTCAGTAGAAACGTCCTTGTCTGCCATTGTGTTTCCCAGAGAAGAATCCTTGTAAAGGCAACTTGCGAGATTTGTTTTGTTTTCTTTGACCTAATTTAGCTCAATTAAAAAATAAAGTAAAACAAAGACCATTATTGAGGCACAGAGAAAGTACTGAGATCTTTTCAATAATCAAATGTAAGGGCCAAATATCCCCGTGCCAGTGTCAGCACGGTGCCACGTGGCATTCTTTTCTCAAGGTCTTAACACACATTGTCTCTGGCAATGAGGCTTTTTGATTGAAAATCTGCAGCAGTCTCATTAGAGCGTTCACTGTATAAATTAATTTAATTAAGGATGTAATAACAGAGAGGAATACAGTTTTGAAAAAGCTCTTAAATTTTAGCAGCAAGGAGGAGGAATCTATGGAATCTAAATGTCTTGTAAAATATTAATTGCAAATTTCTTCCAGACATTCTCTCTGAATATGCCTCTCCCCTTTTCTTTTTAGAATCGCTACCAGTTTTATTAAATGCAGTTTATATTAAGGAGTTACTGCCCTCAGAGAACATTTGTTTAGAGCACTCAGTTTAGCAGCGGCAGACTGAAAGGTGTTTTATAATCGCACACGCAGTGCGAGCAAGGCCTGTGCGTACTGTTGAGATATAAAAACAAATGGGCCTGATCCGGTAGGAAGAGGCTGTAAGTAAATGGCCTCGTGGGACAAGCGTGTTCACCCACACGGAGTGAATGGGCCCCTTCCTGGCTTGCCCTGGCAGAAGCAATTTACCTGTGTGGATAGGCACTTTCCTCCCAGGCAGGCTTTAACTCGGCTCTCCATAGAAGTGTTCTCGAACAGCGGAATGCTGGGGCCTGTCGTTCTTTTCCACAGAACCACTTGACTCTCGCCGAGGCCAAATTCAGTTTGCCTATTTTAATGTATTTTGAGGTACTCATTTTCTTTGAGCCACCTCTCCTAATTATTCTGTGCTTAAGGCCTTTGTTCTAAGGGCCATGATTATTATTATTTTAATCATCATCATCATCATTATTTTTTTGTCATAAAATCGCTCAGACCCCCATCTGCTCGTATCACAGAAATGTCTCCCCCAAACCATCCCATCTGGATGGAAGCCGAACTGGGCTAAGTTTGGTGAAGTTTTTTTCTCAGATGCCTTTTATTTAAAATTGTTAGGGACACACAGCCAAAACATCTGTATGAACAGGTTTGAGTGCTCACAGTCTTGTATCATGTGGAACACACAGAGCATTCATTCATTCATTCACCAAATACTGAGTTTTTATTGTTTGCCAGGCACTGTTGTAGATACTAGGGAATACGGTAGCAGCAGCCATGCCCTTTGTAAGTGAATCACCAACAAACAAAGCCTGCCACCGTGCTTGTACATGGTAAATGTTGAATAAATAGCTATTGGATATTTAATGGCTAAATAGGTTAGTTTTATAACATATTTCCAAGGGAGTCAAGTTTTTTTTTTAAAGATAATTCTGCCCACAAATACTCCAAATATTCCAAAATATAGGATGCATGTACATTTTGTTACATGTATGTGTGTTCAGTGATATAATTTGTTTCATAGACACAGATCTATTCACGTATATGTCTATATACACTCTCGCACATGCACAAACGGGTAGCAGTCCAAATAAATGCATGAATATATAACAAAGTCCCATTTTCTGTTTGGCCTGACGACATACTCTTAATGACTTTGTAGTCCACTTTCTTATTTTAGGCTTCATCAACTGTCTCAGTTCCTGAGTATAATTATAATCCTTTGTTTGGGCTCTGAATCCGGCTCGTGGCTGATTCATGGTGCGTGAGAGGGTGCTTGAGAGCTGCTGTTCATGACGATCCCTGCCTTCGCCTGCTTACTGTAGGAGCCGCCTGAGCCGGAGACTGCCCGGGAAGCTTTTTCAGTCCTGACCAGATATGCCTGATGAGGCATTGTTCCTCCCAGATCGGTTCTGTAGGTGTGAACTGCTCTTGGGTAGCAACCCAACATGTACAATGTGTTTGCTGTGGAATGTATCAATCAGGACATGCATTTGGTGTGCATTCTTCAGATGTTTACGTGTGCAGAATTTGGCCTGGGTTGAAATATTTGGCCTCATGGGACTGCCTAAGAGAAACCTTCCCCTGCTCTCTGTGTTGTGTTCATATAATGCTTAAAGCCCATGGAAGTGGAAGCTAAACCAAAAGTAAGGATTTTGTCTGTCTTTAAGATGCCTTTTTTAAGGAGTATGATAGAGAGTGCCAAGGTGTGGTTCCAGAGGAGTCCCCTGGGGACAGGGGTGTGTGTAGAAGCCCCTTCCCCCTAAGAGCCAGGCCTGTGTGAAGGGACAAGGTCAAGGTGTGGACCCCGCCCAGGGGTTGCTCGGCCAGGTGGGGCAGGATTGCTCCCAGCTCACCACTTTAACCCAAGAGGGAAAGTTGAAGGATAAAAGGAACCCCTTGGCCCAGTGGGCCCCAGTCTACAGACATAGGCCCAGGGATCTGGCAAAGTATATTTTAATACTTCACAAGAGGCCACTGAAAATTGTCTGTTTCACCCACCATGAAATTATGCATGCCACCTGAAGAGCGGATGGTTTTGTTTGGGGCTGGCAATCCATCAGTTCGATACCTTTGATCGGCAGTTATTGATGCATGGCTTTGATTAACTAAAAGGAAAAACTAGTTACTTTTAAAACATGGCCCGCTCCATACAAGGAAGTCTGGGAGAAAATTAATCAAGACTCTTCGGTGGGGAAAAGTTGGAAATGCCAGCACAAGGTACAACAGGGAGCAGCTGCGCCATTTTTTGGCCCTAGAACTTAGTGGGAGGCATTACTGCTTTGTTTTGCAAAGAGCATAGTCCCGACTACATGCCTAGTTAATAGGACTTTGGGAGGGCTAATGAGGGAATGTGTGTAAAAGCCCCAGCACTGGTGCCTGATCAGGTCTGCAAAAGTGCTCCGTGTCGTTGTTTGAGGGCTATTGGTGTCTCATTTTACCACATGAGCGTGTGGCAGAATGGTTCATGGCAAAGAGAGGTGGTAGAGTCTGGAGAAAATCGTTTCTCTGCAATAGTACAAGATTACATTGGGAATATTAAGTTCACTTATATGAACGTCAATTCCCAAAAGGTTGGTAAGATTTCTAAAGAAGATTTGGGGGCAGAACCCATGAATTTGATTAAAAGGTCCAGGTGGAATTGCAGAGCAAGGAGTTATGATAGTTGAAAAGGGGAAAGGTTTGGAAAAAAGCTAGGTGATTGTCCAAATTCTGTTAGAGAATTCATCACCTAGACATGTATCATGCTGGACAGAGCTTGAATCTTTCCCATGGGAGCCGGGCACAGCTCAGGAGACGATGCCCAGGTGAACCAGGCTGACCAGCCCGTAGCCTCAAGCTTTAGGCCATGAACAAAGCATGTGACATGGGTACGTGTGGAGAGGGTTCTCCTGGGAGCGCCAGGGTTCTTCCCTTCCAAGAAATAGAGCCTGGCTGAACTGGGGGAACCAAGGCCAACATCAGAGGGAAACTTAGAGCTGCTCAGCTCAGCCAGGTCTGGTCCCATTAGTGCAGGGGAGGGGAGGGACAAGAAGCCTCCCTCCTCCCTCTGCTCGTTTGAGCCGTAGACTGTCGTAGGACACAGGTGCTCGGGAAGTCTCATTAGTATTATGGCCCAAACTATTAAAGTTGTTTTGATAGTAGAGCAGTATTTCAGGACCATATCGTCACAGCTCTCATTGCCCACAAGCCACCGAGATGAAAGGATAAACAGTCAACAGTACATGCAGGAGACTGCAGAACTATGAACTGCAGACACTATGACAAATGTTCTCTTTTATGCTCCTTATTGTTCCTGACTGTCATTACGTCCCATCAGCACTGAAAACACACGTTGGTGCTGCCATCCCCTCCTCCAGCGCTTAAAAACCCTTGAAATTCCTTTCTTTCTGTATCTGCAAAAGGAGGGGGTGGACTAAATGATTCTTCCAGTCTTGCAGAACTGTTCTTCACTGTCCATGTATTGTCTATAGTCGTATCCTAGTTAAAAAAAATCTAGGTATGCGTGACCTGACTTGCTTCAGTTATTGGTTAGTGATTTTAGAGCACTTTGCGTAGACATCTGGATCGTTCAAGCTTGACCGTCCGCTCTGAGATTCTCTGGGCGTCTGCTTTGCTCTCCCCTCTGGTCGAGCACCAAAGGGAGCTTAGCACCGATGATGTTTCCAGCAGGGAACAGAGACAGGAAAGGGAAGGGAATGGACTCTGCCAAGTCAGTTGCATTCCTCGCTTGCAGCCTGGGTTTGACAAGAAAGGGTGTTTAGCCTGATGAGGTTTCAGGATTATTGGTGGATTTCTTTTATCTGTTTAATTCCTGTCCCCAGGTAACATGGATAAGTGAGTTGTCTGTGTTTGTAAATGGCTTTACAGGCTTGTTTATTTGTTATCCCTTCTAAAAATATTTCAGGTGATGTATTGGTAGCGTTCACCTTGTTACACCGAGGACGCGGAGGTTTGAGAGATTAAATTAACTTCTCTGACCTCCCAGAGCAAAGCAGTGACTGAACCAGAGTCGTGGTTCCTAAGACTCCCTGGCAGGTTGGCCTCGTCGGGTGGGTGTAGGCGTAGCGTTTCCCGGTTTTAGGGAGTAAGGAGCGTGACTCTGGAGGCCAGGACAGCTCAACTGTAAAAATTGTGATTGCAGAGGTATAGGCTGTCCCATTATTGACTGCCCCTGTGGAGCTCTGTGACTGTATCTGAATTTTCACAACTCCGCAAGGCACATGTTGTATAGCTCCATTTTACTGACGAGGGAGTTGAAACTCAAAGAAAATGAGTAACTTGTCCGGCATTACACAGCTGCTAACTGTGAGTTTACAGGCAGTTGGGTTCAAACCCACGTGTCTGGACTCAGAAGCCGAGGGGCTCTCCCCTCTGCCTTGCCCTGGGCGCAGGCTTGCCAGTCCCGGCTCCAGCCGGCAGGTACAGGGTCTCAGAGGACTGTGTTTGCTCCCTTTGGAGCTGTCATGAAATAAATCTGAATCCCCAGCCCCTCTTACTCCTGCAGCTCACCAGTGGGTGCAGAACAGCAGGCCCGTGCCAGTTCCAGCTGCATGGGATGGCACCCAGGGGCAGCGCTGCAGACCTGGAAGTCAGCTGGGCAGACAGCACACACGCGTGAGCACATGCACAGACACACACGAGTCAGTGCTGCCACAGCAGGAGCACTGGGGACACATGGCTGCAACTCTGCCCGAGATGTGAAACTGCGCGGTTGTGCAGGCACAAGTCATAAAGAACATTCAGCGAGCGAGACAAGGTGTTGGCTGGAAACTTGGGTATGAGGTTGCTCACACAGAGCTCTCTAAGAGGAAGCCGTAGATCAAAGACAGTCATTACTGTAAGAGGAACTGCTTTGTAAAAACGATTATAAATGCACATCCCTCTTCAGAGGAGTGCAGCTTTACCAACAGCATCTCATTGACATTCACGTTATTAGGGTGCTTTTCTTTATCGGCATCCACAGGCTTTTGGTCCCAGTCCCCCATCTGCATTCTAATGCCCTGTCTCCACCCACTGTCCCCATCTCTCTGCTTCCCTGCTCCAGGGAGGAAGGGCAGGGTGGGCACTGGGCTCCCCCTAGGAGGGTAGGCAGAATGCTGTTACTACAACAGGGCACAGAGCTGAAGTTGGGAAACAGCCAGAAGTCTCGAGGCACCTGCTGTCCCCATACCCTGCTGCCCTGAAAACACCTGGAGGCCTTTAGAAAGCAGCTGGTTCTTCCTTTTACTTTACTGATGAGGAAGACAGAATCCAAGCAGGAACCAGGCTCTACTGCAAAGGAGGGTGCTGAGGAAGAGAACCAGGCAGCAGACGACACCGCAGCCGGTGTGGCTGGGTGAACAGAGTCCCCTCCCTAGCCGCATGAGACAGCAACTGCTGTTGTCTTGGTCACAGGGTCAGCAGGGTGCTGTGCCCTAAGTGCTGTCCCTCTCCCTGCCCCCCCTGCTGCTCTCCTCCGTCCCAGCAGCCCAGGAAGAGGCCAGTTAGTGAAGGCCGAAGCGCCGGCCAGGATGATAAGGGCGGGTTGTGTGGCTACTTCTCTCTGGTCATCGCGTTGTGGTTTCTGCTCTTGCGTGGATTTAAATGGCAGGTGTATTTCGGAGGCTCAGGGTGTATGTCAGAGGCTCAGGTTATCTCTGCCTCTCAGTTGGGAGAGTCACAGCTGGTGCTCCTGGTGGCGGCTGCGGGCCTGGGGTTGGACCGGGAAGTTCTCAGCGATCTCTAGGCTGACAGTTTCTGCAACACTGTCACACATCAGGGACAGGACCAACCGTGTGAGAGCAGGGCAGGTTCCCTGGAAAGTCACCTCCACTCTTGGAAACCTAACTGAGTGACTGTGGGTCACAGGGTGTATTTTAACCTGTGGAATTCAGCACTTTATGTACTTGCCAGCAGGTATACAATATCGTGGTTTCCTCGGAAGAGCATATATTTAAATGTATACCAGGAAACTGCTAGATATTTTGAACCAATGTACAGTAAAAGTTTTATCCACAAGTCGTAAGAATTAGGAAATAGAAAATTAATTGCTGTCATCGCATATAATGTGCTAGATATAAAGTCAGAACAGTAGTTACAGAACTTCAGAATAGGTATATTTCTAGCAGATGTTCTATAAACGATTGGTCTACATGATTGCTGTATTTCAGTGGCTTCCAGAATTTAATTTTAAACAAATAATTGTTTAAGTAATAAAAGTAATAGTAATAGTTAACATTTATTGAGTGTTTACTATGTCCAGGGAACTGTACCATGAGCTCTATATATACTTGATCTCATATAAATAATAAAATACTAAACAATAAAACAGTCATTTGTTTTCCTATTCTGGTTGTCTTTGAACTGGAACTCTGTTGTTGTAAGTTCAAGAGACTTAAAGTGGCTACACCTATTAGAGAAAATTTCTCTAATGATAAATCGATAAATATCCTTTATCGCTAGTAATTTACCTATTCCCACTAGATACGAGTATGATATAAAAAAACCACTGTCGGTTAATTCAGGCTAACCTCATCCTGTCTTCCTAATTCATTGCTAATATCTGATGAATGATTTACTAATATTTGTAAGCTGTCGTGTAAGTAGGTGCAGGAGGTTTAGCCTAGATCGTAATGAGTTCTATCTTAGATTCCTTCTGCAGCTCATAGAGGCACTAACTATAATCACAACTCAGAAAACCTCACAAACACCATTCTATCATTTATTAGAGAATATCAATCACTGAGTTACCTAAATCCCTCCTCAGTCAAAGTTGCCAGATACAAAACCCTCTGTAGGTGATTAACAAAAACAAAATGTCATCAGTAAGGAAAATAAAAAGAGTCAAAAGCCCAGGAAATCCTGTAGCTAATTTCAGTAGGCTCTTGTTTGAATGTTACGTGGATCCACAGAGGAAGAAAGGACGTGTAGGGAAGTAGGCCAGACCAGATCATAGATCAGGCGACGGGGCCGTGGTGTCCAAGCTCCTCACCTGATAAATGAGAAAACTAAAGCCCAGAAAGGCCAGGTGACAGGTGACGTGCCAAAGGTCACATGCCAGTGAGTGATGGAGGGAGGACAACAGATCATTCCTCCTAACCCTGAGCCAGTTGCTCTTCTAGGAAACCAGGCCTTCCAGTTTCTCTACGAGATGATGCCAAATACGTCATTTTAAAGAATCTGAAATTCAGAGCCCGAGTCACCTGTCCGTAGCATTACACTCTGTGACGTGAGGCTGTTGAACTTGGTGTTTCCTTTTCCCATTTTCATTCTCTGAGAAAGACCCAGAGAGGTGACAATAATCTTCCTGGCCATTCACCTAAAATGACATATGGGGTAGATGAATTTATAAGGAATTGATGAAGTGGTCCCTAATACTTAAGGCCATTTGTGTCTAAAACTAGGGCAGGGATTTGCAACTTGGGCTGCACAGCGGAGCTTTCAAAACTACAGATGCCCGGCCACTGCACAGGCAAAGAAGAATCCCCTGGGATGAGAGCCCAGCATCAGTGTTTTCAGAGCTCCCCAAATGATGCCAAATGGTTCAGGCAAGTTTGAGAACCACTCGTAAGAGAATTAGCCATCCAAATGTATGGAGACACACTCCGACCTGCTGCTTCTCTTCCCACAAGCACAGCGTAGTCTTGCTGCTCAAAGTGTGGTCAGTGGACCAGCAGCCATGACGTCAACATTGAGAAAAGCTGAATCCTGGATGATAGGTGTGCACAGTCGAGTTAGAGCAGCGCTGTACTGAGCCAGGCCTCACCCATGCCGCCCGCTGTGAGGCAGCTGAGTGTGGGTGCAGGCCCCGCGTGGGTGTGCCCCTCATCTGAGTACCAGAGAGAGATCCTCTGTGGCTAAGAGGCCACCACCTTCCCTGACTCCTTTGAGACGTTCTGAAGGTGGGGTAACCTGACCACGCAGGATGGGAGGTCAAGAAGTAATTGCAGACACGAGGACGTCCTGTGTTTTCCAGCGTCCTTGAATGGGCAACTGGATTTTCGCCGCCCAACCATACTGAGAAGCCTGCTGGGAAATCTCTGAACGGGCCTTACATAGAATTAACATGTCTCCAAGTGTAAGGGGATGACTGGAAATGGTGCTATTTTTAAGCACAGTTTGACTGGCCAGGATTAGCTAATTCTAAAGCACAAGGAGCAGTTTTCTGCCATGAAGAGTTGATCTGTGAAACTGGGCAGCTCATTTCCACCTTGCAGAAACCACAGGACTGTGGAGTCCCTGCTGTTTCATCCTTCAGGGACTTGGAATTCCTTCCCAGGAAAGCAGAGCATTTATTACCGTTTCTCTTGATATCCACAGCTTGAGAGACTTTGCCGACAAAGAGAATTTAACCACCACATGAATGCCAAGGTATAATATAATACCGCATAAGGGACACTGTATATTATGCGTTTGTTTTTGCAATTTGGGAGGCTTAAAAAGAATGTCATCTGCCCTGAGCAGTGTGCAATTTCCCCTTGAGTGAGTTCTTGTTTTCGATTCTTTCTTCTTGTGGGTCTGGAGAAGTTTTTCACGTTCGGGGTTATTCCTAAGCACTTAAAGTACAGCAGACATCCTGGGTAGTCGTCTATAAGCACAAAATCATTTGTTGCCACATAAGACTGAGACTTATTTTGGCCAGTGTTTGCCTAAATCAACAGCTGTTGCCCATCAGACCAGCGCCAGAGAGTGAGCTGTGGTTAGCTGACCAAATAAAAAACAGAAATCGAAGAGCAAATCCGTATGGAAAAGAAAGCAAAGTGGCGCAGGATAGGCGAGAGCCCCTGCCCAGAGAAGAAAGGAAACTCGGGGTCTAACACCTGCTCGAGGGGGTCAGACCTGAACAGAAAAGGGCATCCGGAAGGGGTACGTAGAGTGGAAGACGAAAATGACCAGGCTTCCTGCGGCTGTTACAGAAACAGGCACGCCGTGCGTGTCCTGCTCATCGCAACCCAGGGACTGGCCCTTGAGGAAAGTTTGTATACGGCTGGTATCTTTCACCCTCACATTCTTCTACCCATTTCCATATTTCAGTATCTGATTAGAGCTGAATTCACAGATTGGGGGCTAAAATACAGCTTCAGCTGCTTCACGATGCATTTCTGGAGAATCCTAAGCTTCATCGTTTTCTCGTCGGCAGCAACTGTGCCTCTGAGTCTCCCTCACTCTTGGTCTTGGGGACAGACAGATGAGGAGCGAGTAACTCGTGCAGCCACAGGATCAAGGGGTCTCAGTCACACACCAGCCTGTTAGTGGAAACGAGCTCTGGACTCTCGGCCCCGCTGACTAACCGTGCAATCTCCTGGCTGCATGGAAAGGAGGGCGGGAGCGGTGCTGAAGGTATTTCAGTCCCCGCGCCCGCCTTTGGGGCTCCGCCCGAGATGTGCCTGTGAGGTTGGCTAGGGAGACGTGTGCTGTGCTGATTTTAAGGACATACCCATGTTTTTGCTTTTATGCAGTTTGCTTCCTGGGAGATAGCTACTCTCATCCGTGAGTGGGGAAAGGAAGATGGCAGAACAGATTGCGTGCGTGTCAGGGCGCTCATGTAAGGCAGATCCTCACAACAGCTCTAGGAGGCAGGCGCATTATGACTCTCTCAGAGCACAGAAAGGTTAAACAACTTGCCTAAGGTCACATAGCTATGGAGAAGAGAAGGCAGGATCAAGGAATTAATTGGAATGAGATGGGAGTAGGAAGGGAGTGGACAAAGGAAAGAGAAAAGAATTAAAGCCTTTATTCCGGGAGGTAATTCAAAGGGACATTGTATTGGTTTTGTTTTGTTTTGTTTTTTTATTTGAGACAGAGTCTCACTCTGTCACCTGGGCTAGAGTGTCGTGGTATCCGCCTAGCTCACAGCAACCTCAAACTCCCGGGCTCAGGTGATCCTCCTGCCTCAGCCTCCTGAGTAGCTGGGACTACAGGCATGCACCACCATGCCCGGATAATTTTTCGTTTCTATTTTTAGTTGGCCAGCTACTTTCTTCTATTTTTAATAGAGACAGGGTCTCCCTCTTGCTCAGGCTGGTCTCAAACTCCTGACCTCAAGTGATCCTCCCACCTTGGCCTCCCAGAGTGCTAGGATTACAGGTGTGAGCCACTGCACCCGGCCATTTTATCTTGACCCTCTTTTCTAAGCATGATACATTCTTCAAGTTTTATTGTGATACAGATGTTAAATATTTCCAGTGGTAACTTTAAAAAGCTTTACTGGGAAAGAAAATTAACTTAGTAAAACTCTCAATAATGAAAGGATAAATACACCAGCTGGCCAGGCTCAGTGCTGGTTTCTGAAAGGGAAGGTTGGGCCTGGCCTGCAGCTCAGAACGCTGAGGAAGCTGGGCGGGAGCAGAGCTGAGAGTAAGAGAGAACAGAGAAGGACACCTTAGGCCATGTGCCTTCTCGGTGCCTTCCTCACGCCCAGCAGAGAAATCAGCAACACGCTCTCCAGTATAAAGGAACTTTGATATTTTGGGGGGGATTGCAGGTGGAGAATGTGAGCACGTATGACCCCCTAAAAGTCGATGTGCCCCAGGTTCTGTTTTCACCCTTTCTTCCCTCACCATGTGGTTTCCTCAGGTCCCTGTCATTTGTTCTCATGGCTTCCACTACCTCCATAGGCTGCTAACTGCCAGATATTTACCTTGAAATCAGACTTGTCTGCTAAGCCCCAAACCCAGATACCCCATGTCTGTTATTAAGCAGATCCGTCCAGATGGTCCGTAGGGAATTCCAGTGCTGAAGTCATTACTTTGCCACCACAAACCTGTCCTGTCCTCTGTTACCTGTCCACGTGAACGGGTCTGCCAACCACGCAGAAAGCCAGAAACCAGCTCGACCTCACCTTGCCACCCTGCACTTGCACTTGGTGAGGAAATCCCGTATTCCGTCTGAGCAGCATCTCCAGAGTTCTTCCCTCTTGATCACTTGGGCTTATCAATTGTCATCATGGCTAATAAAAGCACAGAAGGGATTAGGGGATTTGCAAGGTCATCGCTGCAATAACTGTGCTCATTAGTCTTCCAAATGCTTTCTGGAAGGGGAGAGGATGGGGGTAGTGGAGCCGTACGTTACCCTTGGCACACTCAACGGGAGTGGGGACGTGTGTCTTGTGGCAGAGAAAACAGACGTGACTGCTGAGTGTCAAGGATGACACCCAAGCTCCAACCGTGCCCCTTCCTTTTCCTTCTGCTTCTAGAACATTCTCACTCATGCTGTACCCAGCCCTGTGACACACACACACGTTGTCTCACGGTCCTGGGAGGGCGGAAGTGAGTAGTCACTCCACTGTAATCCACTGGGCCGCCATGAGCTTGAATTTATCCTGCCACCTGCTACACTTCCTTCCCCTCCATGGCTGACATCTCAGTCTCTCCCATTCTGCCCCAGGTTCCTTGAAAAGGGACATTCTCAGAGCCCAGCTGAACGCCTCGTGCCAGAGATGGCGCTCAGTAAATGTTTGCTGAATAAACGAACTCTTGAGGATAGCTTTTATTCATAGACACTGTCGCAACGTAAAAATCCAAGAGTTCTTTGCAAACTGGCGGGGCAGGGTGAGGGGCAGGAAGGGGGCCTCAGTCCTTTCGTTCCCTGGAGCAGCCCTCTCGGTCAGGCAGACAGACCCCCGCACTGCATACTGGAAGCACAGCGTGTGACATGAACACGTACAGAGTCAGAAAGCAATTTTTACTCTAGTTAAAAACCTTACGTGAGGCCGGGCGCGGTGGCTCACGCCTGTAATCCTAGCTCTCTGGGAGGCCGAGACGGGTGGATTGTTTGAGCTCAGGAGTTCGAAACCAGCCTGAGCAAGAGCGAGACCCCGTCTCTACTAAAAAATAGAAAGAAATTAATTGGACAACTAAAAATATATAGAAAAAATTAGCCGGGCATGGTGGCACATGTCTGTAGTCCCAGCTACTCGGGAGGCTGAGACAAGAGGATCGCCTGAGCCCAGGAGTTTGAGGTTGCTGTGAGCTAGGCTGTCGCCACGGCACTCACTCTAGCCTGGGCAAAAGAGTGAGACTCTGTCTCAAAAAAAAAAAAAAAAACCTTACGTGAATGAAGAGAGTTTATAACCATATAGTACATTTCAGTTTACTGTGTACTTTCGTGTGCGTGATCTGATTCGGTCCTCACGGTCATGCAATGAGTTTTTTGATGTGATCTTTGCTTCAAACATGAGTTTACCAAGGCTTAAATGGGTCAACTATGACTATTAAGTACTCATAACTGACAAAGCAAAGATTCAAACCCAGACCTTAGGATTCTAACCGTGGTCGTCTTCGCACCGCAAAGCAAACATAAAGAGCCCAAGCTTCTCAAATCCTCATTGAGTGCTCTACATCCAGAGCAGTAAGAAAGCACGAAAGTAGATTGGCTGTTGCAGATCAAGTGTTGTCAGTATGGGGTTCTTGCTTTATTCTTTAATATAAAATTTCTCCCAGATTATTGTCTCACATACTTTCGTCTACCTTTACCTTTGCCATTTACATTTGGTCATATGCCAGATATTTGAAAGCCCAAGCCTTGAATTTGATCTTTAGAAGACTGAGCTTCAGGATAAGGGTATTTATAGAACAACTGAACTGTCATCGTAATTTCTCTAAGCTCTACAAGTAATTTCCGAAGTTGGCAAACGGTCTCACACATTAGGGTGGAAGGGAGAAATCAAAGTGAGATGGTGAAATTAAATTCAAACTCATAAAGAATTAGCAGCACTAGGGGAGAGATCTTCATTTGGTGAAATATCAACCAAAGTCACAACCACTGTAGAAGATGAGATGAATAAATATAGCTGCTGAAAATAATATCTGATGTCTTGCTCAGCTGTTTAATGGATTTGCATTTTAAACATGGGTGCTATGAAATAGCCCTTAAGGCATTTTTCAAAACTTGCCATTTATTTCTAGTAGGGAATTTTTTCTTTTTTGGCCAGCCTCATTTGTTTAAAAAAAAAAAAAATGAAATAGAGATGTAATCATTTTTGCTTAAGCATGATTAAGAAAGGAAAATTACCCTAGTTATCTACATTCATTCACTTAGTTAATACAAATCCCAAAGGCCATGGAGGTAGTTAAATAAATGAATGGAAAAGGAATGCTGAGTGAGGTGTGGTATTGTCTGCTGTAAATGAAGTTGTCATTCCTAAACCAATCAAATCATGCATTTTTTATGAGAGGTTGCAACTTGCAGAGAGGTGGAAATGTTAGACACTAATTAATAAACGTGGCTGGCAAAGCAGCTCTAACAACTCAGGACTCCCTGTCTAAGCTGTGGAAGGATCATAGTCGAATACAAAATTCATTGGCACTTATTTGTTGATTTGATGAAACACCTGTATCCAGTCAAAAGGCTCAAGATAAAATACAGTTGACTTGAATTTTCCAAGATAGTTTTGAACTAGAGATTTGAAAGATTTGCTTGTTAGAGGGATATTTTTTGTGGTGACTTTAGATTGCCTTGAAGGTGTAACTAGAGATTACAAGAGAAAGCGTCAGTAACGTTAACAGATCATTGAAGCTATATGGAGTGGATGAAGGCTGCCTTGCGTTGTCCAGGAAACACTCACCAATCCCATAGTGGGTTCAGAGTGTAGCATTGTTTTAAGTCATCAAGTCAATGTTTAATGTAACTTGAATTAAAACCAGTAAATATTGCAGATGAATTACTAGAAAGCTCTCCAAACCTTAGAAAGGAAAGAGCCTGCAGAAATTGGACTTTTCGCACTTTTTATGAGCCATCCGAAGAGAAGATTATGCAGTTCCATTGCTATGCAATGTGAGGTTCAACCATGTGAAATTGTCACTGTTAACCCATTCTTGGATCTGCAAAAATGGTAATTTCACTTGATTCAACCCAACTCGAAGTGTAGATGTTTCTGTATCACAAACACAACAGCTATATCGGCGAAGGAAATACCGTGCATACATGAGGAGGCCGTTTCGCCTTTTTGTGGATGAGCCTGTGGCAGAAGGTCCAGTTACAGGGAGTTGTCTGATTTGACGAGATTAGAAGAGAAGGTGGTGCAATGATTAGGATTAAGTCTGGAAACTCTCCTGGCAAAGAGAGGAAGGAGTCCCCTATGATACAGGCCAAGGAGCTGGGATTTGATTTGGCAAATAATTGAAAGTTTTTGAGGGAGGGAGTTTCTAGACCTGAGTTTTAGACAGATTCGAGAGGCAGCGGTGTAGACGATGATTTGGGAGGCAGTGACAGAACTGGTGAGCAGGAGTACAGCCCTAGCTGTGGCGGTGGATTTAGAAAGGAGTATGAGAAGGGAAAGAAATTAGTAGAGATCTAAACTGAGAATTCCAAAGGGAAGAAAATTAAGCACGTTCCAGGGCCAAGCCAGAGGTCTGGGAGACGGAGAGGTGCGCTCATCCCGGAGAGGATGCTCCGTAGCAGCAGTCTCCGTCCAGCGTCACAGGTTTCCGGTGGGTGGCCCAAATTCAAGTCCAGTCTGGGCAGGTTTCTTTGTCTAAAGGGTATTTCCCGTGGGGGTGAGGCAGGAGTGTGGCTGAAAAGGTCTAAGTAAAGATAATCCAGAAAGTGGTGTAAGATCGTCATCAACAGCGTCGAGCCCTGGAAGGAAGGTGGGAAAAGCCAGGTGAGGAGACAGTTTGCAGTTTGGGGCTGGCACAGCTGCGTACTCTGCACTGGGACCCAGGCAGATGGACCAATTAAACAAAACGGCCATCGGCACTCAGAGGGAAGGGTAGCGAGGGGGCTGCAGGGTCGGCCTCTCCCGGCATGCAGGGCTTTGTTCATCCCAGCGTGTCGGACGCTGAGAAGTGAGTGACCGTGAGCTACCTGAAGACAGACAGCTGGCGTTGGGGAAGGAGCCAGAGGCTGTGTGAGAACTGAGGCCAGAGGTGTCATCGTGGGCAGAGTCTAATGTCAAAAGGGTAATTTACTTTTAAACCAGACTCATTTCTCTTAAAATAAGAGATGATATTAAGTTTGTCGGCATGTGGAATCTAGTGTTGGAAATGTACATGAACTACCAGGTCATTAAACCACTCCTTAACGGCCAGGTCAGGCATTACCATTTCAGTGTGTATTTTGCATTGCTAAATTAGGCAGCCTGTCTAATTTAGCATCTGGATAACATCTGGAAGAATGAGTATTGGAGCATCCATCGTTGACTTTGGAAGACAATTCCACAAATCAAAAAGAAATCATGGTTAGAAAGGACTCAGTATATTTTCCACTCAGTGATGATAAGAGCAAATTATTGCATTTCTCTTAATTTTAGCCCATTAATCAGTATGATTGTGATCTTCCAACTACCACACAAAATGCTCGTGGCCTTTCGCTGTAGCATAGCTGTCCCAGCGTAGTTCCAGCAGCACTGCAGCCTCACAAGGCTTTTCTGAACATTGAATCTTTCCATTTACCTCCATTTTCAAAATTGTTTTATACCCTCACCTTTTTTTTGTTACTAAAGCATATCTAAACAGAAGGTTCTAGACAGACATAGGTACAATCTTTTAATTAACTAGTTCGCTCTGCTTTTATTAGGGAGCACAACTGACTGGGTCCAGTTGTTTGATACATCACAAAGTTACAGTAACAGAGGGAAGAACTGAAATATTACCAAAGAAATTATTTTCTGTTCACAATAATATTGCCAAACACAATAATACCTTCTACTAAAATAATAGCTAATTAGGGACTGCATCTGAGCAGAGGGTTAAAAAGTAGCATAGATTTATTTACCTTTATAACTAATACAATATTTGTAAGGAAATTGAACTAAGAAAAGATTGCTGTTCTCTTTGAATAGCAGTGCTTCCGAGAGCATTATACTCGTACTTTGATCAGAACAGTTATTTTTCATTCATGGTCTGTGCCTCCTATTTGAAGCCTATTCATTTTTCTTCTAATTTTAAGATTAAATAAGGCAAAATGGAAGCTTGTGTTATTATTTAGTATGAAAACACGGAACCTAATCATAGCTAATGAGTATAATAAATGCCAGGCTGTACCTCCTCTTGTTGGGTGTGTGTTTTGTATACAGAAGGTAACATAGGCTGAGTAACTGGGATGCCAAGTTACAGATGGGGTTGTGGGATGCTGTTTGACAGCCCATTAGAGTAATCTGTCAGAAATGATGACTTAATCACCATAACAGACGCCAAATTCCCTCGTAGAATTCCACCCAGAGTAATCTAGTTTTCCTACAATATTTTATTTTATTTTTTGCCAGGACTAAATGGTTACGTTGCTTGTTTTTTCCCCTCTCATACACCACACGCCTTTAACACAAATGTAAATAGGTGGTGTCATTATAGCTGTAATAAAAAGGCTGACTTGGAGCCTGATAAGCCGAAAGCAGATTTATAATTCTGGATCCTGTAGGTTTTTCTCTATCGCTGGGTTATTAGTATGTATGAAAAAGGCTGGGAGTTGAGCAGGAATGGCTGCCTGTACCTGTGCCAGGTAACCAAGAAAGGCCGTTCTTTCCAGTACATTCTCTTTTGAACGGGACCCTTCTCTCCCCTCGGAGAAACTCCTTACTGTGTACAGTAATGATGATGATGATGATAGCTTTATTGAGCACTACTATGCAGTCAGTGTTTTAGGCGCTTCACATGTATCAGTGGCTATTAGGAAGAAATCCTAACTTATGTGCACTGTGGCTTTTGTCCCTGACTGCAAGGATACAAGAGAAGGGTGACTCGTGTTTCTTTGTCGTTATCACACTCAGGTCCCTTTTTTTTTCCCCTTGGCTTAGATCACTTTTATAAAAATATGTCAGCAAATATTGATCGAAAGTTTTCTGTGTACCTACCGTGTTAACTTCACTTACTGGTGCTGCATAAAAAAGCAATTTGGAACGGCATTGTGAGTCTCTGCTTCCACCATGGAGTTCGCGTCTTCAGAAGGTAACAGTTTTCCCCAGAATTTCCAAAGCGGTGTCCACGTAAACAGACCTTGTGTAGAGCCAAGTATCAAGGCCTTCTGGTGTGACCCGCGGCTTACCTAACAATAACGTGTCCGCACTTTGATTCGTTTTGTAAATTCCAAGGTACATTTTTGCCCTACTCGTTTGTGAGTAAACCACAAAATGTAGGATCAATTAATGTCGATGCACCAGAACCATTATTTTCCTCTCACAGAGTAACTGATAGCTGATCTTGCTTGCCATCCATTTGCTTCTCGTCGACGCAGGTATAGAACAGCTCAGGTAGTCGCCCAGTGAAGGAGCACGTATGTAGTCCCTTTAGAGCCAGATGGCACATGGGTTGGGGCTGTGCTTCCCTGGCATGGCTGTGAAGCTGTGATTTTGTTCTTCTTTCATTTGTTACAGGCTTTGAAACTTTCCTGCCTTTTTCATGAAGAAAACCCAAATGATAATTTTGTTCTTGGATTACTTTTTTAAAAATTATATGTATGCATGAAATACACGAGGACCGTCCAGCAAGTATCCAGCCACGTAACTGTTCTCATTAACAATGGCTGCATGCTTGCCGGACAGCCCCTGCATGCACACATATGTACACATGTACAGCACACGCATCAATATATGAGTTCCTAATGGGGAGGAAACCTGTGGATTGATGCGGTCTTTAGGTATAGTGTAGAAGAGGAAAATTATGGTAACTTTACAGGTTCTTAGAAACCCCAAAATCACTTGCAGCACAGCTGTGTGGATATGCACGAGAGGCGGGAAGGAGCCCGGGCCTTAGGCTTTGGGCTGTGCCCCAGCCCAGGAACAGACCTGCCTTTGAACCCCGACTTCACCACGTGTTTGCTGTATCATGTGGCTAAGGCTGCTGTCGGAATTAAATTAGTTAACACACATAAAAGCGCCTGTAACAACACCTAGAAAATAGAAGGCGAAGGGAAGATTTCCTCAGTTTGCACAGAAATTGTCAGAATTCTCTGTTTCACTTACCAGATATAGGCATGACCACTAAATGTGGCTTCGTCCCATGATAAAAGCTACTTTTGACCGATCTGACAAATTATCTTTGTCATCTGTCTGCCTGCAGAGCTCTCATTCTATGAAAGATATCTTAGCGAGTTTACCATACTGTTACCGTAAAAAAATAAAGAAAATTTAAAGGTTCTTGTTCAGTACTGACTGACATTCCTAAATCGACATTCCTAGAGCTGCCTTTGTTTTCTTCCCAGGACACAGCATAACATAGCAGGGACCGAAATGACAAAATCACTCCCCTAGAGAGGTCGGCAGATGTACCTGGCTCAGGATTCCTCGCTGCGGGATAGCCGATCCCTTGGCAGGACACACAGTGCTTCATCTTGGGGGCGATGCGCCTCCAGGTGGTGGCAGCTCTTTTGGAACATTGTTACCGTTCATAGAATTTGTTTGAGAAAAATCAAGAAAGTATAGGTGCTTTTGGTATTTCACAGTTACCATGTAAGCAAGACCTGAGGTTTTCTCCATGAATCATTTTTGTGTTGTCATAGAACGAAAGAAGAATACCAGTTGGTCTTTCCTGGGTGGAATCCTTTAGTTTTCTCATTCGGCACATAGCTCTCTTGTGAATTCACTTCTTTCCCTCCCTTCTTTTTCTGCTTTTAAATATCTTATGGACAGTAGGCTTACAGTATGTGTTAGCACGGCTGCGCTCTCAAGGGGTCAGGATAGGTTTAATAATGAGATGCGTAAGAGTGACTCTGTAAAAACCCGTTTCAGGTTAAAAATGGCATGTTTTATTGAATCTCATGTTAAAGGTGGTTAGCTCATCAATTGGTGATGGTTGGGGTTAAACAAGTTTCAACGTGAGCTCTCCCGTCGGGGGGAGACCAGCCGTGCCACCTGCCCTCGGCCGTTCCCTTCCCCCAGGGCTCTGTCTTCCAGACTAGGCCTGTGTTCCGCGTCCGAGGACTGAGGCAGCAGCCAGCTTTGGAGAAACCACACTGGACGTCGCCTGGTGTGGTCGAGAGCGCGGTTACTGAGTGCCGCTGCTCTGGGACCAGCCTCACCGCTGTCGCTGCGGCAAGAGGCGTGAGAGCCGTTGCCAGAGCTGTGCGCGGCGCGCTCCGCCTGCAGTTGCCCCGCAGACTTGGGGTGATGGCTTTGCTCTGGAGTTGCACCCTCATTTTCACTTTAATGAGTCACAGCTGGGCTCATCTGCAAGGCAGCGAAGGTCAGCAGAGTCGGGAGCGAGGAGTGTTGGGTCCGGGCAGAGGTCAGCCACTCTGAAGACCAGGGTGGACACCTCAGTCCCAGGGCCCTGCGTGTATAGGGAAGGAGGAGGAGAGGGAGGACCACGGGCTACTCACTCAGTGCGCATGGGATGAAGGGGGCTTTTGCTCCAGCCACAGAGAGAGAGCCACCTTCCTACCAGGGCAGCAAGGATGGAGGCCCGACCGTATCAGAGCCTGCGTCCGCGCCATGCCTCGGCCTGCCGTGGGTGCACGAGCTTAGCCTTGGGGTAGGAAGGACAGCGTGGTAGGGGCCTGTCCTCACAAAGCGCCAACTTGCTGAAAGCCCGAGCAGACCCCAAAGGGACCGTTCCTCGGTGTGCCGCGGTGCTCTCCTCTGAGTGGTCCGCCTCGACTGTGCACGTGATGCCAGCGGCTGACACGCAGTTGCGACAGAGACTGAACCAGGCACCTTCTAAGGAACACGCTTAGCGCCGATCCCCTCGCCGCCAGGGAGGGAGGGAGCGCTTAAATTTTTCTTTTTGTTATGTTTCATTTGTTTTTAAATAAATTGGGCTAGAGACCAAGAAGTTAGCTAGTATCTTGCTGTGTTAACTTTAGGCAAAATGTTCTGCAATGAAATTTTAAAAATTCATGTACAAAGAAATCCTCAAAGAAATCAGTTTAGAAGCCTGTCTTCATAGAAATGTAAACTTGAAGAAATATGTTAAGTCATATTTATTCCCGTCATTCAACAGGATTTATTTCCACAACGATGGCTCCTGCCATTTCTCTGGCGCAAGCACGCTGCAGCCGGAGCCTGGTGTGAGAACTATAGATCTCCTGTTGTCTTTTCAGTTTATGCAAGTACAGCTGAACTGAACGCAGTGATAGGCTCATTGCTGTGTTTCATCATGAAACACTGTAAGTGTCAGAGGCTGGTGTTTATAAGCTTCTTAGACTCATCAAACAATATAGACAGATCATGACAGTGCAGACTACTGAGTATTTTTTTTAATTGTATAAATTTATGGAATACAAGTATAATTTTGTTACACGGATATATTGCATAGTGGTGAAGTCAGGGCTTTTAGTGAGTGAATGTTTTTTTCAGACGCAGCCAATTCTGTGTGGTTATGGAGATGTGGCTCAATTTAATTGGCACGTGTCTCTTAGGAGACCCCTTGCGAGAATTCTTGAAGCTCGTGTGCTCACTTGCCATCGGCAGGAGGAGGAGGTAGCCCCTGGGAACTGGCCTCAGCCCTGACCCTGAGACTTCCTTGCAACTGGCCACAGGTCGCGCATATTGGAATAGTGACTTCCACGTTCTCTGGGCCTTCCCTGGTCTCCTGCTGTCACCTGGGCCCTCCAGGTGTGCACAGAGCATAGCATGGAAGTCCAGCCCCAGCCCCATCGGGCTCTGGCAGAGATAGACCAGGTTCCCTGGTCATGGTGGAAGCAGTGGGGAGAAGCAACTGACCTGTGATTGTGTCTTTAGTTCTTGAGAAAGGGGCTGAGGGTGTGACCTCTGGCTACCAATCCTCGTGCCTAGGGCAGTTTTAATTCAGGGTTGAGTAGACCAGCATTGTTTGCCTTTTCCTTGAAATTCTCCCATCCCTGAACATATTCCTCACTGTTAGTCTTGTTGTGCTTTTTAGGTATTTTGTTTTTGGAGAGTGATCTTGGACCGCTCCTATTGCTTCCTCTATTGGTTAGAATGCCGTGTCGTCATTCTTCAGTAACACTGTGGCCTATTTTCTCTTACCGTGTGTCTTCAACTGTGCTGTTCCCTTCCCTGAATGCCCTTCCCGCATCTTCGGGTTAACGTTAGGATTCCGTCAGGAATGAACTCAAAACACTGCGTCATCTGAGACGCCTTCTCTGGTGTGTCCTTCCTCGGTCTGTGTCGGGCATCTGTGCTCTGTGTTCCCACCTTGCAGGTCTCAGCACACCTGGTGTCACACCTGGTGTCACACTGTGGGACAGGGCTGCTGTGTCTGCCCCTGCTCTGCCACACTGCAAGCTCTGTCACGATGAGAACTCTTCCTCATCGTGCTGTTCCCAGCATCAAACACGGTGTCTGGTAAAAGCAGAAACAAGTGAAGGAATGGGTAGTCCTAAAGTCACTCTAGATCAAACCTTCGGAGCCATTTCTGTTACGGGAAACACTCCCCTTTTTATAACTTGAAACTTTAAACTGGAAAGCCCGTTCTTTTTAGAAGATCTTCCCTGCTCCACTCAAGAAATCTCCCAAAGTTGTCAGAATCGTGAGATTTTCGAGGAAGTGAAACAACATTATGAGAACAACTTCTCCAAACCATTTTTTGTCTCCCTTGACATTTACATCTTGTATGTGATCAGAAATTTGTAACTCAGATGAACTGTTCATGATAATGAACCGTTCTTAATACAGTACTGATTGAACACCTTTCTCTAAGAAGGTCACGGTGCTTTGCATACATTATCTAAATTGTCTTCAGAACATACCTGGAGTCGGGTGACCACCCATTCAGAAGTCACCATGGTCTGACAATTCAGATCTCTGCGAAGTTGATTTTTTTCCCTCACTGGGCCTGGGAAAAACCAAAACAAAGTCCGAGTCTGCGGGGGCCTTAGCTGCATTCTGACTACCGCTCGTACTTTCCTGAGCCTTCCAGATAGTCCTGGGGCAGAAACTGAGCTCATTCTCTCGGCAGCTGCAAGAAAACCAAGAGTCCAGTCTTAGCATAACACTAGCCACAAAGCCACGGAGATGAAGCGTTTGGGAGTTTGGAGGGAGGGAAGCTTCCTTTCTCCCGGGGATATCGCAGGTGCCGTCAGTGAGCGAAGCCTGCGGTTCTTAGCTGAAGGCTCAGACGTCCGGGTCCCACGGCGGATGTTCTGGGGCGAAGCATTGTGGTCTGGAGGCGTCATCGCTGGGATAAAGGCGGGGAGATTAGATTTCTGATCCCGACCGCGTCATAGCCAGCTGTGTCCTTTGCCAAGTCACGTGTTCCCTTCAGACCTGGCGACGGAGAACGCTGCTCTCTGTGGCTGCCGTGGCCCCTGAGAGCCTTAGAGTGATTCTGTCCCCGCGGCTCCCCCGCTCCGGCTGCGGTCCCCCAGGCAGCCCGCAGGTGCGTCCGAAGGCACTCTCCGCGCTTCTCTTTGTGCCTCACTTCTGGTGTCTGTCCCCATTTTTACGTCTGTGCGTGTTGCCGCCCTGCTGGGCTGCAAGCTCCCTGAGGGCAGGAGCCACGTTCATTTCAGTTCTGGGTGCTCTGCGTAACGTGGGTGCACCTGCCCCCCGCTGCAACCTGTGACTCCCGTCTGACTGTGGCCAGCACAGTAACGTGTCTGAGTCTGTCCTGTCTGAAAGTTGCAGCCTCCGTCCTCCCGTCTCCCCCATTGCGGTCAATAGGCGTCCTCACTCACCACATCCGCCGCCGTCCTCCCCGTTTCTCCCCCACTGCCTGCAGTCGGGCGTCCTTGCCCCGCCGCTCCACCGAAGCTGCTTTCCATAAACCCCCTGTAGAGTTTTCTACTGCCAAAGCCACACAGGTACCGTGGCGTGTTCATCGTGGCCTCTGCTGACGCTGGCTCGGAAACTCTCCTCTCGTAATTTCTCATCACATCAGCGCCGGAGCCAAGTACCGTTCTCCTTTCATTTAAATTAGATAAAACCCAGAGCTGGGGCTCGCAAGTGCTGGAAGTCCACTGGGGAAATTAAAGGTTCAGAGACAACGGGACCCATTATAATAAAAGCATTTGCACGGCCAGCGATTCCTCCACCCTGTGGCTTCTGTGTTCCTTGGGGTATGATGAAATAGGAAGCAAGAGGACCTCTGAAAGTGGCTTGAGGGATTTATTTTAATTGGAAATGGTAGCGTCTGTGCTTGGGGCAGGCTCGAATCGCGCCAGTGGAGTGTGGGGTGCCACGTGAGAGCGTCCGGGTCTGCCACGGTTCGGGACCTTGGCCCTGCGTGTGCACAGAACATGATGTCAAGGTCCATGTCTTCCTCCCTCTTTCCTGCCTGCTCTCTGTGTGTCCTTCCGTTCGTCAGTGGCTCTGCACTCCTAGACTTTCATTAGCACTTAATGAAAACTCTATACTGGCACCTGAGTCAGTCAACTGCTAGACCTTCCAAATACTCATGAGACCTGAAAAACCCACGTGACAAACATGACATGGCCAGAAGAGGAACAAAGACAATCTGCATTTAAATTTGTAATAATGCAATAACCATACCCGAATTTTTTTTTCCAGCACATTTTAGGCTCTGCTTATGAAGCACACGCATTTTCTCATTTAATTCTCACAACCCTACTATGCAGGTGTTATCCCCATCTCACAGATGAGGAGGCTGAAGTTCAGAGAAGTTAAGACACATGCCCAGGATCACACAGCTGTAATGAATGGCAGAACCAGAATTACCTATAAGAAAGAGGCAGAGTCTATACTGAGTGGCAGAAGCAGGTTTCAAACTCGTCTGACTCCAAAGCCCGAGCTTTTTAAATACATACTGGGTTCCAGAGCCCCCGTGGCTTCAGAGGGTTAGATTCCTGAATGTAAAACACAGGCTTGCTTTTTAATGTAGTTAATTTTAACTGGGAGAAGTTCGATTATTATTTATGTGCCCCTGAAACAAAATCAGTATGCAAGTTGCTTCAGATTTCTGAGACTGTGTTTACGGTTGTTCAATCTGCCTTTACTGTCTCGCTTTTGTGTTTTTAGATGCATCATCCCATTCAGATGAAACCTGCAGATAGTGAAAAGTCAAACGGTAGGTGGTAACCAACTGTCTATTTTAATAATGTTTGCTGCTGTAAATTGAAGAGTCAGGTGGGGGAGGGAAGAGCCAGCCCAGCTGCTTTTGCTCTTGGGAGGGCAGAGAGCACTGCTCCGGGAGCCTACCGCCGCGCCCGTGGGTCTGGAGAAGCGCACACTCCTCTCTCCTGCCTCGCTGATCTCTGGTGTAAAGATCTGTGAGACCGTGACGAGGAATGCGTTCCATGTCCCTCTGTTTGTGGTTTTCCCTGTAGTGGCCCTATGGCTCCTGTCTCCTCCAGCAGAGCAACATGGCAACACCTGATGGGGGTAAGGGAAGGACACAAGCAGGAAGGGAATTGCCCGTGAAGGATTAGGCTGCCACCTTCTTCTTTCTTTTTTTTTTTTTTTTTTTTTTTTTGGGCTTTCCATTTGTTCCTCTTTGACTTGGAGACTGCCTCATTGCACTCTTCTCTAAGTTGTGCTGCTGCATTTGCATCAGAATTCATTCAGAGTTCAGTCTGCTGATTAAATAAACCTACACTTGGTGCAAAAATATGCATCTGATGAGGTCCATGAAATAATTGGGATTTGCGTCTTCCAGACACGAGGGAGTTGATAGCCACGTTTCTCTCTCTCAAGTTTTTGCTTCCATTTCTACGAGCCACTTTTCCCTGTTTTGTTCTTTTAATTTACTGAAATGTATGTTAAAAGAATCGTCTACCTTCTTAGACCAGAGAGCTTCTCTGTCCCACAAGACTGACATAATCAGCACTGTTTCCTTCCAACAGGCAGTTTTGCACCTCATTAATTAGTAATCAGGGCAGAAGCCATGCACTTAGAGATCTACATATCTGCAAATGTAAATTATGATTGGGCTCTAAATCTCTCCGCGAGGTATTTTTTGCTAATTGTAGCGCATTCCATTTTCTGGCTTCTCCACAGACTACAAAGTTTTGAAGAAAATTCCAAGTCATAGCCCGGTGCTGCCAGCACTTGGTTTGTCAGAGCTTTCCTCTCTCCACAGGGCACTGTAGTGTGCACCTGTAGTCCCAGCCACTCAGAGGCTGAGGTGGGAGGATCGCTTGAGCCCAGGAGTTCAAGGCCAGCCTGGGCAGCATAGTGAGACCCCAGCCCTATATAAATAAGTAAAGTTTTAAAAAAGCTTTACTCTGTCTGGGAGTAGACTTCGGTGCTTTAACCACTGTCTTCTCCTCATCCTTGTACTTTTCTTGGGGTCAATTCCCTTTTTTCTATACTGCTTGATCACAGACATGGCATTTAGTGTCAGAAGTTCTAAAATGTGCTGCTACTTCGTTGTGGGACTGTGACCGAGTCACCGTATTCAGTGATTTGTTGACAGTTTGCTGCGTGCCAGACACATTGCTAGGGGCTGGGGCTGCAGCAATGAGTAAGAAAAGGAAGAAGAAGAAAAGATCACAAGAGACCGTGTCTTGACCTCATGGAACTTACATTCAGTCTCCTGACTTGAGTATCTAGAAGTCACTTCAACACTGGACTTCAGTCTCCTTTTTCTTAAAATGGGATTGTTGGTAACTGCCTCACACAGGTTGACCTTTTCCCCCCAAGACTCCAGTAAGGTGTGTGTTAACAGTGTGTGTAACCATAGAGCATGTCTGTGAACACTGATTCCTGTCATCACCCAGGGGTGCTGCCCTGGCTCTTTGGGGTTCTTCGGTGAGCGTGCCTACCTGTGCAGAAGGCCGTTCTACCTGTGCTGACTTCTTCGGGCCTTTTGCTCTGGAGGCGCCTGCTTATAGTCTGTTCAGTTCCTCACTGGGAGAGAGGAGAGAGGATTTTGTATTTGTGGGATGAATCCTGTCAATACAGGTCATCTCAGAGCTTCTGGCCACCAAGAGATGCTCCCTGTCCTTTGGCCCCATAATTCTCTAAACTGTGTCAGGACAAGGACCATGCAGTGCAAGTCTGTGGAAAAGGCTCTGTCTCATTTCCGAATCTAAGGTAGTTATAAAAACGTGACAAGTTAGAGAACTGAGTTGAAAACATGTGACCCGAGATGCCCCACTCTTTTCCTTCCGCGTGTTCCGCGGTGCAGGTGTGTGCCCTGACTTAGAGAATCCTCCCCACGGGCAGGCTGCTGGGAGTGCTCAGAGCTTTGTTGCTCTTTCTGTCCCGTGTCTACTCTGGACGCTAACGGTAATGTTTGCTTTGGGTCTAGAACCACAGCAACAGAATAAAATCATCTTGGGTGCACCCAATTTTGCATGATCTTGGAAGCCAAGCGGGACTGGGCACCATTATTACTAGGATGAGAGAGTGTCTAAAAATACCATTTTTCGAGAAGCAGCACAGGGTAGTGGTCAAGAACTGTGTTGAGAAGGCTGGATTTGACTCCTGACTCTACACCTGTTGCTGTGTCCTTGGGCAGGTTCCTGACCCTCACTCAGCCTCAGCGCCTGTAGTGTAGTCTGAACTCTCTTTGTAATGCCTGCCTTATGAGGTTGTTTGAGTATTACGTAAATTCACAGCTGTGAAGAGCTTAGCATGATACCTGGCACACAGTAAATATGCAGTATGCTAAATTATGCTAAGTCAGCAGTGTCATTCCACCAGCTGAGGCAGCCGTTCCAGAGTGTTCCGAGCAGCGGAGGCTGGCGCAGCCAGGCTTGGGTGTTCATACCAAAGCATAGATCTGTACATAGCAATGAAAACCCCAAACCTTCTGGTTGAGCCAGTTCTCCCTTTGCTTCATAGATCGTCCAGTGTCTAAATTTCCACTAAAAAAAGTCAAAAAGTTTAAATGGACAGAAAGCTGCTTTTTGACGGGCTCTTCTTTCTGGAGGCTCGAATGGAACCTCAGCTTGCATAGACATGAACAGGTTTCAAGGTTCTCTTTGGACCTGATTGAGGAATCAGGAGAAGTGTATAATTTTCCAAAGCAAGTGATAAAAGCTGCAAGCCTTTTCTGGTTTCACATGGCATTTTTGACAGGTAAGCATAGTTTCAAAAGCTCAGAGAGCACAAAGATTTCTGTGCCTCGGATGCTCTAAATAGCTCCCGTGGTTGTGAAAGAAGTATAACGAGCTCTAATTGCGCTCTTATTGAGTTTACTGACATTTATGGATGGCACAAAGGATGCGTCACAGTTAGACAGTTGCTGTCTTCGTTATCAGTGTGTTCAGATTTCTGAAACTTGGTATTTGCTGAGCAAGAAAGAGCTGCTAATCGCAGATTAATTAGTGATGGACAAATGAATTCCAGAAAAGCAATCACCTTTGGAAGTCTTCGTCCATGTAGAGATTCTGACAAATCGAGCCTCTGGGGTGAGCCCAGAAATGTTAGTATGCTCTCAGATCAGCCCTGCACCGGAGCATTTTCCCCAGCAGACCTCCCAAACCTCCAGGGTCAGTCGACTCTGATTAAGCTGCAGCCTCTAGCACATCTCTGCAACGTGCTGGGCAACGTTATTTCCCGTCCATGTGCTCCTGCTGTGCTGGGTGTCCAAAAGAAAAAAAAAAATCCCACTCTGGATAAGCAATGAAATGCTGAGACTGTTAAGAAGACCACGTAGAATAAATATCCAGCTTTCAGCAGAATCCAACTTTTTTGTTATTTCTCCATTGCAGAAAGTTGAATTGTGGTACATGAGGGGCATTTGAGGAGGTGCGGATTTGGGTACCAGTGTAAACCAGCCCAAACACAGTTTTTCTCTTCCATTCTGTATATGCCATTTGGCTTCTACTTCTCTATTGCTATGCAGAAAAAGGCACCAACTGAGCAAGACTGAAAATTAAAAGCTGTTGCTGAAGTTGGCCTAGCGGTGAGTGATCAGAACAGCACAGAGGTTGCGGTGGCTCTGCGCTAGGTCTCAGCGGTGGAGCCAGCGTTCTCCCTCACGCTTCTCGTTGCGAGGAGGATTGTTTTTACGCTGCAGACAGAGCATTAATCCATCCCACCTTGACCCTCCAACCTCACAGTTTGCTGGGGTCCTTAAAGCCTCGAATCCAGAAATGCCACTTAAGCCACCGTGTCTCTTTCTCAAGGCCTCCAAAACCTCCAGTGTCCGTCCGTGTGTCAAGTTCAGAGCTAGCAGGAGTCACGATAACCAAGCGTCGTCAGGGGAGGCGAAGGCCTGCAAAGCCGCCATAGAAATGGGAATCGCGGGGTGTTCCCACCCAGTCACTTTCTGATTTACTAGAAGATGAAGAAATAATTTTGAAATTCAAAGTGGAGAGACTCACAGATTTGGAGGCAGTAATTAAATGCCATATGTTAGCACTAACACATTGAAAAGTTGTTAATTAATTCAGGCAGCCCCGAATCCAGGTGTGACTTTGACAGATTGTACACCCGGGTGTTAGCACAGACTCACAATTAGGGATTTTTTAAAAATGAAGTTTCCATTCCCCTAACTTAAAAAAGTCACTCCTTGTACTTAAAGGATTAATCCTTTCTCATTATACTGTGGAAGGAGAACTTTGGCCACTGGCGTGGAAGTTCTGTTGCTGTCATTATCGACGGAGGGGCCCCCACCTATGCAGTGCTCCGTACATAAAAGCATTTCCCCACATTCATTCACTGGCTCTCCTAGAGGAAATTGACTTTTCCCCTAGAAGGCAGGGACCTTACCTTTTAATTATTTTTTTTAATTCCCCTGAAGCACCAATAGAGTACAATAAACATGGATTCATTTAAGTAATTGACATCCTTGTAGATTAAAAAAATGAATGAGGGCCAGGTATGGTGACTCATGCCCATAATCCCAGCACTTTGGGAGGCTGAGGTGAGAGGATCGCTTGAGACCCACCTGGGCAATATAGCAAGACCCCATCTCTACAAAAAAATTTAAAAAATTAGTGGGTTATGGTGGCACCTCTAGTCCTAGCTACTTGGGAGGCTGAGGCAGGAGGATGATTGGAGCCAGGAGGTCAAGGCTGTAGTGAGCTGTGATTGCACCACTGCACTTTCAGCCTGGATGACGGAGCGAGACCCTGTCTATATTTTTAAAAAAAGAAAGAAGGAAAGAAAGAAAAAGTCAGATACTAAGTGCCTATAAATACTTAGGAAAAACTCACCCTAGAAAGTCATCAAAAATTGATGAAAAAGTTAAGTGAATTCAAGATAACTATATTGATTTAGAATGTTTACAAAGCTGTTAGGGATCCTTAGAACGGGAATCCTGGGAATAAATTTTATGAATAAATTTTCACCGGAAAATCAAGAAAACTCGAGAGGAAAGCTGGATATGTTGAATCATCTGCATTTGCCACTAAAGCAAACAGAGCCCAACTGTGGAAACCGCAGAGCAGCTCCGGCTGGTGAGAAGCTGGTGTCCAGCGCTCGTTGAGGGGCCCCCGCGAGCGCCGTCAGCCCACACACGCACGCAGAGATGCAAATAGCGTTCCGAGCAGCAGACGGATGATGTAGGTTCCCATTTTTTATTAGCTAATACTTGTTATTTTAAAAAGTGAGAGTTACTGTTGCCTGGCTGAGTTTACCTTAGCGATGGCTAAGAAGTCATCATTTCTCAATGAGTGGTTTCCACTTTCTTAATATTCATCTTAGGAAAAAATCATTTTTCAGCTTACTCAGGAGCTGCGTGTTTAACTTACTGTGGCATCTCCCTGAAGCTCAAAACCTGCGAATTGTTTTAGCTAAATACCGTAATTACAGGTTCACCAGTGAAACCAAGGACCAAGTGGGAATTTTTCATGTGCTTTTGTTTAAAAGCACTAAAATCAGATCTTCAGGGTAAGAAGAAATACAACAGGGTTTTTACTCTCATAGAGATGCCAACCAGAGGTAGGAGTTGCAGAGGGAGAGGGAACGAGGAATCTAGAAGTTTCGCCTCCCTACTCTGCCCCATCTCAGTCAGTTCCATCCCCTTTCTCTCCTGGGGAATAATGCCACGTCCTCCTGGTGCACGTGCTACCAGAACCTTCCCATGCTGAGGAGCTTGGGCGCCCTAGAGAGCCTGCGGGCATCCTCGTGTTGGGGCCACAGAGGCTCTGTCCTGTGGACAGCTCACGCCCAGGGGCCCCCGTGTTTCTGCAGCTTAGTTGTCGCACCAGCACTGCCCGTGACTTGCCAGGCTTTGCCAGGTCGCAGTGGACCAGTGGTACTTGGTATACTCTGAAGGAGGAAGAAGAACTTCATTTGGAATTTCTTCATCCTATGCAGGAGGTCAGGTCCTCAGCAGTCTCCCTCCCTGGAATCAGAGCCCACGATGCCTGTGGCCACGTCTGCTGTGCGTCTCAGCACAAGCCCGGCAGCTGGCTGCTGCTGTCCTTATGCGTGAGCCCCTTCCATGCAGAGGCAGCAGAAGACGGGGTGTGGTGCCCTGAACCCAGGCTGCTCCCTCATCCCCCACGTGTCCCTGACTGCGTACCCGCCTGCGGAGGACCCCCTCCCCCACCAGCCCGTCCACACCCTGCCTGTGCGGCTTAGTCCAGCTTGAATTCCGCAGCCTTCGTCCAGCCTTTCTCAAGCGCTTTGGTGCGCTACTACTTCATTTCACGGAAGACAAAACTGAGGTCCTCAGAGGTCAGCTAGCTGGGTGATTCTGCAAGGTCACACATCAGAGGAAGGGCAACTCGTCCCGGCCACCCCTCTCCCCGCGAGCCTCATCTCCTTCTCCGAACTTGGAGGAGCACGTGGGGAGGTCCAGGCCGAAGACGCCAAGGCAGGTCCCGCCCCTGCGGGCTCGGGGACCCGTTTCAGAGACAGAGCGTCCCTCACGTCTCTTCCAGTCTGCGATTCTATGAGAAGGAGCTTTTAGCTGTGGCTTTTAGGCCCTTCAAGGCCGCACCGTCCCATGTAGCAGTCACGTGTGGCTTTTTTAATTAAATTAAAAATCACTTCCTCAATCACACCAGCCCCTTTTAAGTGCTCGGTAGCCACAGGTGGCTTTAGCTTCTGTGTGCGACAGCACAGACGTGGGTGGCGCTGCTGCGGAGGAAGCCGCCGTGTGACATTGCCACTTTCTGAGCATACCTGCCCGGCTCCCGGAGGGCGCAGACCACGTATTGTAACTTCGCTTCCAGAAGCAACTGGCCCCAGTAAGTCCAGAATAAGGAAGGGCTTGCTGGTTAAATGAACATGAGACACTTACTGTCCAGGGAAGGGGTATAAAGGAAGCAGAAATAAAAGCCAATTAAATGGCAATGACAAGATTATAATACAGATGTGGAACAAAGGTTTATACACAAGTGACTTAAGGCAGAGCCCTTCCCCTGGGGCCGGACGCTCTGTCCTCTCTGGTGCAGCGGGCTTTATTTATTTATTTAATTTTCCGAAGTGGGTTGAAATGGAACAGTGGAAAATAAGCAGGACTTATCCCCGTGGGCGTCCGTGATGTCCTGACAAAAGGCATCTCTCCTGAAAAAGGCTTTAAACATTGTCCAGAAGTCAGTTTTAACCCTGCCTTCCAGGCCAAATGCAGGTCATCTATCTCGAGCAACAGTGTGATTTCGAGGAAAATCTCCCAGGTCATCTGAGGACCTGCTTGCCTTTCCCCGCTGGCGGGGTCCGCGGTCTGCATTTGCATGTTGTTGTCACGATACCTCCAATGCCTCAGTGTTCAGCAAGAATCCTGCCTCCCGGGGGGAGAAGAGTATCGTTCCCTCCCGGTGCTTCTGTGCAGGGGGCGAGCGTGGGGGGGGTCGGAGGCTCTCCTCTCTGGGACTGGCTCCTCCTCAGCTGTGACGGACCTGGCTGGTCACAGCCAGGCGCGGGGACGGGTCAGCACAGCAGAGCCCAGGCCGTGGGAAGGAAGTGCTTTCCTCGCTCTGCAGAGAAACGAGCTCTCCCTGGCCTCTTGTCTAGATCAGCGGAGATACGGCTACTTGGAATAGGGGAGAAAAGTGTCGTCTTTCCTGGAAAGTCTCGTGAGGTGTATTCCTGTTGCATCCCCTCCGCTCCTGTTGGCTTCCTCCCCTGGCCTTTCTCTTTGCCTGTCACTTGAGTTAACATCTACAAAACACCAAAATTAAAATTTGCATCCAAAAATATCCCTATGCAGCAGTAGTGGGTTAGCAATTACACAAGTGCTTTAAAATTGTAGTAAACACATCGCTGTTAGTTTCTGAATGGGAAACTGCCGTTAGTCCCTGCGCCCTATTAAGATGCTTCATTAGTGATACCAAGTGCGCACAGAGAGATGAAACGTTCGGGGAGGGCCAGGTGGGAGGAGGAGGCGGTGCCGGGCGTGTAGCAGGAGGGCGGCTGGGAGCGAGCCTCGGTCTCGCGTGGCTGGGGCCTGTTTTGATGGGGTAATGAGGCATTGATTACAAGAAAAAAGATAAAATGGCCTCTGCTCATTCATTATTTTTATCTCCTAGCCGTGGAAGACAGAAAATTGTTCATAGGAATGGTTTCGAAGAAGTGTAATGAGAATGATATCAGGGTGATGTTCTCTCCGTTTGGCCAGATAGAAGAATGTCGCATCCTCCGGGGGCCCGACGGGCTGAGCCGAGGTGAGTGTGCCGTCTGGAAAGTCTCTCCTTAACTGCTAATCGGAGCTCTGTGTCGTAGTCCAGGTAGATGTAGGCACTGCGTCCAGCGAGAGGTCACCCTATGATATGTCCCCTGCGATAAACTTGAACTTTTCACCGTAGCTGAAATGATCACCTTTGATTTCTCAACTTGAGACGGTCTTAGCGCCAACATATTAGCTCAGGTTGTCACTGTCACATGGAAAGCGGACAGGCTGCCTTACCGGACACAGCCCTTTTCATCTCAGATGGAAGCTGATTTTGGGGGGCAAGGCAGAGATATGGAGGATGAGAAAGGATATTTGCTGTTTCCATCTTAGCCTTCGGGCCTTCTGCCCACGCCTGAAGGAAGCGTGAAGAGTATGTCCTCTTCTCGGTGACAGAAACCGAAAAGAGAGTGTCGAGGTTCACGGGCAGCACAGAGCAGCCATGGACTCACGGAAACTGGGCCTGCCTTGGGGTATTCAAGTTTTATTTCAAAGAGCGAAACTCCTGGTGTCCCGAGCCCAGGGAGTTCTTTAAGTGACAGAAAGTGACTTCATCCTGAAGAAGATTGTAGGTTTTTTTTTGCCACCATGATAGGTGCAAAAGGTGCAGCTCAGAGCCTTGATGAAAACGGGTATTTTTGCAAGCAGCTACACAAAAGAGTTGGAAATAACTGTTCTCTTTCCACATTTGCCTCCCCCTTTGACGATGCCACACGCCTCTTTCCTTAAACCGCTCAGAAGGGTGATGCTGAGTGTTAACAGTGTCTCACTGCAGTTCCCCGAATCAATCCAAGGTCCAAGTGTACATGTAAAACATATTTTTCAGTTCTTACAAGGAGGATATATTTTTGCAACGTGAAGAGGTTTCATTCTGTTATTACTGTAGTTAGCAGTGCAGTTTCTGTGGGGCTAATTAGAAACTTAGTTTCATTCTCAGTTTCTGGTTCTCGGCCAACACCGACACCCTAAGCCACATGTTGAAAGGTTGGGTTCTAATTCTCACCCATCTCACTAGTGTTACCTAATTTCAGCACCATGTGAGGAAGAACATTTGTGTTTTTGGTTTTTAGACATGGAGCTTCATAATGTCAGCTGTTAGAATTGAAGGCCCAGAGAACAAAAGTTCCACCTACAGCCACCCCCAGAACCCCAAAGTGGAGGTAGTCTAGGAAAACCAGCAGGCGGTGGAACAGTGCCAAGCTCTGATTCCTGTATTTTCTTCTGAAGGCGGTTAAAAATAAAGAAAAGAAGAGGGAGGGTGGCATGGAAATCACACTTTGTGCATTCTCTAACCATTCCAAAATTCTCGTTACGTAACACTCACTTAAAAGATGTGATATTGGGCGCGATCCCTGAAAGGCAGATGCGGGGCCTGCGGGCACCTGCGGCTTTTCACCCGGGCCGCCATCGGGTCGAGCCCGACAGTCCAGCGCTAGGCTACACGACCTCTGGCTCCCGGACGGCCTCACTAGCAGGAGGATCCTAGGAGTGCCGTCCTGGCGGTTCGAGCCAGGAGAGCGTCTGGTCACTCCTGGTCATCTGGTTGTCCTGCAGCCGGGATGCACGGATGCCCACGCAGGCAGGCGAACCGGGGGAGAGAAGAGCGTGGGAAAAGGCAGTGTGGCTAAATGAAGAACACGGCATGTCCAAAGACACGATAATGTTTTTGTAATCCCTTCTCTGCTGCCAGTTGAGTGATTAGAATCCCTATTATCTCCTGTTGTTGTCCTCAGTCACACTGCGGCGGTGTCATTGCATTTTTCATTCCCCAGGGTATAGCACGGAGAAAAGACTGAAGGAAAGCCCTCAAATTAGTCACAGCGAAATGTACAGTGCTTAGAGGTCAGCGAACCCAGAACTCCCACTGAAATGCAGCATAACCTTAGTCATTTCATTTTCCTACCTCTATCCCTCAGTTTCCCCATTTGTAAGTGACAGCAGGGAAGATACCTGCCCTGCTTATCTTGTAGGGAGCCGCTAGTCAGAGACGTGGTAGCGTCTTGTCTGAGCGTACCCTCTGCACGGGGCAGAGACCCGGAGTGCGAGGTGTGAATGCCGGCCTGGTCTCTGAGTGGCCTGGCCGGCTTGTGACGCGGCTGTCCGTCTCTCTTTCTCCCTCTGTCCGGTGGGGACAGGAATGGACAGCAGTGCAGCCTGCAGCGTCCAGGGCCCCTTGAGCACCCACTGGTGGTTTCTGCAGATCAGATCGTACAGCAGCTGGAGCTTCCGTGGGCAAGAGCAGGACACAGCACTTAACAAGAGAACCCGGCTCATTTGATCTGCCATTTAGTTGATTGACCACACTTGACACCAGACGCAGCCTGTTCCTGAAACAAACTACGGGAGCCCCCTCCTCGATATTTCATGCAAATGCCGGCTCAGTGTGAAAAGGAGAAAACTCCTCCCTCCCCACCTTTTTTCTCCCAACAGAAAAGTAATTTCTGGTGAACTGACGAGGATTCCCTATTGCAAAAAAAGAAGATACTCATTTATAACCATTTGTTCTGAAACATAAAGACAGACATGGTACGTTTTTCAGTTAGCAGGACCCAGGGACTCCTGGCTGCAGGGGCCTCCGCCTGAATCAGTGCATTTGTTAAAAGAACAATTCTTTCATGCTGCTGTTTTGCTTTTATTAAAGAATTACGGTTTTCAATCAAATATTAATAAACGTCTCCCATTAGTGGCACTGCGGATAAAGCATTTCTGTTCTCAGTGGCTATGGCTGCCTCAGCGCTTTGAAAAACAAATAAAAATTAAGTAAAACGAAGGCTCGGCTGCTCTGAAAAGTGCCTTCTGATACAAAAATCAGGGTATGGGCCGGGCGCGGTGGCTCACGCCTGTAATCCTAGCACTCTGGGAGGCCGAGACGGGCGGATTATTTGAGCTCAGGAGTTCGAGACCAGCCTGAGCAAGAGCGAGACCCCGTCTCTACTAAAAATAGAAAGAAATTAATCAGACAACTAAAAGTATATAGAAAAAATTAGCTGGGCATGGTGGCGCATGCCTGTAGTCCCAGCTACTCGGGAGGCTGAGGCAGAAGGATCGCTTGAGCCCAGGAGTTTGAGGTTGCTGTGAGCTAGGCTGATGCCACGGCACTCTAGCCCGGGCAACAGAGTGAGACTCTGTTTCAAAAAAAAAAAAAAAATCAGGGTATGAACTGTTCAGTAAGAAAGTTTTTAAATCAGACTGTTTGATTATGAGGGAGGTTGAGTTGAGAGTTGAGTGGTTCACTTTTCTCTTCCTGCCGTTGCCCAGTTCACCTACGAGAATGAAGACAAAGGAGGGGGTTGGTCGAGCTGGCTCCCCCCAGGTTTCTGGTGCCACTTCAGTAGTTTTAGTCCCTCCCTAGAAGCCTCCTTGACGCAGCCCCCACTGCATTAGCGGTGCCCCGCCAGGGCTGGCGGGACCCCCCGGCTGTGCCGATCAGACCTCGCTACACTTTCAGTTAGAATCATCGTCTGTCTTTAAAAAGTCAAGATCTACCTATTGGTAAGAAAAAATATTTTTAAAGTCCCATCTTGACTGACAACACCAGCCCGTGTTCCAGCACAGACACCCTCGGGAAGTTGTCACGCCTCTCCACACGGAAAGCACCTAGCACCTTCCAAGCACCTGAAGCTACTCAGCACACGCTGGTGTTCTCCGTCTCTCGGGGCAGGACGCCACGTCCAGGTGTGCATTTCCCTCTTTGGGGCCAGTAACTCATCCTGCCGTCTCATTCGGAAAACGTGGTTTGAGATGCTCTCAAGCAACTTGACACTCAGAGAGTTGCGCGGCGGCAGCTCAGCCCCGGCGCCGGCACCGCGAGCCCACGCGCGGCCATTCAAGTGAGATGTTTGCTCCCAGAAGCAGAGCTTGCGGCTTCTAAGCCGAATGTGCTTATTTGACTGTGTCACCTTAGCATGTAGATTTCCTGAAATACGCACATTCTCGCCCATAATCCCACGGTCAGAATGGGCTGTTCAGGTACAGCTGACGGGGTTTTCTGCACCAGGGCAGTTGAGGATCTGTGACCTGGAGACAGTGAAGGAGTTTGTTTCATTTTTCTTTCCCACAAACTGGAGTCAGATCTTCACTGCCATGTAAGGTAACTTTCTGCTTGTTTAAGAATATTCCAGCTGTGTTTATGGTGTTCCAGCGTTCCCCTGCCAAAACCCTTGACAAATGAATTGGCAATATTTTCAGGGATTTTGGAGAGCACAGACTGGATTTAGCCATTAAATCCTCATTTGTTTCTGTCATATCTGATCAGGATATGGGGGTAAGGCTTTTGACTATTAAAACATGTATGCAGGGAGGACTCAGTTTTGATCACATTTTAGCTCTGCTACGCAGTACCTAAACATGCAGACGTGTGGAAACTTTCATCCCATGCCCCTGGATGACGGACTGTATTTTGCCCTCTTGTTCTCAGTAGTCTTCCAGTCTCATCTCAGCGATGAGATTTTGCCACCTATTAAGTAGATCCTAATCTGAACCCAGCCTCGGATGCTGTACGTGAATGATGTTTCCCTGCCAATTTAAAATAAATTAGCCCGACGTCAGGGATGGTGCATGAGAGTATTAGAATAATTTTTATGCCCCAATAGTAGACTGGTAGCATATGTTTAATAAGTCAAATCCTGCCACTGCTAAAAAGATAGAGCAAAGAAAATTGGCTGCATTAAGATCTGTCTTTGGCTAACTAGGAATTTATAAACAAGTTTTCCATAAGTCGAACGCTCCTTCATGCTGCACAAGTTATTTTAAGTAATGCTGCTTTCAGTTGAAATATAGCAGGCTTCTGCACCTCCTACAAAAAAAAAAAAAAAAAAAAAAAAAAGAAAAGCACAAGGCCCTGGCATTGTTCATGCTTTTAAAAGCGCCTACACTTTTTCTTTGGGGGGCGGGGAGTAGGGGGCGGTGTGCAGAGCAAGAATTCATCTAGTTCTCTAAAAATTTTCTTGCAGCTGAGAAGAAAGGTATAACACCTGAGTTAAGATATCCTTTAAGTTGAAATGACAAGCATAATAGATGTGTTCCAAAAATCTTCTCTGTGGCAGGGCTACGTGCTTTCCTTAGATCTTATCTGTAGGAGGAAATTACTTTGAGAAACCTTTCCCCAGTCAATCATTTATCTGTTTTAGCAGCAAGAAGGCAACCTCACTGAAATAAGAGGAATCTAGCTCCTTTCATTTCTATTAACAATCTGACATCCTGAAAGTGGAGATAATAAATTGCAAAGGTAAATTACAGGTTGGCCACATTTACAGATGGATTTTTTTTTCTATTTTGTATATTTGGAGGTTTTAAGACAGTAATAGACATGCTATCTTACCTAAAACCCCTCCCCAGCAAAAGAGAAATGTGCAGCTTTATCTTTTGGCCACCTGTATCCTTTTTTTCCCCCAGCCTAGTTTCTCCAGCTTTTTTTGGTCAGTAGCCAGAAAACTGATTGCTGAGACAGTCTAGAATAGCTAAGGCCTGACCCTACAAGATCAGAGCCATTGTCCTTTCCAGACCCTATGAACTCTACTGCACCCAAAAGCTCACTTTTAGTAGGAGAGAGGGGACAGCTACGACCTAAATTATTTTTGTCCAATGGACAGCCTTCTAGCTGGCTTGGGAGAAAAAGCTAGCAGCCAGTCTTAGCAGGGGCATATATGCGATCCTATGTTATTAAAAAGCCACAGATTTGGAGGCCTAATCCTAAAGCCCACCAGTATGTTTTCTGTAGTGATAAAAAGAAAATTAAAATCTCTCCCTAGGAATTACCATGACCTCCTGTTTTAGAGAAATCACAAAGGTTAACAAACTCCCATTCCAAGAAACATGTGGTTCTGAAGTTGCTTAACTTCATCCAGAGTGGCACAGAGTGACATTTTTCAACATGCACCCCCACTTGATAAATGACACAGTAATTTTTTTTCTCTTAAGTAACTGAACACAGTACAGAACTTGACAGAATCCCCTAAGGAGACAGCTTCCCTCTTACTGCACCACCGCCAATGGAATTAAAAGGTTAAAGAAGTCATCAGAGTTGTCAGATCAGGTTTTTGGATGGGGTAAGAACTGTATAATTAGAAGCATCAGTCGAGTTTTTAATTGCAGGTTTCATAGAGGAAAGGGCAATGGTTCGAGTTTATAGAAATGTGATTTTATTGTTCTATTGCTAATACTTCTGAGACCTGTTAATTGCTGTATCTTACTAAGTTACTGACAAAAGTTCTGCTTGTGTGAAATTGTGGTAAATGCATAAACTGTGCCTTATTGATTCTTGGTGACATTTTATGTGTTTTTTATGCATTCTTAACCTCCATTTGGAAACTGTCAATTTGGCACATGTTCCTGAATAGTAAGAGCAAATGCAACGAATGCAACAATCTTCTCGACTATTGACAAGCAGAATTAGTCCAGGCTTCGCACGTTTCAAATATATCTCCAGATTTGCTTTTCTTCCCCATTGGAGTTTCAAGAAGTAGAAAAATTAAAACCTCGTAGCATTATTTCCTCTGTTAATAATGTCGGTGATGATCATGATGCTTCTGAAGAGATGTTACTTTGAAGCAGATGGTAAATTTGGACTCTTATCATCTTAGAGCTCAGCATCAATATGGAAGCCAGTAGAGGTACTGTCATCTGTCTCGCACTCTGTTATACACATCGTCCGGATGCCTTATAGAAGGCCACAGAATTGCTTTTATTGATGACAGAAGCTGCAGTCAGTCTAGGTACAGGTAGCGTGTTTAAATAGCAAGCCTCATCAGCTGCCTTGCTGTTGGAGAACCATATGAAACAGCTCTGCATTCCTAGCGAGCTGGACTTCATTCAGGCCTCTTAAGGCCAACTTAACCAAGAGGGGAATGTGAGACGAATTTCCCATGTACTGACAGTTTCTGTGTATTAAAAATTACAGCATGATGCGGAAAAAAATGCATTGACTTATTCTCATGACTGGATGTCGTTGTGCTTTGGGGGTGATGGGCAGGCCTTGCTTTCTCTTATTGCTGTTTGATTAAAAGGTGCCACTGCTACAGGATTGACTTGATAATCTCACCAGGTGCACATGCAGAACAAAAGAAGGAAATATATTTCATGGCTCACAAATTGATTTACATAAACCAAACAATCTGCTGGTTGTTTGAATGTAGAATGTTCTATTTTGCTTATTGGCCACAGGGGCAACAATCTTACATTGTCGATGCCAGAATTCTGCTTTCATGCATTCGCTCTGAAATGACAATGGGCTCCAGCCTCTGTGTTTAGATCTGCTTCATTTGGAAATCTTTTAAGTAGTAATAATAATAATGCTTTGAGGAAATTGAGTGGAACACTGAATTATTCTCTGATACCTAAGTTCATACTGTGCAAGGCTAAAGAAGCCGAAAATCAATGCACTTTTAAAGTCATTAGAGATCATAAGTGAAATAAGTCTGTGTTGCTTTAGCTAAGCTTCTAGTGTGCTGTGGTATTATTATAAAATCAGCCTGAATCTGCATTAATTTCACAGTCTTTTTCTCTCAGAAGCCCAAGGGTGCATGATGAATAAAATGTAAATTTGAGAAGGCAGTGTTTTTATTAGTGAAAAGCTCAATGAGCCGTGTAGTTGGAGCAGTGACCTGCATGGTGGCCAGCGCTGGTACAAGAACCAGGAACGAGCAGTGCAGAGTCTAGTTAGTTTGCAGCACAAGGAACAATAGGCATGGGAAGTTTTGCAGGTCTCACAGTGGACATTCAGAGAAATGTACATTGTCTTGTGTATGTTAGACTTCAGGTCAGATCTGATACAGTTCAGAAATTCACAGTTTTCGAAAGTCATGAAGGTGTTTATGCGAATAAAAATACCAATACAAAATTTTAAAGTTTACTGTATATGCACTGTTGAATATTCTCAGAGTCATAGAGCATTTGTTTTGTTAATAATTAATAATTACTAAACAGCTTGTAACACATTTGGTATATTTGTCTGGATTTGAATAGCATCAGTTTATATTTCTACATATATATATTTTTTTAACTACCCAGAAAGGGAGCAGATATATTTATTTGCTGACATTTTGAGCTCTTGAAATTTATTTGCTAATTTGCCCTTGGTGTGAGAATTTTCTTATTTGCTTCTTAAAAAAAAAAAAAAAAAATAGAAGATAAAATTGGAAATACAAAGCCCTGATGTGTGGATGCCCTCAGTAAAGATCACCAGCCCAGGAGAAAATGGAAAAATAGCAACTTTTTATTTTAGAAAATGCAGACTAGATCTTGCTAATTTCAAACCCTGTGGCTAAAAACAGTACCCAACTTCCTCCCCTAGTTTCCATTAAAAAAAATAAACTAATAAATAAATAAATCTTTCTGCTTTGGTCAGATTAGCAAGTCAGCACTGTGAAGAAAAAGCAAAATAAGATAAAACCAAAGAGAGAAGTTGTTTATTTTTATGTACTACTGAGAACAGTGTCGTCTTGTGGCAGTTCTCGTAGACTGTGTTGGTTTAACAAGCGTCCAACCCTTTTGTCTTGTTGTTTTTTGTCTTTCCTGCTCCCTGTCCCCTTGTTTCCCACAGGCTGTGCGTTTGTCACATTTTCTACAAGGGCAATGGCACAGAATGCAATCAAAGCCATGCATCAGTCTCAGACCATGGAGGTACTGTATCATCTGCCCTTTCTTTGTTTTCTTTGTGCAAATGATGGGGAATGGTAAAGCAATTCTCTCCTGTGTGGATTGTTCACATGACAATCACAGATTTAAACTTTCACCATCTCGATTTTCATTCATTCATATTCATTCTCATTCTCTCTCTCTCTTTCCATTTTTCCCCTAACGACTTGAAATGCATTTAGTAAAACCTTCCACTTGCTCTACAGTTATTTTTGGAGCCTTTTATTGCAGCAGCACAGGTCCTGCGATGTAAAGTCATGATGCACTTTAAGCAAAGTGTCATTCTGGACCTAAAGGATCGAGTACATTCCCCAGCTCAGCGTTGGTATGGATGAAACAGTAACAGCCCCCGCCCCAAAGTGCAGCCCTGCACTGAGTCAAAGTTCTTCTTGTTACGTGGGGCCAAGTTATTTATAGTCGAACAGAATTGTGTTTCTGCATCAAGAATGCTGGAGAAAGTTAATACTTCTCCCATTTCATTTAACAGTGGAAATGCTAATTTATGAGTGTCCCCTGAAAAATGAGATTTGTCTCCTTGCTAAAAAAAAAAATGAGCAATGACAAAGAAACATAAAGGCTCAAATTCGCTCTCCTAATGAGAGATAGTAGCTTTAGGGGAAGATAAACCACTGGCGTGGGTGTCCACCCACCAACATAGATAGATGGCTCTGTACTTTTAGTCTGTGATTTGGGTCATGGCCTTTCAGAATTTTGCACAAAAGCTTTCCAAGAGTGATATGCTGTTACTTCTTCTGTATTGTCCGACAGAGCCATTTGGGAGTGCATGTTCTGCTGTACTGTGTACACCGTATCTCTGTGTATGGGTGATCTTTTCTGGAGGTGGCCTTGTGGTGTTATTGAAGCTATGTTCTCATATTTTTTAAAAAAATATTTTCAGTTTTATTTAATGGTACAAAAAACTTTTTATGGATTGAGCTTCTCTTTTGGCCCCATTTCGTAGGGGTTTTATTTTTTTCTTCGTTTGTTTTTGTTTGTTTTTTGCAATGCTGCCTCTCCCAAAGCATGCTGGGAGCTAAGTGATCATTATGCGTCATGTTTTGTGGGCAACTTTTTTTATAGTGAATCAAAAGGTGGGTGCAAAGGGGGGAAGGAGTGTGCATGGCATTGTCATTAAGTGTTTACTGTACTTTTCTGAGTTGTGATACCAGCATTGCAAAGCCTATTGTCTTTTTTGAACATTCATTTTGACTTTGATATTCCTAACATATCTTATATAATCAATGTGTTTTCCTTTCAGTGCAATGCATTTTTAAGACACTCACACCCCCCTCCCTGAAGGCAAGCTCAGGTGAAAGTCGGCCATGATAGGAAATGATTAGCAGGATTTGTAATATATAGGAAATCTAGTCTTATAAAACACAGTTACTTGTGTGCCAATGTTTTGGGTCCCCCTTTCTCTTCACTTAGGCTGCCCCATTATTACGGATTTCCAGCCACATCTCAGCTTGGAGATAAAGATGGAAGTGCTGTTAGGAAAACCAAAAAGTCTTTGCCTGTATTTATCCCCCATATATGTGTTTCATTCTTGATTATTTTTATTTCCATAATTTAGTGATTTGTCCCCATAGTGGTCTCCCTTTAGATAATTATTTTTAACCTAAATTGTTTCAATTCTGTCAGAAACATTGCCATCCCCATAGGAGCCCCCCGAGTAACACAGAGCCACAGCTGACGGGGCTTTCTCCTGTGTCACTGTAGAAGTAGCGATCAAGACCCTGAAGCAGAACTGGGTATGACCCAAAACCGGGGAAAAAATACGTTCTCACAACGGGAAGACTTTGTTAGAGCAATGGGTCGTATTTAAGACCCCCTTGACCCTTTATTTATATCTCCATTATGAGAAAATCAAATTTGGTGTGCTTGTTTTTAAAACTGGACATCCATGCTTAAACAAGGGGCCCTCAGAAGAAGAAATTTCTTCTTCCAGAAAACAGACATTTAAATAGGCCATATATTATGCAGTTACATAGTTGTACACCTGACGTTTGTTTTTTTAACTAATTACGTTATTTTCAGGACTCTGGCGTACATCTTTAACCAAGATGTATTATCTGATTCAGAAGGATGTGAACATTAAAAGAACAAGGTCTCGAAAACAGTTTTATATTGTGCTATTTCTTCACTCCCCTTCACACTCTGCCCAGCCTGTTTCCTCTTTCATGGTTTATACGAGTCTTTTTAAAGCCATCATCATTGGCCTAATTTTCTGCTTTTATATCATTTTTTAGTGTTTAAGGAAGAAAAAAAGAACAATAAGTGTACTGTGAGGAGGAGATGCTATAATTTGTTACCGAACAAATTTGACACAATAACGCTTTTCCATGCAGAACCCCTTCTCTAAATAATTTTCATCTTCAGAGTGTTTTGCTCTCTTCAAAGTGTCGAAGTGCTGAAACGTGGAGCAGATAAAGAAAAATGAATTATAGATTTTTTTCAATGATGGAAATATTACTTTTATGCGATTGACTGACATTTAACACCCCGTGACTCTGCCTGGCGTGGCTGAAGACCCGTAGGCTGGAGATTGAGCCCTGAAACAGCTTCTCATTTTTCTCACTTTTTTTTTTTAATTAACAGACATGATAACCTCATGGATTCATAGCTACATCCCCAATAGCTACCCACAGTGATAAGGGGAAAAAATGCAAGTTTGTTTTTTAGAAGAAAGAAAAATGACCCAAAGGCAGTGGAAGAGAAAGGCTCATTTAAATAGGAATATAATGTTTCTGAGAGGGGAGAGAGAGGTCTGTTACCATGCTGAGTTCCAGTACAAGTTTTTATTTAATCACTAGGGTAGAATTACTTTTTTTTACCTCAGCAAAATGGAGCAGCTTTGATTGCGATGCAGAGTGTAGGGGGCCACGCTGAGGAGAAAGGGGGGAGAAGGGGCGCAGTCTGCTGAGTACTGGCCAGGCGGCACCTGTGTGGAAGGTTCTTTGGAAGGAGGTCTTCATGCTTGGGGTGGAGGCCGTTACTCTCCCTGATGATTTTGTCTTCCACAGAAATGAAGCCACCCTGTTACATGGCCTTTGGCCATTTCCTTCTCAACTACCCCTATTCCTTGCCTTTTAAAGGAAATTAAAACTGAAAGAAGCTGCTGGAATGGTGAGGTTCGTTAGGGGAAGAAGCCAAGGAGATCCTCCTCCTGCCATTTACGGTCTATCTCCTGTGACTAGCACGTGCTTCTGGTTTTCTGGGGTTTGCAGTAGCTCCAGGAATTGCAGGTAGAGTAGATGCGACGTGGAAGGAAGAAGGGAGACCCTCCCGAAAACACGCGGACGGTGGCTTCGGCCCGTGCCTGTGTTCCCTCCTTCCTTCCCCCGCGTTACTAGAATGGAGCCAGCTTCGCCCTTTCGTTGCTGGATCGCTATGATTCCCACCGTTCCACAGTCCAAAAACACATAACTGAACATCGGAAAGAGTGAAAAAATAAATGAATTAGAGATGTTTTCATTCCTGTTACAATTTCTCCCCCTTAGTCCTCTGCTCACCTGTGCAAACAGGCAGCCACGCAAAGACAAGTCTGTCCTTAAGACGGGCGACCCACGCAGCTTGGTGGGGTCCCTTGTCTCTGAGGAGGTCCCGGGAGGTCGGAGGAAGACGTGTGAAGAGAGGGGGACAGGCAGTTTAATAATCAGAGCGAGGAAGCAAATGGCCTCACCGACCACCCGATTCCCCCAAAGAAACCAGTGACAGTCTCTGGAAGTTTCTGTGGATGGTGCTATTGAGAGAAGAAGAAGGAATATCAAACCGTTTTTAAACCATTTCAGCCCATTCCGTGCGTGCCGAGGTAGCGGGGAGAGGCAGAGCCCGCGCAGACTGAGCGCCCCAGGGGATCCGACCAGCCTGTAACCCCCTCTCCGCTTTCCGATGTGTCTGACCACAGGGCTGCTCTTCACCTATCGTGGTGAAGTTTGCGGACACTCAGAAGGACAAAGAGCAAAGGCGCCTCCAGCAGCAGCTGGCGCAGCAGATGCAGCAGCTCAACACTGCCACCTGGGGGAACCTGACGGGTCTGGGCGGACTGACCCCGCAGTACCTGGCGGTAAGTGCCGGACGGGCGGCGGGCGTGGTCCTCGCGACCCACTCGCCCCCAAGTGCGCCAGAAATGTCATTCTCAGTACATTTTGAGTCTCAGGAAATGGTTGAAATTAGCATTTATGCAGAATACTTCCAGCTTAAACCGATTAGCATGAGAATGGGAGTAATTTAATTCTTACCCGATGGAGGCTAAACTTCCACCCAGCGCTGGAATGGAAGACTACGGGGTGACGGTGCTCCAGAGCCCGCCTGGCCGGTTAGTACCCGGCCCACCAGGACCGCAGCCGAAATCTCCTGGAACTTCCATTCCGTGATCCTGGGTCTTCCCGGTGGAACTGTGTTGACAAAGTCAAATGTTCCGTACTTCATCTGTTTGAAACCAACAAAATTAGATCCTCTTCAGGCCAGACACACCCAGTTCTTTCAGCCATCCCTTACATTTCATGGTTTCTCAACTTTCACTTTCTCGTTCCTCTGTGCTTACCCGCTTCCCTTTGCCAGTGTCGTTATTGAGGTACAGAGTCCAGAATGCACGACAGTTCCCCCAGTAAGGCGTAAACAGGACACAGTCGTGAGCCCTAGCGTGGCCTTGACGACATCCTGCGGTAGCTGCAGTCACCCCTGCAAGGTGGGGGCCGGAAGGCAGAGAATACTCCCGAGTTGTTATTTGTATTTCAACTGCCGCAAACCCAGCTCCTCTACCTCGTTTTTCTGCTTTGGAGCGTCAATGCTGGACTTGACATTTATGATTCCATATTGTGAGTTTGGGCGTTTATTCCAGCCTCTGAGAGAGAGTGCGTGTACATGCGGTGTCCTGATTCTGTCACGTTACATTTTAACTGTCCCTCTCAGAGCCGTATTCTCCATCAGCTTTGCTTTGTAGCAGAAGCTGTACTGTCGTGTGAAATGTCCTCCTTGGTACCTTGAAAGGTACGATTCTCCTGCTCGTGGTCCAGATGAGGAAAGGGAGGCCCAGAAAAGTTAGTAACTTTACCCAGGGTCACACAGCTGCTGGTGGCCCACGGATTCCGGCTCTGCGTGTGCCAGCCAGCTGCCCTGTCGCTTCTCAGAGGACCGAGTGCAGGTGGAGGTCATGGGATCACCTCCATCCTTTCCCCCACCCCTATGCTGCAGTGCCCTCTGGGGTCTAGTGTGGCAGGCTGTTCAGTGCAGGTTTGTTAATGAATGAAAGGCTGGCTTCTCCTGTCTTCATCAGAGTCGTTCACAAAAGCATCGACTCTGCTTATTATTATGTTGCTTTCTGGCCGTTTCTCCACCTTATCCACAAAGATACCATGAGAGATTTTGTCAGGTGTCTTACTAAAACCTGTGTATGCTCTGCTGTCTTTTTCTGTCAATCTAAAAATTTTATTTAAAAAGTGAGTCTAGCTTAACAATAATTGTTTTCACAAACTTGTGCTGTCAGAGTGCTCACACACCGTTGGTTGAGTTGTGCATACGAGAACGACGTCCACCCTCAGTCTTCGGGGACATCTCCTATGCCCCATGGCTCATAGAAATCTCTGGAACATGTTTCTGTGACCACATCTGTACTTTATTCTATGCCTGAAGGGCAATGAATCTCAGCCTCAGGTATAAAAACATGCTTTTATAAGCTCTTGGTATGCTTTCTCCTATCGTGGCTTCGATTCTTTCTTACTCACTTTGTTCTACACGTTTCACTTGAAAATCCTTTTCTCTGGAAGAGCCCTTGGTTGTACTGCGCTACAGATCCTGACCCTGGCTTGCCAGCGATGGGTTACCCATGGGATGATCCTTAGTGGTGGTTTAATGGCATCCAGGGATCTCCACTTACCTCAATAGGTGGTAATAATTCCTCAGACTATCTCCAAAGCTAATTTGATTTTACTTTAATTTTTTTAAAACTAATGTGAGGAAGGGCTTGGGGCTTGTAAACACAAGAGAATGGAAAGCCCAACACATCAGACCTAACTAAGGTATTTGTATCACAGAGGGTCACCCCTAGCTTCCCCCACACCCTCCTCCTGCCTCCCTTGCTCTCTGTGTGTGAGTGCGAGAGCATGTGTGGCGCACGTCTGTGCACACGGAACACCCAGTTACCGCGTTCAAGGAGTCAAGCGTGAGTGAACACTGCAAATTCTTTCTCAGCATTAGTGCCTGTTAATGCCGTGTCCCATGATGTCGCACGGGAGACTTGGGTGTGGTCAGCTGTGGATACTGCACACTACTTGGCACTTTAACTTCAATTGACAGGTGCCCTTTTCTGAGTCACGTCCAATTGTAGAGTTTTTCCTATTACACTGAAGAGACCTGTCCTTTCCCAGAGGGTCAGTGTTCTACATTATGTTTTGCAGAGCTCCAAGTACATTCTAAAAGCTATTTTTAAGCAGTGGATTCATCTTGTTTTTTCTAAGCACATAGTGTTGTAACAGTGTTTCAGTAATAAATTTAGTAGATCTATGCCCTTTGGTATCCATGCACATTTGAACATAGGAGATAACTATATGCTTTCCCCCACCACAAACTATATCTGCCTTACTTATGAAAGAGAATATCTGTAAATCCAGCCCAGCACTCTTAGAGCACCTAAGTAAACCTCCAGTGCAGCTGAACGGGACCAATCTAGGAGCACTTGGGGACAGGAGCCACATGCCTTTGTCTTGCGGCACCCACTGATTCCGCATAGCAGGAGAAACGTGTTTTGGAATACTCTAGGGAAAAATGCAGACTTTTTCACAGGTATATGAATATCTTTTTAAAAAGACTGACATATTTATAATAAATAGCTTCAAAGTACGTGGCACCAGATAATTCCAAATTTTGACAAGCAGTGTTTCTCTCTGCCAAGGAAGACCATCTTAAAAATGGCTGGCCATTCGCTTGGTCGCACGGTCACGGCTGTACCTGTGTGGCCGTGAATAGATGCATTTATGTCTGGGGCTGTCGTGATGATCTTTATGTTGGTCCCAGAGTCGGTGAATTCATGTGCTTCTCATGAAGGATAAAGGAAACCGAACCGTGCAGGGAAGTAGAAGAGATGGGGGAATGGACCTTGATTGGCAGGGATGAGTTGTGGTGACTGCGAGACTGCAGAGAGAGATCATTAGTCACACTATGTTGGTTTCCATAGATTTAGCACCTGGTTGTTAAAAAGAGTAAATTGATCAATTGTTTTAAGGCAGCAGTGTTAGTGCGTTTCCCCAGTGTCTGTGTTTCTTAATAGAGACAGACATTAATAGAGATTTACAGCCCCAGCTCTGGGGACCTTCAGTCCATCACTCGGCAGTAGCAGCCACCTCTGTAAATGCAGAGTCAACTGAATTTGCCCCCGATTCAAACAGGAAGTTACTTTGTCCTCGTCTCCACCTGGTTCTGACTTTGCACTTGTGTTTTCGTTGGCAGCTTCTGCAGCAGGCCACCTCCTCCAGCAACCTGGGTGCGTTCAGTGGCATTCAGCAGATGGCTGGTAAGTCACGAAGCCGCCTTTCCTTTCCACTGCGCCGTTGTCTGAGTTTGGGGTTGGTTCGGAGGGTAAAGAAAAGGAGAAGGGAAAGGGGAGGAGGAAGGGTAATGACCAGACCTGTTAGCTTTCCAGCGTAGGTGACAAAATTGGAATCAGCTGCCCTGAAGGGGCCCTCCTGCCTCTTGCATTTCCCACCCACTCTTCACTGCGCCTAACAGCTATCAAGTGAAGGGACTGAGAATGCCTGCGTAGTGTGTGTGTATGTTCTCCAGTCGGTTTGTTGTTTTTTTAAACGGGATTGATTACTGGGGGATTTCCAGCAAGATTCCTATATCCAGGGCAGCCAAGATGATTGACATCCCTCTAAAATTTTAATAATAGTCAGTCAATAAAAATGTTCTGACCTCCATAATGAAAGGCAGGATTGCAGGCCTATCTTTGATGCAGTTTGCAGCCCCTTGATAACGACAGACAATTAACAGGGTGCCTTTCTTACTTTACTGCCCCAGTTGACAGAATTGCGCATCAGAAGCCTTTATGTGAAAGTATAATCTTTGTTCTCGAGAAAATCAAAGCGCGACCGTATTTGAAAGCCGGCTCGTCGGAGGATTCCTTTTTATAATGAGCTGTGCCAGTAGTCGCCAAGGTGCGGTGATTAGTGAAAGGTCACTCCTACTGTGCCCCCTCCATGCTGATGTCCTTACCTAACACGGGCCAGGGAAGGCAGCGCGTGCAATAAATCAGAACACGGGCGCCCGTTAACCTGCCGTGAGCAGCAGTCAGAAAGCTTTTTCCTTGTTTGATTCCAAAAAGGCGGTGGGGGGAGAGGGCAAGGAGAAGAACAGATTTTTGGCATATTAGAATCAACCACAGTTTGTTTTAATCAAGGACACCCTGAATCCATGAAATGAAACCTGAATGTGCAGAATAAAAGCCGGATTTCTTTATCTGTCGCTTTGAAAACTCCTATTTTCCATGTTTCTTTTCTTTCTTTCCTTTTTTTTTTTTTTTTTGTCCTTTCAAATATGTAGCCTTGGTTTTTTCTTATTTCGCTGGGAATGAATCTGGAAAGATTTTCCATGACGTTTCTGCCCCTGTGCGTTGCGTGACAGCCCAGGCCCTCCGCTGTGGCCCAAGGCTGATGGCAGCTCCCCGTGTGAAGGTACACATCGGCCCGCAGTAAAAATACTGCCGCATTTGTCGTTGGGCTTTAAATCTGTTTCACTGACAGCTTTTTCTGTTGTAACAGAGCTTTTGGATTATTAGAAAAAAGTATCTTGAAATGACAAATAGTTGAATCATTCAGCAGTGTCTTTACGAATACAGTTTGGGAAGCTGGCCTTGAAGCTAGGAATCACATGGAATGTTTAATTTATTTTTAATTCTATAAAGAGAACTGGAGAGACTCACGTGAAATATTCAGGGGGTTTTCTGTTTTAAAAGAGAAAAGCTCCCGACTGTGAGCGTTAGAATAAATACTAAGATTTGTCACACCCTGGGCCACGGGAGAACTGGTTTTCTTCTAATGTAGTGTGGACCGGCCCTGATCCGAAATCAGGGGCTTTCCTTGGAGGAAGCCTCAGGCTGTCCACTCCCACAGCCGAATTATGCAGAGGTCACTGGGTCTGGAGGCTGCTGCCGAGCGTGTCATCCCGGGTGGGCAGAGCGCCCTGTCGGTTTCCATTAGGAAGCGTGCGCCTCGGCCACACCGGCCGCAGGTCAGGGTGTGAGCATTCACGCGCTCTGTGCCTCATTTGAAACCTGAGGGTCTCTGGGAGTCCCCTTATGAGGAGCTGTGGAGCGGATGGCGAATTTAAAGGCATCCTGTAAATGCTGTGTGTGTCCAAAATACCCGTTTCTGGAGCCTTCAACATATTCAATACAGCACCTTAAGTCCACGCAGGCTGCAGAATCGGATGCTGACCATTCCGTTATCTGTCATCATCTCGGATACCTTAGAGTGTTCAGGATGTCGTTGTCAAGGCCGTGCGCACTTGGCGATTTCTGTAACGGATACTCTTCGTTCACATGGAGAATCAGGTCTCATCTTCCTGAGTATTTGAAACATTATAGTTTGGCGTATTTTTCCCCAAATAAAGTTACATGGCCTCTTCTACTCTTTTGTCCCAATAGTAGGGCTCAACTTTTGTCCTTGTGATTAATCTGCACCAGTAGTATGACATGATCCCAGTGGGATGGTGGCAGAGATGACCTCTGGAAGCAGCTGTCCCGGCTCCTACAAGTGTGAGGGGGGCCTCTCTTCTGTGTAGCCTCAAAGCTCCTTACTTTCTCCCACCGTCACTTCCCTGATACTCCGGGAGGGCGCAGGCTGGTGGCCCATGGACTCAGCCCTCCCTCTGAGAGCTACTCGTGACCGCTCTTGAGTGGATGAGTGAACAGGGTTATGAATTGACATGCATATTTTGGATACATCATTCCCAATAGGACTTAGGTGAAGTGCCTGGTTTTTGAATTAAGAAATTTGATTTCAGCCTTATGTGTAAACCAAAAGAACAGTACATAAACTAATGACAGAATCTTTGCAAGTGAGTTGCTGGGATTTAGAGATAGTTTGTATAATAGAAAACATCACAAACGCAGTAGGAGCCATGCGATGGGAGCATAGTGGGGGAGGACCCGCGAGGTTATTCATCACTGATCCCACCGGACGCTACAATGCTTGCTGAGTGAGTGATGTGCTGGCATAGTAGGAGTGGGCTCATAAACAATTCTGGTACAATCTTTATATACTACAGCCTCCACATCCAAAATTCCAGTAGTCCAGCCTGCAACACTGTCACCAAAGAGAGAGAAATATCTTTTCATAAGCCAGTAATATTTTGCTGCAAACAACTCTCAACATATAATGGTCTATCCTTCAGGAGACTGAGGTTTATAGCTAGAGTCTAAAATGCCACATTTATATGAGTGAAACATTTTCTGTTTGAGGGGAAAATAAAATAAAACCAGAAAAGAAATACCAAAAGAAATTTTAGATGACAACTTACTAAGTAGTTGCATCAATAAGATGAGACATAGCTGTATGTTTTTTCCTAAAAAATCTTACCATTTTTCCCTTCAAACTAAAAATAACTTCAAATGTGTTTTATGATTTTTTATAGAAGAGAATCTTGACTAAATATGGAATTTGAAAGCAGAAAATGGACTAGGATCACATCTTTATAAGCAGAATGCTTTTATGTATACTTTTGGTGCCTCCTAGAAGTTGACTGATTTTATTTTCCCTCATAAAACTTCTAATAAAAACTTGTCCATTTCTCACTCAGCTGTGGTATTCAATGAATTTCTAAAATCTCAGAAACTTGTTGAGTTTGGGCTAAAAGTCTGGATTTTTCTTAAAGGAGAAAGGAAGAAAGTTGTTTCTTTAAAACGACTGTCTCAAAAGAACATTATGATAGAAAAACAAGGGAAGTACATTACAATTTTGTCTGTCACCGAGCTCCTTGTAGTAATCGTGTAGTTGACCCTCATAGCATGCCAAGACAAGACCACCACTCTCCTGCAGTACAGGTGGAAACATGGAAGGATCAAAGGGTAAAACAGGTAATAGGAGACCACAGCACAGTAAGTGGCATGGTGTGGATCACGGTACAGAATTCCCAAACGTCACGACGACTTTACGAGTAGGAACTGTGACTGCCCCATTTTACAGGTGGCCAGCCGAGGTTTAGAGAGGTTTCCTCCTTGTCCAGACCCACTAAGCTAGTAAGTGGCAGATGTAAATTTCAAGTCCAGCTCGACCTGATCCAAACCTGAGCTGTGTGTCCTCCAAGCTTGTGAAACGCGCTCTGTGGCTCGGCCCCATCCACGTTATGTTTGCATAAACGCCATCCAAAGTGACCAGCCTACACAAACGGTGTAACAGGCCCCAACCTGTTAAAAAGGAAGCAGTTCAGAGACAGTAACAGGAAAACTGCCCCCCTTCACTCTGGAAAACGTTTCAAATTTATTACAAGTGGGTTCTGTGTCAGGGGAACTTTTGTCCTACGATAAGAAATTGTTACTGAACAAATTATGGATCATGAAGCTATGGCGGAAGAGAAGTATTGTTGATGAACAGGAGGAAACTGCTTTATTTAAATTCCGATTTTCAGCAAAGCTGGTAGTAATTCCCTTCCAGAGTATCTGGTCTAAGTTTTGAAAGTCATAATAAAATTGTAGAGTGCAAATATTTGCTCAAAACAGCCAAACAGCTCTCCTTTTATCAATCTGAGGCCCGTTCTCTGAGAAGACTGTCTGTCATAGAGTGTCTGTCACAAGTGGAGAAGTGGGAAGACATTTGCAAAAACGCTGCATTGGAGATCGGAGCGCTCGAATTGGAGACGCTCCCAGAGTTGTGGAGTGTTCATCTTAGATCCACAAAGACCCCGCGTTCTTCCCCAAGCCGAGTCTCCAGCAGTCCGCTCTGCAGACGCTTCCTGCGAATGTGCTAATAGGCCTTAGGAGAATGTTCTATAACCACCCATCTGTCACTTTTTAACAGACCTGATTGGCAAGCACTTGTAACAACTGACATCTGTTCTTGCTTATTGATATGCAGATTTATGGTAATTGCTGTGAACAATAAGACACAGAATTACCTAAGGTGAACATTAAATTAAATTTTCATGCCCTTCTCCTTATAAATAATTTTTTTTAAATCTTAAATTTCAAGGAGGCATATTGCACATCTGTTTTGTACAGAATTTCTTCGTTTTGAGAAGGATTTTCCCCCCCAAGTAATGAATGAAAAGGTGGATTCCTGTATTCCTAATTTTTTTTTTTTTTTTTTTTTTTTTTGCCACCTTGATAGGGTCACACCGCTAGGTTTCCTAAAACTTACTTAAATGTTTCGCTTGTGTAGTCACCGGATTATTGCCCCTGGTTTGAGGGGTGCCCATGTGAGCAGAGTGCTTTGTGAAGTTACATGGTGGTGTTTTTTTCTTCTCTAAAGAACCATTTTCCAAGCCAGACCGGCTTCCCCGGGGGTGCCTCTGCGTCTGGTGGCTTTTAGGATGAGTGTGTGGGAGACGGTGTGACCTGGGAGCGGGGCTGGAGGGGGAAGGACGGGGCTCTCACGCACCCCAGGGAAGAAATGTGAGTGGCGAACAGGCAGAGGCAGAAACCCACCATGAGGGCGCCTGTGGCTGCGTCTGGGGAGGCAGCTGCTGCGTTGTGGGGGCCTCTGCCCCCCGTGCAGGAGCAGGCTGGGGCCGGGGCGATGCGCGTGCCTGAGGGGCAGGTGCGCTTGAGGACGGAGAGGAGGAAGCTCTGGGCATCAGCCTGTCCTGGCATGGCCGCCCTGGCTGGGTTCCCTGCAGAGGGCGGGTCGGAGGGATGGCAAGTGCAAGCAGGATGTCCAGGTGAGGGCTCCGTGTCAGCGCGCACGTTTGTGGCACGAAGAGCCAATGCCTCAGTCACCAGGGACATTTGCCGTTGCCGATGAAACGTCTAGTGACGTTGAGCCCAATAAAAATGTCCCAAGCTCTTTTCCCACGCCCGAGGATCATGACTGTGATGGGACAGGGGCTCAAGACCTAAGTGGCGTCTGCAAGACCAGCTTGGTGCAGGACTGTCCCTGGGGAGGGATGGACAGAGAATAGGCCTCCGCAGGGCTGGCTGGAAGGACCCTGGGCAGGAGGAGAAGGCGACTTTGCTGTGACCCTCCTGTCCTCCCCGAGTGTCACCTGGGCCAGGAGTACAGCCGGGGCTGGAGCGGCCCGTCGGGCTTCCTCTGGTGCTTGTTCGTGTGTTCACGCGTCTGCTCTGAGGGAGAGCCGTTCCCTCATGTTCCTTTCCTCTCTCCTCTGCGTCCCATTCACTGCCCCACCCCGGGCCTCTCGTCCAGTGGTTTTCCACTAGGACTTGGGTCTCTTTCAGGTTATCTGGACAACTCGGAAGTTCTTCAACTTTTTAGGATCTGTCACCAAAAAAGTTCTGCACACACGTCACACGCGTATTTTTTCGTAAAGTTTCAGGCAGTTCCCAGACACCTGAGCCCCGTCCCTGGGCCCCCAGCTCAGCAGCCCTGACTTCAGGTGGCTGATGGAGGGGACGCAGCCTGTGACACGCTCAGCACTGAGGAGGCAGTGGCTGCAGGTCCCTTTGTTCACAGAAGCAACTGGAACCAGTGGTCTGTGGTACCTGGGACTTCGGTGATGATGCAGAAGGAATCACGTTAAGAAGTTAAGAGTTGTTGAGGCGATTTGGAGAGCAGTGTGATACCCAGCTGTGATGGCCACCGGTTAACCTGGTTCTAGCTACTGACGAGGACAAGATCACAAGTTCCGCCCCTGCCCTCCGGGGTTCGGGCACCATAACCCGAGCAGAGAGCAGTGTCGTGAAGCAGCGTTTCTGCTGGTCAGGACTCAGGTTTGGTCCTGCTGACCAAAATGCCTCTGCCGGCAGCTTTTGCCTGCCCACATGGCGGCGACAGCGATCAGGGCTGCTCTGGGCAGACGTGGGAAGGGGAAAGTGCGATCCCAGTGCCTCGGTCACGGCGGCTTTTGAAGCCCTGTGCTGGGCCATCCCTCCCCTCCTCTCCCTGCCTCCCTGTCCCTCCTAAACGTCCCTGAGGCACAAAGTTTAATGAAGTGAGTGGACACCAAGACTCGGTGGGGAGGAGGAGGACAGAAGGCAGGCTCGCGGGCCAGCCAGGCTGGCAGGGAGAGGACAGACCCGCAGGGGAGAGAGCAGAACTGTCCTCACATTTCTCCGGGACTTTTCCTTCAGGGAGTGGCCCTTGGAGACCAGGTGGTATTTTGACCTCTTCGTGCCTCAGTTTCCTCTGTCTGTGACATGTACGATAATAATAGCGCCTGCACTGTGTTGATCTGTCATGAACACCAAGTAAGAGGCCGCGCGTTAGGCGCTGAGGAGCATGCCTGGCACGCGCTTTGTGCTTACCGCCATCAGTGTCATCGTCGGAGGCAGTACTGTCGCAGTTATCAGTGTTGCTGATGGCTGTCTGAGCTGTTCCTGGAGCTTTAGGAGTATTGACACATTTAGTCTCGTAACTCTCAAGAGCCGGGTTCCACTTCGATCCCACCTTACAGGTGGGAACCCCAAGGTGCAGACAGGTGAGCAGTGTGCCAGAGGTGACGCAGGTTGGCAGTAGGTGTGGCAGAGCCAGCTTTAAACCCAGATGGTGTGAGCACAGAGCCAGCCCCAGCTGCCTCCAGGAGGTGTTGCTCTTGTCACTGTTGTCACCAGCAGAGAATGCTGTGCCTTCCAAGCTCCCGGAACACAGGACAGGGTGAAGAAGGAGACGCTGCTGCCAGCTCTGCACTGAGAAAAGCAGGATGTGGGGGTCAGGGCTGGGGATGGGGCCGGCTGCCCGGCCTCACCTCTGGCTTGTGAGCACTTAGTTCTTCTTTATTTTTGTTTTGTTTTGTTTTAGAGATGGGGTCTTGCTCTGTCTGCCAGGCTGGAGTGCAGTGACTTTTCACAGGGACAGTCATAGCTCACTGCAGCCTTCAGTGCCTGGGCTCAAGCGACCCTCCTGAGTAGCTGGGATTACAGGCGCTGCCACCACGCCCAGCTCGTCAGCATTGATTTCTGAGAACGGGAGTGGCGGGGGGACCATGAGAGCCTCATGGGTCAGCACTCAGGACCATGAAAGGGACAGGACAGAAGGGGCAGGCAGTGATCCTCCGCTGTGACACCTCCTTCAGCTTCTCGGCTGACCGCTGCTCCCCTGTGCTTTTCTCTCATCTCCATCAAATCGAAGACTTCAGCGAGAATTTGGTTCAGAGTCTGGGCCTATTGCCAGAAACTGATGAAGTGGCAGGAGTTCTCCCCAGCCACTGGCTTCTTCCTGCTCCAGGATCCAACAGCCTTCCTGGGCACAGGGACTGTCTTGTTTTCTACTTTATCCTCAGTGTCTTGGACAGGGTCTGGTTCATCATGGCCACTAAGTAACTACTGGTTGGATGGATGATGGATGGATGGATGGATAGATGATGGATGAATGATGGATGGATGGGTAGATGGTGGATGGATGGATGATGGGTGGATGGGTAGATGGTAGGTGGATGGATGGATGGATTGGTAGATGATGGATGGATGGATTGGTAGATGATGGATGGGTAGATGGGTAGATGGGTAGATGAGCAAATACAAGTCTTCCTGCCTGACTAGTTCTAACTCTTCCCGTTTGCCTTTCTCCCCAAATCCCTTAGATGCTGGGGAGCACAGTGGCATCTCTTTTCCTCTCTCCATCTCTGCCTCCTTGGCCCACATCATCTTTCCTTGCAGTGTGGTTATTGAACAGTGTTGGCCATGCCCCAGTGTGGTGCCCAGAAACTCACTCAGTCCGCCTGGCCTTTGCATGTGGCAGCAGGGAAAGGCTGGACAGGATGTCAGAGGCCCTCGTGGGTGGTGAGGTGTGAGTAAGGGGGGGTGTGAAGAGGGACAGCCAGACCCCAGCCCAGCTGCCTGAAGGAGAGGACTGTGCAGAGAGGACCTGTGTGCTGTTGCCTGGCTCCAGGGCCTTCAGTGAGTGTCGGGGGGTGTGATAAGGAGCAGACGTGGTTCTAGGAGATATTTGTACTATAGATTAGTTAATGATTGAGGGAAAATGGTCAATATTTGATGCTGTTGTAAATATTACAGAACTAAGAAAGGGAAACCTCAAACTTTGGCTGACTCTGTAGACAACACTCTTTACAGCAATTGATGCAGATGTCGTGCTGTTCATTAACCCGCTCATTCATCTTACGTAGGTTTGTTCATCACCTACTATACATTCAGCTGTGTGTGTGTGTGTGTGTGTGTGTGTGTGTGTGTGTGTACACGCGCACACACGCATTTAGGTGGACTTGAAGATGAGTAAGACAAAAATCTTTGTCCATAGGAAACTTAGTGTCTAGTTATGAAGGTAAGAAATGCACGCAAATAATGGCAAAGTTGGATACGCTGAGAGCCACAGAAGAGTTATAAACAAACAGATGAGGGAGTTTGCAGATAACACACAGAGTGTGCGCGCGTACATGCACACTGCAAGTCTTTGGAGGGAGGCATGCAGCGTTGCAGAAAGGCCTGGCCCTGGGGGCAAGAGGGTCTGCTGCCAGCGGCTTTGAGGCCTTGGCCAGGGACCTGATGTCTCTGACCCACGTGAGCAGGCTGAGCCGGCCATCGACACGGCCCCCTTACTGCAGTTCCCACCCAAAGAGGGTCAGAGACGTCCTGGAGGAGGACCCTCGGCCTGAGCCAAGAGTGATGGCTCTGCCGGTCATTAATCGGTGCTAGATGAACGTTGAGCATTTCATTTCAGTGCTAAACCCTCTCGCATGCTCAGTCGTATGGTACCGACGTAGTCTGGTCGTCTGGTTTCCATCATTAAAACACCAGAGGCAGCATTAGTCTCAAGAGGGCACAGATGGGTCAGCACAAATGAGCCTCACTCTTTGCGTGGTCACTCGCAGCCTGGTGCTCGTTATGCTCAGGTGTGAAGTGTGCACCTCTCAGGAGGTGGGGCCCTTGCTGGGTCCACGCCGGTCTGCACTAAGCCAGGCAGCACCCGTGTCTCCTCCGTTTCCATTTTCCTGAAGTAAAACTGAAAAATAAGACCAGCGCTTCTCAACACCCACATTCTCATAAATATGACCCTGTTCAACCCTTGATCAGAGAGAACAAGAGAGAGCTCTGTTCCCAGTTGTGTTTACTTGATAAGGCAGGGTTGTAGGACGTCTGCCCTTTCCTCGCAGAAATCACAGGATTCCACAAATACTTGTGTCCTGCTTCTAAGCACCCCACAAAATAAGCGGGTTTTGGAAAACAAGTGTTTGGCTTTCACCCTAAGCCGACAGGTCTGGATATCTGCTGCGAGCAGAGTATCATTTTGAGCAAAAGAGAACCCGTTTTGCAGCTGAGACGTGAGAAACTTTTATCTGAGTAGAAACGTGCCCCGACTGAGGAGTCCAGGGCAGAGAAGCAGGAAACGTGCCCTGCAGAGCTCAGCGGCCAGGCTGTGAGCCACACTCAGGTGGGGGGCTCCACACCAATGGCCAGGGGCTTGTGCAGGTATGTTTCTAGAACATTCTCTCATCCTTCTATCCACCACGCCACCAACACATATGGAAGCAGTTATCAGGCCATTCTCCTTAAAGCAGATTAGATTTGCTCAATAGATATTTATTAAGGATCTGGATTTGAGGCATGAGAAGAAGGTAGAATTAAGCTGATTATTTAACTGCAGTAGCTTTCTGTATTAAATTCCTCTCTATAAGGGGAGAACCATTATTTCCTGTTTCTTGTGTACGCATTCTCTACCATGAAGTGAATCGTGGAGAAATACTGTCGATGGAAAAGAAGCCCAACTCTGTAAGATAATTTAAGGAGGTTTATTCTGAGCCAAATTTGAGGACCGTGGCCCGGAGCCATGCCTAAGAAGGCTTGAGCAAGTGGTCTCACTGTGGTTGGGTTACAGTTTGGTTTTATACATTTCAGGGAGACAGGAATTATGCATAAATCATAAGTCAATACGCGGAAGGCGTGAGTTGGTTCAGCCCAAAAAGGTGAGACATCTCAAAGGGGAGGCTTACAGGTTATAGGTGGGTTTAAAGAGTCTTTGATTTATAAATGCTTAAAGAAATGAAGCTTTGTCTAAAGGCCTGGAATGTTTTAAGGAAGTCTATTGATCAGAGATAAGCCACTGGACATATCCCCAGACTCAAGTGATCTGTTAAGTAAACTGACGACCTAGAGGTTTGATTTGAGCTTTGTCTGACACAGTCTGAGGCCCGTCCATGAGTTACAAAGGATATCTCCACCTTGGGGCGGCCATGATGAGGTGTGTCTGACGTCCCTTCTCAGGGCCAGCAGCTCAGCTTTAAGAATATTTCTGGGGTCTCCTTGGCCAAGAGGGGGGGATCCATTCAGTCAGCTGGGGGGAGGCCTTAAGATTTTATTTTAGTTCACAATACTTTGACACTATTCGGAGAACCTCTGGATGGAGAAATGGATGCTAGAGGAGAAAAGATACTAAAAGTGCATAAAGCAGAGACTCAAGCCCCAAGGCCAACCCCACGTGTCACCCCAGATCTCTCAGCTGATCCCAGCCTCGTGTTCTTGAAATATTTGTTTCTCTCTGCTCTTTTTCATAATTTTCACTAGTCAGAAATCTATTCTAGTTTAAAAGTAGTCCCCTGTGAAACATGAGTATCTTTAAAAGGCAAATGCAAATAATTTATCAATAAAACTATTAAGGCACTACCATTTTTATTCATT
>NW_012142412.1:2774931-2830227 GCF_000956105.1 Propithecus coquereli
CATTACATGCAGGAGTTGGCCTGGACTGTCTCCAAGCTGGACATAATGTGGTTGCTTAGATACCATGATTTGTTGTCGTATTTTTTTTTTTTTTTAATTTAAAAATGCAGGATGTTTCAAGGCTTTCCTCCTCTTCTGAATTTTCTGGGCCTTGATCGATGATCTCACCTCCTCCGTCATTACATGCAGGAGTTGGCCTGGACTGTCTCCAAGCTTCCTTCTAACTTTGAAAATCCCATGACCCTCTCTCAGCTGTGCCCAGAAGATTAGCTAAGTGTTGAAAGAACTTCAGTGAAAATACTGCATGTGTTTTCTTTCTGAAAAACACACAGCGAGAGCTCTAGAGCATGATACTGCGGAACAGCTTTCTCAGGGCTGTGGGCTCCAGGCAGCAACGAGGCGTGTGCCACCTCGAGCCAGTGGCATGAAAGAGCAGAAGCCCTCGCAGGCCTGGGGAACTTGTGGCCTTGAGGCCGCACGTGGCCTCCTAGGTCCTTAAGTGCAGCCTTTTGACTGAATCCAAATTTTACAGAACAAATCCTTTTATTAAAAGGGGTGCAGCCGAGAAACATAAAGCTTTTCTTGCCTCCTTTGGTACTTAAAAAAAACAGTCTTGAAATCAGAAGGCCGCAGGTTCCCCAACCCTGGAAGACATTTCCCCCTCAGGATGGTTTCGAGGGAGAAACCTGAGAGGGGTTTAGAAGCTGGTGGATTGGTCCTGGGTGTGTTGAAATCCCATGGCAGCAGCTCGTTAGGTACAGTGACTTCACTGCGTAGAATGTCTTCAGAAACGTGCCGTTTACTGTGTGTGGGCTTCATTCGATGCAATAAATACTACTCCTGAAAAATCAACTTTAAGCCAGTACTCTCCAGAAATTAAGTTACAGCTTTATCGTAATACATAAGCTTGTTATTTAAATAAATCCTATAATGACCCCTTTTGAGAGATAAACATTTTGACGTAAGTTTCCCCCTTATAAGAAATAATAGTAACTTTTCTTAAATTTGATCGATTTTATGTTTTGTAAGTCATATTGAAAAGTATTACCTTAAGTTTTTCTCTGCTGTGAGGACCGACTACATTAGACCGATACATGAGAGCGTACTGTGCCTGCCTCGTACCGTGTTTTCGGGGAGAAGAAGGCGTGTCAGCGTAGGAAGGGTGTCTGCCGATCAGCGCGGGTGCTCTAAGTCAGTAAATGGTACCTGCGAAGAGCCTGGGTCTCAGCAGGCGCCGTCCTGGAGCTGGGACGTGAGCGGGACACGCGTGCTACCTGCTCCCTGGCGTCATTCAGCCCGGGGGGACTCAGCCGGTAAGCACCTAGGTGCTCAGCACACGTGTGGAGAACAGCAGAATAAGGTGGAGACGGTGAAGGGGATTGAAGGAGGCGACCCCTCTCTCAAAAGGTGACGTTCGAGCAGAGACTTGGAAGGCGCGCGGCGTGTTCAGGCAGAGGATGGAGCGAGCGTGAGGGCTGAGAGGCAGGGAGAGCCGGGCGTGCTGGGAGAGTGGCCAGTGCTGAGCGGGGCAGAGGGGACACACAGGTCCCTGTCATTCCATCCCGTATGGCGAGGAGCAGTCGTTTGTTGTAAACAACCTTTTCAGATGCCAGCTACTCAGCCCAGGAAGACGGCCCAGGTGTTTGTCAGAGAGGAGTTTTCAACGGATGTGACCATTTTCAGTCCCCCTGCCCCAGGTCGCGGAGAGAGGTGGGTTCTCCTCCCTCCCTGCTCCAGTCAAAACCACTGCGACGAAGTGTCCCCTCGCTGCTCTGCCAAGGCATCTGCCCTTCTCTCAAAGCCGCTAGCTCAGGTAGCCTTTTCCTCTTCTCTGCTGAGCAGCGCTTCGCATGATAGCTGGAAGTATTTCATTAGAATCCTGAAGTGTGGCGGCAGAAACGACTGAAATCTCCATTTCCAATATTTTTCTTAAGTGTACCTAAAAAACCTGGTGTTTAAGTGAAAGTAAATCATTTGTCTAATTTCCGTCAGGGACTTTTTCAAAGTCACAGAAAATGTGGTTAGTAGAATTCATGACTCTCCGCTTCATCAGGGCAATTTCCTATGAAATAAAAAGGGTGCGAAGCCATTCCCAAAGCCAGCGCCATTATTTACTTTTTAAATAATAATAAACTAATAACTGGGCTTCCCGTCCGTGCCGTGAGCCAGCCCAGGCCCCGGGACGCGCGTGCAAGCCCATCCCACCCTCTGCACAGGCCTCGGCTCTCCCTGGTTTTTAAATACATCTCCTAAGCTTCGGACAAATTCATCCGGAAAGAAAAGGGACAATTCAATCCCCCAAACTATTAATTTTTTCAATAATTGTAAATTTATCATTTCAATTTTGCATACCCAGAAAAAGTCTCCCTGCAGCATTATTATAAATGATTTTAAACAGTCTTTAAAACATGAAAGATTAAGCTTTAATTTTTGTTAAAAAAAAAAAAAATCCCCTCAGGCAATAAATAGGTTCCTTTGTCTCATGGCCTTGATGTAAAAATTAAAATAGTTTAAATTGCCCGTGGTTGGAATAAGTGTTTCATGCAATTATCAGATGGTGGTGAATAGAATTAGAAATTAAATCGTGAAAGAATAAAAACCAGGTAAGTGCATATTATGCCTTTTATGAGTTTCTCATGGGTCTCTTGAAGCCTAATTTAATCATGTTTCTTGTCTTTTATTTTGATATCATTTTTCCTTTGTTTACCTCAAACTCCTATTTAGTTAATTAATTCTTGGGTCATTTCTTTTTACCCAGTTTTGAGCCTGTATTTGAGGACGGTGTCCCTCCGGAGGCAAATTGTCTATGAGGGGTTTAGTTAGGTAGTAAAGGTGATATTTGTCTTCCACCCAGCTTATAGATTTGTTTTTTTCTGGCAATTCTGAGAGTTCGGGAGAGAGCATTACTGTGACCACATGTGAACACGTCTGTGGCATTTTCTGTCTCGAACATAATATGTACCACAGTATTCTGCTGACCTTCTTCTGTTTTTCTTTAAAGACAAGGCTGTTTTAAAATTCTCCAAATGCCTCTGTAAGTACAGACTCAGTGAAGTGCACACTTCAGGATAATAGATAATTTCTGTCCATAGTGGAAGGCATTTTAAAATGCTAGGAGACATTCTTCCATTCCCACCATCGGCTTTACAAAGCATTTTCACTTTAAATTCTAGGCGTGTTTCTGCCCATCTTCAAGGTGTTCCCTGCCTCCTTGAAGGCTGTGACCGTCCCAAGGAAGCGGTGACGCTTCCCTGTGGACCATTGCAGGTTGCCCGCCGTTGAAGGTGGTTTACCGGGATCCAGACCTTTCCCCCGTCCTCACGTAGTAAGGACCGACAGGTGGCAGCTGTTGGTGTTGTGTGGGGCCCATCAGAGCTGCTGGATGAGCCCCGGGAAGCGGGAGTTACCCTCGAGTTACCCCGTAGCGGTTGGCAGGAGGCGTCGTCACCGCCGGAAACGCACCTGCGCTTGCAGCAAGCGAGAACTCGGGTGCAGAGCTTGTTCCGCAGGCTGGCTCGGGGCACGGCTCGGCGCCTTCTCACGGGTGCAGGGCGGGCACCTGACATGAGCCGGGCCCTGCGCCACCCCCGCCGCGTGGCAGCAGCACAGGGTGGGGCTTGGGGAGGCTGGAGAGAGGGACAGCCAGGCAGCCACAGGGTGCCGGGAGAGGCCATCTCCCCACGGCTACTGCAGTGATGCCTCCACCTCAGGACGTCTGAAACCAGACTCCTCCCACGGACTCTTCTTCCCACCGCCCTCCTCCCCCGGCTGGATGGATCCTCTGGGTCGCGGGCAAGACCCGGGCCCTGACCTTCACCGCCAGCCTCGCGCCTCTTCAGTCTCCGCTTCCTGTGGGGCACCTTTTCCCTGCAGTGGACACTGGCCTGGATGAGCCCTCGTCTCTGCTCCCTTTGCACTCCTGGAATGGCCTCCAGCTCAGCCCCTGCGCTCTGTCCGTGTCCCCGCGCCGCAGCCCAGGCCGGGCTGCAGGGAAGCACGCCCCCGACCACCCACCCTCACTCCCCGACGCACGGCGGCCTCTGCGCCTTTATCCTGTGAGCTTCTCCACCTAGAACGCCTTCTCCCCCACCTCCTCCCAGGAAAGTCTTTTTTTTTTTATTTTTAATTTTTAAAATATCCAGATCTCAATAGAGCCACGAAAATCTTCTACATCACTGATGTATTGCAGTGCCTGTCTCTGGGAAGATAAATGTATAGGTATAAAATTGGCATTTGTAATGCACATTATAAAAAGTATAGTTTATACTACTGTAAATTAAACTGCAGTAAAAAAAAGTTGGGGTAGTAATTAACAAAAACTTTCAATCCTACTGCTCTTAAGAACCAGTGCAAATGCCACCTCCACCACAAAGCGTTCTAGTAAGCATGAATTGCTTCCGCGTATGCTTCTGACGTAAACGCTTGACTGAGGCCTGACCTGGGTCAGCGCAGACCCCTCCTGGGGAGCAGTCAGCAGCCCGCCTGAGGCAGAGGAGGAGGGAGGCCGGAGCGTCCGCACAGGCCGGTGTTCGGCAGGTGCCACCTCCCTCCCGCGCGGCCACGTCACAGTCTTCGTACCTCCGTTAACACCGGTCCTGTTTCTTTACAGGACAGTTGTTTGGGCACACGCTTTGTCTGTCACCCTCTAGATAGTAAGTTCTTTGAAAGTAGGAACAACCTATTTGTAGTCCCCTTGCACTTGGAGCAGTACGGCACACACAGGCTCTCAGCTGGTGTGTATGAATTCGGTGGAACAGCAAAGTGAAAATAGCCTAAGACAGACGTTCAAAGACCATCCATTCAGGTTAGAACAGTGCGCGTCTTTTAGGGGGCACCGAAGTCCGTCACGGTGACGTTGACAGGGTCAGAGCACCCACCTACCAGGAATCCAAACACAGCCACACCTCAACGTTCAGGTCCGACAGGCTCCTGAAGAACGAATCGATGCTAACTTACATTAGAACAAAGTCATACAGCGCAGTTTTTTAATCACAAGTATCCTAGGAAGAGTGGCTTGCAGAACATTCTCATGTCATGATACAGAATAAGTAAGAGTCTCGTGTCAGATAAAGGCACTTTACTTTCAGAAGAACCGCCTACTCTGTGGGCGTTTGAAACATGACGCAACATCAGATCGTCCTCCAAGAGTGCCCCTTGACAACGCGCGCACTGCTGATTCCTCACGGCCGGCCGGCGCGCGCTAGCGACGCAGCAAGATCCCAGTTAGCCGTTGAGGGTAGTTTCCGTGCACTGTACCTGCACCGGCCATTGCGCTCACTCGGGACCAGCTACTCCCGTGAAGGTTGCCTGGGTCTCCTACCCGCCTGTTGCTCTTACACCTGTTTTCTGTCCTTGCACATTGGCAGGGAAAAGACGTGAATCTCAAAGCCGCCCACCCTTCCCTTCCCTTCAGTAGCTCGTTACTCTTGTAAGTCCTTTAGTCAGGCTGGGTCAAGCCAGTTGGTAAAATGAGCTATTTATTTGTGGGGTTGGATCAGCCAAACATCTTTACACCGCTATTGCTTCAAAAAGATAATTGATATCCCATTCTTTGCTCATTTCCTGCAAGTTCAACATTCTGTGCCCCTTACCCCAAAATTTCCATGTTGGCTCTTACTCTCAATATTATGGGAATCACTTTATTTTCATTAGCGTTAATGGGATCAGATAGGACGTAGAATGTCCCATAAATAAAACGAATCCGTGGTGACTATAACCTCCTGACAGGTTGTTTCATTCACTCAGCAGTTACTCAGCGGGCACTTGTGGACCTGGGACTGTTGCCGGCACTTGAGATGCGCCAGTGGACGAAGCTAACAGAAATCCCCGCCCTCGTGTCCTTTGTGTCCTAGCAGTTGCTTTTTAAAAGCATTTTACTGAATCCCCATGCTAGTAAAATAATTTAAATAGCCTTTAAGTATAAACTGTAACTCCTATACCCTTTACAAAGAACTTTCTCAAGGCTGGGGGCTCCAGGCAGCAACGAGGCATGTTGGCACGAAAGAGCAGAAGCCCTCGCAGGCGTGGGGAGCCTGCGGCCTCGAGGCCACACGTGGCCTCCTGGGTCCTTAAGTGCGGCCTTTTGACTGAATCCAATTTTACAGAATAAATCCTTTTATTAAAAGGGGCGCAGCTGAGAAACATAAAGCTTTTCATAACTAATATTTTTATATACCTTAAATTTTGTGGATTAGATCAAGGTGGGGAGGGGAGGAAACCTTTCTTCACTACCTTCCTTGAATACATTTAATGCAACAGAGAGCCCCGGGGAGCATCTACCCTTAGGGTAGATTTGGCAAGTGGCAAAACCGGGAAATGAGAAGATTTCAGCTGCAGAGAAAAGTGTACTCGGCACTTCTGCTCTGTGGCTGCTCAACAGAATCATTACATGGAAACCAAGTTTTTTACAAGTTCTTAGGTATTTAGAAACTCATTATTTTGGGGGAAAAATGGTTGGGAGTGGTGTGTCTTTCTGCTAAATGTTCCTTATTTGGCATCGGTCATCCTGCCTCTACGGAGGGAAGAGCACGCAGACACCTCGTGGCCTTCCAGGGCCCCGCGTGCGCTGGGCGTCGCGGCGGACGGGCGGTCCGTGTGGCTGATGGGACGCCCTCACCGGGAGCCGGCTGCAGTCTCTTAATGGTCCTGAACCAATTTAAAGTTTAGTGAAGCTGCACAGCTGAGGGGGCGGAGGTATTTATGGTTCACCGCAGAGCCTGCGCTGGGATTTATGCGCGTAGATTCCACTGTGCCCTGGCCTCTGCTTGTGGGGTCCTGTCGTGCGTCCCCTGGGTGGACGCATCCTGTCATGTATCTTAGGGCTGCCGCAAACCTAGTGCACCGTTCTTTGCTTTGGGTGGGATTTTTAATATGTACATGGACTCTGGTTCTTCATGTGTTTTCTTTGTGCTTTTAGTGGCGCCGGAGTCTGCGCTGTGCTAAGTGTTACTGATTCGTTTTTAGGTGCTGCTTTGCACAGTCACATACGGCGTGTGGCAGGTCCCCGTCAGATCCCCTTGCAATGTCTGTGTGTGCTCAGGGGTGTGTTTTCTGTCCAGCACAACTAGATGAGATTTTTATTCCCACTAAATTATCCGTGTTGGTGTGTGATACAGCCGTGTTAGCACTGGTGAAAAGCGTGTGTTCGTTCTTGTGTGTTACATTAGGTGGGAGAATCAACCAACTTCATTCGAGTCACAACTTCCCAGAAGTGTATAATCTAAGGTCCATTTTTTACCACTTGAAAATAATGAAACAAATTTTTAGTTAATATATAGTTTAATCCCATGAACCACTATAAACTAGATGTAGTGGCCACACAAAAATAAGCCAAAACGCACCAACTCGGACAGTCTAGCCGGAGAGCAGGAAGCAGGTGAGGAACACGGTGTCAGTGGTAGGAGAGATGCTGTCGTGAGGAAGTGGGGACGGTTTTAATGGAAGAGTCGACGTGAGCCAAAACGTTAAGACTAGGAGTGTAAAGGTGGAAAGGGGATGGAGGATACGTCAGACGTGTCGGGTGTGAGAAGACGCAGGAGGCGGTGGTCAGCCGATGGAAAGCCATCTGCTCTCTCAGTGTGAGTCGCATGGGGAGTGGTGACCGTGAGGCCGCTGGGAGCCATGGCTGAGAAGCTGCGACTTTCCCACAGGCCATGAAGAGCCACTGAAGGACTCTGAGGCCACGAATGTCAGTGATTGGACTTAGGTGCCGATGTGACGTGAGGGAGGACGAAAGGGAAGGAGGTAAAGGCGACCTCGGTGTGTTCAGGTTGGAGCAGTGAGCGGCACAGTCGTTAGCAGAGCGGGGGTTGGGAGAAGGAACGTGTGTGATCTACGGTGACCTGGTGCATGGTGGGCTGAAGGTCGTGTGCGTGGGCCATGCCTGAGATCGGCCCAGCAGCAGCTGGACTTCTGACCCCCAGTCACAGAGCACAGTGCAGGAGAGCCCTGGGACTCAGCCGCAGAGGCGGGGACATCATGCTGGGGTCACCAACGAAGCAGAGGAGGGGACTGGTGTGGGGAGCCACGAGGGGTATCTGTGTCGGGGACAGAGGGACCGGGAGGTGGAAAGCGAGCTCTCCCGGGGGCTCGGTGCCAGGCAGGACAAGCAGAGGCCGGAGAAGAGCTCTCTGGTGTCAGCACCTGGGGAGTCGGTTCCCCCCGGAGTGGCCGCTTCGCTGCCGGGGTGGACAGTCCTGTAGGCAGCGAGAGAAGAGGGATGTGAGCGTGGAGGCAGGAATTAAACACGACACTTCTGTGAGATGTGTTCAATTTTTAAAAAGTCTATAAAAGTACCAGGGTCACTAGGAGGAGAAAGTGTTTCGGTTTTGTTTTCAAATGGAGAAAACTTAAACATATTTCTAGGCTAAATAGAAGGAGCCAGAACAAAGGAAGAGGCCAGGGAGAGGTGGAAGTTGAAGGACAGAGTCGGAGGGCAGGCAGGAGGGAAGGGGGACGGTGACGGTGAGGGTTGGGCCACGCCTCGCCGTCTCCACCTGGCACCGGCACAGCGACCGGCGGGCCCGAGCCCAGAGCAGCGCTGAGTCTGCGTGTGGTGTGGCTGTGAGGAGGGGACGCCCCAGCCCCTGGGACACGGGGAGAGAGGTCGGGACTGGGGAGATGTCAGGGATTTAGGGCCGGAAGGTGCTTACATCACATACAGGTCGAGAGCTTAGATATCTAGAGCTGGAAACAGAAAAGTTCACATGCAGGACAGAGGTTTAAGAAAAAGTTACTGTACAGAATGCAGTAGAGGAATTAGAATTCTGTCTTTCTAGAATATGTGCACATCTCGACCACCGGTCATTGGAGTAAGTCATCCATCCTTCTTTAATTTTCTCAGTCGTAAAATGGAATTGTTCACGTTCACTTTTCTTACTGAAATATCAAGGCTTTTACATGTATATTATATATATTTATATCAATTTATATTTTATGTTTATGAATGTATGCTGTTGCTTTTTTAAAAAAACAACATAAGTATCACATAAGAAAGATTATTTCCTTATTTTGGAGTGATACCAGATAACTGCTCCTCTGGAGAATAGGAAACTAGGTTAAAACTGGAATAAAAAACCGTGATATTTTACTATGAATCTCTTGCCTTTGGAAAGCAAATACCTCCCCTCTTCCTAAAACTGTCGGAATGTAAATGCAGGGAGAAGACACCTTCCTCACTCCTTTCTGCTTTTGTGCTTCACCGCACAAGGTGGCGGTGAACTTCCCCCCACACCTCAGAGGTGACTTGAGGTTAGAGAACCAACATCTCCTCCTTACCAAAGACAAAATGGTGCTCTTGGATTAAGCGGAGCAAGACAGCAGTGTCCAGGCAGGATTTCACCAGGCCAAAGCCCCTGGGGAGTTGCTTTCACTTTAGGGAGGTATGCATGCATGCTCCGTGCCGGCCACCTGCAGGGACAGCCGCCCACCTGCAGGGACAGCCGCCCTGCCGAGCGCCCACGGAGGCGGACCTGCCGCATCTCCACCGTTCGCATACGGGACCGTGCCCGTGGCCTCTTGCCCTTTGCCAGCCTTGGGGTCACGTTGTCCAGAGGCAAATCTGCCTCCCAGAAAAGATGTTCTCTCCATCTGGGCAAACTGCCCCTCTCCAGGACACCCTGAAGAAGGCCAGTCTTCAGAGAGGTTGTCAGTGACGCTGGTGACAGGGACCTGCTCTCCTCAGAAGTTCCTTCCCTCACCCTTTGTCCCCAGCGGCCAGAGCAGGGTCGTGTCGTCCAATCCCGTAGCCGCAGGGAATCTTCACGGCTGATCTGTGCAGGCGCCTCTTTTGAGATCCAGATGAGGAAACGGAGGCTGCGAGGGCAAGTGGTTTGCCCGAGGAAGCACAGGTTGTCACAGCAGGTGAAGTGACAGCTCCGCCACACGAGGTCTACAGCAGGACCTCCTGGAAAACCAGAATTATATTTCTGGGGTTTTCACTTACTTGTTCTCATCCTTGCGAGGAGATCAGCGTTTCCTCCAACCTAGGTCCATGACCATCTGCCAGACGTCTGGGGCCAGCTGAGGGGGAGGCACGTACTTCTGGTTCAGTAAATCATAAGCAAAATATCATTGGTGGGAGAAGAGGTTCCGCGTTCTCTTTCCTTTACTCCGTTCGTGTTGGATCCACGCACACTGAGTTTACGTGAACTGGCTCTTTGGCACTCGTGGCCGTCATTCTTCAGTGTCTGATCTCATGGAGTGGGGAAGACAGGAAAAATAAGGCCAGGTGGGAAGGTACCCCGTTGTATTGACAACCAATGAACTGGATTTCCTTCAAGAAATATCAACTAGAGAGAGCTCCCACAAGCATTTGGAAATGAAAATTAAACTGAAACAGTACGGCTACTTTAGACGTTAAGAGTATGATACTCTCCATGTCAATTTCTCACCTCCCAGAATGCTCGCTGTCATGGAAGAAGCCTCCAGAGTAAATGTGAGTCCAAATCTAGTCCTCCGGACTCTGAGTTTTCCTCTGATCCGTCTTCCAGAGACCCGTAAGGGCTTGTCTGCCCAGTGACGCAGATGGTGTTGGGGCAAAGCCGCCCCATTCCAGGCTGGAGCGGTGGCCACGCTCCTCCAAGCCCTGGCACCGCCTTCTAACACCGTTTCCTCCCGCCCTGTTGCCACTCCCTTCCCTCTCCACCCACCCAAAAATCTTCTAGAGAATAAATTAAAGTGAGAGGTGTGGTTACTGTGGAATAATTAGGCCCCGCGGGAGAAGAGGCACTGTGTATTGTGCTAATGCCCTGGGGTTGTGATTAGCTAATAATGATAGTGCCTGTGTTGCTGCTTAATTATTCCGCCGCCTCCCAGTCCCTTCCTGTGCGGCCGGAATTCCCATCCAAGCTCACTGGAGGCAAAACGGCAACCGCAGGCTCTGGCGTCCTGTGTACGTTTGGTGGATGCAGGCAGTTTTTTGTGTTTACAATTATTTTGTTTCCTAACCGCAAAGCCACTGTGCTTTCGCTGTCTCATTATTCTAGAGAAAGTGTTCAGCGAATGCACTGAAGGCAAGCTCTTGCTGTCTTTCCTTAATGTTATTTCGTTGTAGCTCAGAAAAACCTCTTGCTGTCCCGGAAAAGTGAGGAGGACATTGCCATGTTTGTTCCCTAGAAAGCGAGCTGGTTTCTGGGACTGACGCTAGACACGACCTGCAGATACGCTGAGAGAAGACGGGGAAAGGGGCGACTTCCACAGAGGAAGAATTTCGTAAATAAAGAAATGGTGAATGTGAGAGATCGATAGGCCCCTAATCGCCATTTTTCTACCTTTCTTGGTGGATCTGGAATCTTTGGAAGGACGGGGAATAGCCAGGCTCAGCGGTCAGCCTTACCCCATTGGCGAATCTTGCTCCTCATCCCACCGTCTACGAAGAGTAAGAAAGAAACCGACTAAGTCACTCTGTGTGTCCCCGCTGCGGGTTCGGGAAGGGAGAGGTGGGCCGATCGAGGGTGTGCAGGCGTGGTGTCTGGGGAGCAGAGCGGCCATCGGTCACTCCCGCTGAAGTGTTACGTCAGAGGAGCGAAGGGTGTCTCTGGCCCTGTCCTGGTGACACCAAGGCAGCAACTGGCTTCGTCCATTCTATTTCTTAAAATAGCCGCTCTTTCTCTGGCACGTGAGCGGAAAGGGAAGGTTTGGTGGGGAGTTGCACTTACTGCAGGCTCGGCTGTGTCCCCAGGAGCCGTATGGCTGTGGCACAAGGCGGGCTGGGAAGCCCGGGTCTGGCTCCATCAGGGCTGCGCGTGGGCCCGGCCTTCCGCAGACCGTGCGTGGAGTCCAGCGCGCCCGACGCAGCCTTCAGTAGAATCGGCAGCCGATTCGCACAGCACGTGCTTATTTCGTGTTGTGTGCCGTGCTCGTGGGTTCACGGAAGTAAAACAGGCAAAATTCCAGCTCTCTGATAAGCTCATCTCCTGGTAGGATGTTTTTCCCAGGAGAACAGAACCGTAACTTAGCACCCTTAAGTGGATTGCCTCCCAGCAACTGTCCCTGTTCCTGTCACAAACCAAACCTCCCCTCTCTGTAACCTTTCACCTTCCCATGCCTCAGACTCAATTTCACACCCAGCCCTGGTGAAACTTGGTAGTGCTGCATCGGGCATTTCTGAGACCAGCAGGTCGCAAGCGTCATTGCGCAAAAGCAGCGCCAGGAAGGCTTGTTAAATAAAATCCGATCCCTGAGCCCCACAGCCGGCGATTCCGGCTCAGGTCTGAGGTCAGCCCCAGGTGACTCTGATGCAAGAGGTCCCAGACCTAACATTAAAAAAATAACCTTTCTCCAATAAACGAGAACACGTTGCAGCGCCCCCAGAGCGCAGTGTGGTGCCTGCGTCCGGCAGACAGAATGATTCCAACCAAACGGCCCACGGGCGTCAGCAGCCCGGAGCCCCGGGCAGAGGGAGTTTGCAGCCCAGAGGTCTGGCCTTTCTCTCGGTGGTCGTCTTCCCCGTGATTCAGCCGGTCAGGGCTTGAGCCGGGTGTGCTCAGTAGCGTGGCAGCTGCTGTATGGGTTTTCCCGGGACAGGAGACGGTAAAAGCTGTCTATGTTGTAAGCTCGGTGGGGCTCGTATTTATGTAGATCCTTTGTTCTTTGGCCTCTAAGTTAACCTGAAGTTTTCACCTTCTTAAGTTACGCTGTGGGCAATGAAAATTGGCACCTTCACCAAAGTTCTGCCTTGAGCCATTAGAGTTCTGCCTCCTTGGAGTCCTCTTTTTCCCTGCCAGGAGACGTCGCCAACGTGTGTTTGGCACTAGCAGAAATGAGAGCTTTTCGAAAGTTGGCTTATTGGCCCTGCCTAGCCTCGGGGTCTGCAGAACTCCCTGGTCGGGTGACGAGCCGGCAGCCTCTGCTTCCCCACGTCCACAGACAGCAGCAGCGCGCCTCTGAGGCAGCTCTGCTCGCTTTGGGACAACTCGCTTTAGTCCCCAGCCTTTCTGGCACCGGGGACTGGTTCCCCGAAAGACAGTTTTTCCACAGATGGGGGTGGGGGAGGAGGTGAGCGCTGGGGAGCGGCTGTAAATACAGATGAAGCTTCACTCTCTCTCCGCTGCTCACCTCCTGCTGTGCAGCCTGGTTCCTAACAGGCCATGGACTGGGGATGTGTGTCCCCGGTCCGTGGCCCCCGGGCTTGGGGACCACAGCTTTGGAAGACTTCTGATCCTAGACAGTTCTCCTTTATAATGAACTGAAACTTGCCTCTTTATGACTTTCGCCTCCTGATCCTACGATTGGTCTCTCGAGCTACAAAGACTATCTTTCTGATGTCAAGACCTAAGTAAGACCTTTCTTCGCCTAGTCTTCTCCTCTCTAGGCTCAATTTTGCCTTTTATCAGCTCTTTCTCTGTCAACTTGACTTTCATGCCTGGTCACCCTCCTCTGGATGCTCTCAAAACTGTATACACCGATGACCAGTCTGACGACAGAGGCTGCAGAATGACCAGTGAAGGGTTGGGGGGTGTTGAATCTTTGTTTCAAGTGTTCAAGTGTTGGCAAAAAAAAAGTAGCAAAACTATAATTCCTCCTTTCCAGGACAGAATAGCCAGCTTCTCCTTCAGATACAGATCCAGCAAATGTTTACCGATCACCTACTGTGTATCAGACATCGGTGTCACCTCATTTGATTGTTGTGTCCACTGCAGAGACAGGGCACATTACTCCCATTTCATGGATGAAACCTGAGCAGGCTGCCTGAAGGGAAGGGACAGCGCCCAAAATGAAAGGCGGATCTGAGTGACTGCAAGTTCCTTGCTTCCATGAGTAAATCTCTACAACAGCCATGAGGTAGACACAAAGGCAGAGTAGGATTTTGAGTCCAGTGTCGGCAGAATGCTAACTGCCTGGGGCCAGACAGCTGGGTTTCCATCCCGGCTCTGCCACTTAGCAAGCCGTGTGACCTTCCACAAGTTCCTTACCTCACGGGATGACTGCAAGTGACTTCATGAGCTCGTGCACATGGAGTGCTTGGAACAGTGACCAGCACGTGGTGAGCACTCACAAAATATTAGCTGTCATCTGTATTAGCTTTTTTCCTAGTAAAACTGAATTGGAGAATAGATTGGTTTCCTGTTGCTGCTGTGACAAAGTACCACAAACCTAGTGACTTTAACACACATGTATTATCTCGTAGTTCCATGCGTCAGAAACCTGCCATAGGCACCGGGCTACAGTCAGGTGTCAGCAGGCTGTGCTCCTCCTGGGGCTCCCGGGGAACCCATGTCCCTGCCTTTTCCTGCTTCGGAAGGCCACTGGTGTGACTTGGTCCATGGCCCTTCCTCTGCCTTCAGAACTGGCAAGTCTTCCTCACGTTTGCCATCTCTCTGGTGTTTTCCCTTTTAGTTCCTTCCACTTACGAGAACCTGCCCAGGTAATCCAGGCCAATCTCCCCGTGTCAGGGTCAACTGATTAGCAACTTCAACTCTTAGTCCATTTCCTGTTGCTTATGACAGACTACCCGACACATTTATAAAGAGAAGCAATCTATTTCTTACAGGTGCGGAGGCTGAAAAGTCCAAGGTTGGGGGGGGGGTGCATCTGTGTGGGCTGTCTTGCTGGTCCTGAGGAGGTGGCACAGGGCACCACATGGCAAGGGGCTGAGTGCGCCAGCTCAGGTCTGTCATCTTTCAAGTGGGGGAAAGACCCCTGTCCCGTTCACAGGCTGCCTGGGAGGATCCCACCTGCAGTGACAGAATCACTCTGCAAGACATACGGTTTGTTACTGTCACCGGGGATCGGGGAGGAGAAGCAAGGCCTCGCACTGGCTGGAGGGGCAGCTCTCAGCTCCGTCTGAGACTGGATGGCAGTTTCTCCAGGTGGTCTTCCAGCATGAGTTGCTTTCATTGTTTAGGCCCTTGCATAGCAAGGATCCTAGTGACCTGGGCACTGAGTCTGTGACCTACAGATTTGACCTGAGCCAAGAAACTCTTCCTGATGTATTGTTCATCCAGGACATACCAGCTCTGAGGAGAAGGAACCCCTCCTGTCCCCTCAGTTGGGTTGACATTTGGGATTACTCAGCTTGGAGTCTTCCCAGCAGTGAGCTAACCTGGGCAGATGAGCAAAGACTGTCTGTGTCCAGGTGGGGGAGGGCGTGTCCTCACCACCCATCTCCGTGACCACCTTGCCTCCGTCTCTGACACACACACACCCCCAGTTTTCACAAAAGAGCACAGACTTTGCCTGCCGCGTGAGCCAGTGGAAACATGGCTTCTGTTAACTGCGTGACCGTTTTCCTTCCTGGTTAGCCAGCTGGTCAGAACATCTTTGGGCTGGTTAGTAGGTTTTTAACCAGTGGTAAAACAGGCTTAAAATGCAACGTGTGACAAGCTGTTGCTGCCACTACGTGAGCAGGGTGAGGCAGGGCCCGCTAGCGTTCCTCTTCCAACATTCATATCCCACCCTTCTCCCGAAGTGTCCCTCTGGCATTTTGTAAACAGTTGAAGTGAGAGAGCGAAGGAGACAGTGCTCAGCGGAGACGAGGGAATTTCGGGTGGGCAGAATGCAGTTGCCCCAGGCAGCATCTTGCCAGTCTGCCAACACAGAAATAGGAAAATATGTGTGTTGGTGGCATTTAATTTGTCTCTGTCTATTGTGTCCGGGGTCTCTTTCTCTTTTTGTATCTGTTGAACATTTAGTTTTTAAGTACTTGATTGAGGTTGGCTGTGTGACAAATTTGAGCTTTTCTTTTACTTTAAATAGATTATTTGTTAAAATTCTAAAGGTTCTTAAAGGCAGCTAGATGAGCAATAGAGAGCTTTTTCCAGCTGAGACTCGCGTCGGGACGAACTGTCCCCGCACAGCCGCTGAGGTGGAGCACGCAGAGCGTCTTCACTCCGGGGCGGGTCATCTACTCATTCATTCTTCCCGGTCTCCTGCTCGGGTCCCTTCCGCCTTTCCCTCCTGCTGCCCGTCCTCCGGGCCCCGCCCAAGCGCGGCGTGGTCCGGGTCCCTGTAGCCGGTCTCCCTCAGTTTTTACATAAACGAAACCAAAATGTAAAGAGGCCTCTAGTTTGCATGTTGCTTCTTTATCGTCAGTGACAGGGGGCCCACTGGGTTTCCAAGCCTCCTCTCCCACGGCGCCCCGCTCGGCCTTCCCCGTGCCCGCGTGTTGCGTGTGTCTGGCCGTGACATGTTCTCTCCAGCTCGCCATCCGCCATCACACTGTGTTGTCCCCGCGAGCAGACTGAGGCTCCGTCTCACCTCTTCCCCAGACCTGCCTCGCAGACTTGCAGGGTTTGGGAAACCGCCCGGGAGGCGGGAGATCAGCCCGTCCTGACGCCGCCCAGCTCCAGACTGTTCTGGATGAGTCGGGCGGCCCGGACAGGGCTCAGGGCCTGGCCCGTGAGGAGGAAGAGGGTCGTCCCGCGGAGGGAAGACCGGGGCTCTGAGTCATCAGGAGTCGAAGGCGTTGAGACGGCGAGTGGAGAGCGCGTGTCTCCTTTGCTGCTTTGTGAAGCATCCTCCATAGTCTTGTCCCCTCACGTCAGCCTCCACCTGGTAATCGATGGCGAGCCACAGCTCTGCGAGTGGCGCCAGACGCTGCCACGCCTGTCACCTAGGTCACCGTACTTCATCCTATGTCCTTCATCCGCCAGTGAAAACAGCGGGAAGTGCGAGCTCGGGGAGACGAGGCCGCGGTTCGGGTCTGAGGCACTCGGGCTTAACTGCGACCCCATCGCGCCTCCGGTTTTCTGTTTCTAAGATTCCACTACAGTCAGCTAAGGGAACTGTCGCGTTGTGTTCCGGATTTAGAGCGACAGCCTCGTTTTTCAGTAGCCACGGGGCCGAGCGAGGCCCGTCCTCCTGTCCCTCTATGCTGCCGTGCCAGCCAGCCCCGACCCCTCCGCTCACCACGGGTTGGAAGCAGGTGACCCTCCCAAGGTGGAGCGCGCAGGAGTCAGGACCGAGAGGTCTGTGCTGTACAGCGAGGTTCTGCACCAGCGGCAGCTGCTCGGACTGATAAGGGCCTGTCGTGTTTTCCGTCCCCGGCGATTACAGTGACTAGGGCCGTAGTCCGCATGGTGACAGGTCCGCAGTACGCTTTGCCAGGAGGGAGGTGGTGTTGTGGGCCGGTGACGAGCCTTTCTCCGGTTGCCGATCCAGTGTCTGGGCGCCCTGCTTCCCGCGCAGTCTGCATGGCAGCCGCTTCTGGGCCCGTCCCGCCCCGACAGGTGCCTGTCCTGCTTCTCAGATGAGCACCGGAGTGTCCCGGCTCGTTACTCAGTTCACTCCCTTCCTGCCTCCTTCCAGTCGGCTCCCTGCTCGTTCCCGTGCTGCATGGGGAGTATCCCACCTGCTCGGCCTGGTCCTTTCTGTCGTCTTCCCTGAGACCTGAATGCAGGGTCTCGGGGAGGAAAAGAACAGTAGAGCCCTGAGTAAGATGAGGGTTTTCTGCCGGTCACCACACACTGGCACCGTAGTTATTTTATTAGCTACATTTCATCAGGACAAAAACCTAGGTATTTCATGACAGTGTATCAAGCAGCTGACCAAGTTTCTTTCTCTCTAAAATTGTCATTAAAGTCTCTATTGGTCTCATCTTAGTATAGTCAGTGCAGCACCTGATGGTTGCTGTTTGAGTGGTATATATTTTTCCATCTTTTTATTTTTATTTTCAGTCTCTTTATATCCTTGATCTAAAGTGTGTCTTGAGTCAGCATATAGTTATATCTCATTTTTGGTAATTTTCTTTTTTAAATCCAATCTGACAATCCCTACCTTTTGGTTGGATGGTTTAATTCATTCACATTTAATGGTCTTAATGAATATGGTTGAATTTACATCTGCCCTTTTTGTTTTCTTTGTCTCATCTTGCTGTTCCTCTCGTCTTCCTTAACTGCCTTATTTTTCATTAAGTGAACATTTTCTAGTATAACATTTTAATTTCTTTAATGATTGCCTTCATTACTTTTTTTTTTTTTTTTGAGACAGAGTCTCACTCTTTTTGCCTGGGCTAGAGTGCCGTGGCGTCAGCCTAGCTCACAGAAACCTCACACTCCTGGGCTCAAGCAATCCTCCTGCCTCAGCCTCCCAAGTAGCTGGGACTACAGGCATGTGCCACCATGCCCGGCTAATTTTTTTCTATATAGTTTTAGTTGTCCGATTAATTTCTTTCTATTTTTAGTAGAGACGGGGTCTCGCTCTTGCTCAGGCTGGTCTCGAACTCCTGAGCTCAAGCAATCTGCCCGCCTCAGCCTCCCAGAGTGCTAGGATTACAGGCGTGAGCCACCGCACCCGGCCTGCCTTCACTACTTTTAAAACTTAGTGTCTTAAATAAAGTGATAGTTTTAGACTTATAAATCATTTCTTATCAGAATCTACTTCAGATTTATACTCTTAATTGCAGTAATATGTAGAAATGTTCCTCCGGTATAATTCTTTCTCCTGTCCTTTTTTGTACTATACTTTATAAACGTCTATATATGTTAAAAACCAATATATTGTTGTAATTATTTCTTTATATTAATGCAATCTTCATCTTTTTAGAGAAACTGAAAGAATAAAGGAGAGCAGGAATGTATTTATGGAATTCATGTGTGACCTTCTTATTCACAATTTCTGGTTCTCTTCATTTCTTCCTGCAGATTCCAGTTACCGTCTGATAGAGTTTCCTTGCTCAAATAAACTCCACCCCACCCTCATCCTTTGTGCTGTTATCGTCAAATATATTACATGTCTGTGTTACAGACCCAGCAATACAATTATATGCACATTGTTGTAGTCAATTGATTTTTAATCACTTAAGAAAAGGGGGCAAATGCCATTATACTGTCTTTTATAATTACCTGCATAATTACTTGTAGCAGTGTTCTGTGTTTTTTTGTGTGTGGATTCAAATTACTGTCTGGGGTCATTTGCTTTCAGCTTGAGGAACTTCAGTATTTCTTGTAAGTCAGGTATGCCAGTAATGAATTTGGTCCTTGTTTTGGTTCATCTCGGAATGTCTTTATTTCTTCATTTTTGGAAGGTAGTTTTGCTGGGAGTCAGATGCTTAATTGATAGGTTTTTTTCTTTCCAGCACTTTGAATATGCCATCCTGCTACCTTCTGGCCCACTGTTTCTGCTGAGATCAGTGGTTAATCTTGTTGGGATCCCCTTGTACGTGATGAGCTGTTTTTCTCTTGCTGCTCTCAAGATTTTCTCTTTTTCTTTGACTTTCTGCATTTTTCTATCATGTGTCTGGGTAGATCTCTTTGTGTTTCTCCTACTTGGAATCTGATTTTCTGCAATATGTAGATTAATGTTTTTTCATCAAATCTGGGAAATTAGCCATTATCTCTTCAAATATTTTTTCTGATCATTTCTTTCTCTTTTTGTACATGCATTACATGTACATTAGCGTGCTTGCTGATGTGCCATAGTTCCCTGGGGCTCTGTTCATTTTTCTTCATTCCTTTCCCCTCCTCTTCTTTATATCGTGTAATCTCTATTGGTGTGTCTTCAAGTTCACTCATTCTTCTGCCAGTTTAAACCTCCTATTGAGCCCTGTGGTGAATTTTCCATTTCAGTTCTTTACTTTTCAACTCCAGAATGCCCATTTTGTTCATTTTTATAATTTCTGTCTTTCTGTTGATGTTTTTTTATTTGATAAAGCATTGTAATTAGGTTCATAATTACTTACCTATGATTTTTTTTTTAGTTCTTTGAACATTTGTAGTAGCTGCTTTGACGTCTTTGTCTCCTATGCCTAACATCTGGGCCCTCTCATACAGCTCTGTTGTCTGCTTTTTCGTGTGTATGGAGTACACATTCTTGTTTCTTTGACTGTATCATAATTTTTGTTAGCAACTGGACATTTTAGATAATGTACCCTAGCAGTTCTGGGTACTGATCCTCTTCGTCCACTCCACTGTCCCCTCCCCCACTGGCTTCTTATTTGCTAATCTGCTTAGTGATTTAGCAAGACTAATTCAGTGAATTCTATTCCCCGGCAGTGTGCCTCTGATGTCACTCAGAGGGTACAGTCTTGGGCTGTGAGTGACGTCCTTATTTTTCCTTTGTTAAATTACGCAGTTCTTCCAAATGGCATGCTTTGCATCCTTGCCTAATCTCTGTTAACTTTCTGGCAGGTGTGTCTCTGTTATTATCACACCCAGCAGTTAGGCTAATTTCCAGTTGTCTGCTCTATTGTTTTTGGCCCTGGAAAATAAATGACCCCCAAAGTCAGACCCTTTTGTCGGGGTAGTCTTTTAGCCAGTCCTTGAAGCTTGCTCTGAGCCCAGGAGGACTCTCCTTGGCTGTCTCTTTCTCTCGTTCTCTCTGTTCAGCTGTTAGCTGGTCTACTGTGCTATCGTGGAATTACTAGCCACCTCTTAATTGCTCACCACCACAGTTTCTGTTGTTTTTGAGAGTGCTGTAGGCCTGACCTTTCCCACACTCTGTTCCAAATAATTCATTCCCCTTAGGGAAAGTTAGGGAGCTCTGTGTTCTTGTGGCGTCTCTCTATAGACAGAACCTCTGTGTCACGGCTCCAGAGCTGGTACAGGGACAGCGGCCTGCTTTTCTTTGACATCTCTGGTCTGTAAGAAGGGTGCGGTATGAGAATGGTAGCAACTGGTCTTTTCTGCCTGCCTCTCCCAGCATAGAACCTCCACCCTGTAAGATAGATGGGTGAGGGTGAGAGGGGCCCCGTACTCTCGGTGTGCTGTGCCTGGGTCAACCTTCCACTCTGTGAGCAGAGGCTGGGTTGGGGAAAGGACTTCCATACTGCTTGGGCTGGAATAGAGCTGCTGCAGCAGAGCTGGTGGGGACGGAGATTGGAAATGCCATGGGAAGAGGGAGTCCCATGTTCATGGCCATACCTGCCCAGGTGGCGCTTCCATCATGCTAAGCTTCAGAGGGTGAAAGGCGTTGGTCCCAGGGAAGGAAGCAGTTGTGGATTGTGGCTCAAATGCCACAGATTCTTGCTGTTCTTGCTGAGATTTGGTAAATTTTCTTAAGAAAAAATGTTTCTTTGTGTATATACTTAGGGCTATTTCTAGAGACTTTAAGTTGTTGGTTTTTATAATTGTCACCAGTCATAGTTATTTCACTGGGGAGAGGGTACACAGATATTTTTATACGGCCATTCGAGACGTGCTTCCCTGTTGTCACCTAAATTTATGTAAAAATTTTTCAGGCCTTTATTGCTGATTTAGAATCTGAGCATGCCCTAGGGATAGTTTTTATCCCTTACTTGCTGGGACAACCATCTGGTAAGGACTATTACATGGAGAATGACATCAGATGTAGTCCATGGAAAACATCCCAGATGGGAAGGAATTCTGTTCCTGGCAGTTAGGTTACTAGAAAGACTATGCCACTGAAAAAGACTAAAGTGTATAATATATTTTTGATAAATATTTTTAATCACATCAATAACTAGTAAATTGGTGAGGAATGCTCAGAAATCAATGATTAAGTGAAAAGGGAACCCAAAGAAGTAAGTATCACAGTGAAGGTGGCTTTCACCTTAAGGACACCTGATGGACCTGATGAACTTGAGAATCAGTTCTCAAAGGTGTCCAGTGCATAAGGAGTACAGGGAAGTCCAGGGCCCACCTGAGGTAATCTGATAGGGGACCCTCCCCATAGGAATCTGAAACCACAAAAGGCTAAACTTTCAGTGTAAAGATGAACAAGAAGTACTTCTGTCTAGAAAACTATAAGGAAAACTGGCTGTCTCAAAACTTAGTGCTGAGTAGGGTTAAGGGGAGTATCTCTCTGAGAATTTATAACAATAAATCAACCCTCACATGAGTTTACAACCCAATTTAATTTCATCTGAGTGGATAAAAATCCTGAAGCCACGAACTTGAGGTGGTGCCTAGCTTGTACTTTCCCAGGCACCTTACAGAATCAAATGTAAGTCATCCGTGAAAGGGCCCATCTTCAATCCAGGCCTCACACTATTCCAGAAATAAATTTCTAAGATACTTAAGCTCACAGTCAATGAATCACAAAATATACAAGTAAACCAAGCATCAAGAGTAAGCAGCAGCAGAGATGGAATTAGACACCATATTTAGATCCACCAGGACCTTGGATATTGGAATTACTAGCATACAACAAAAAGGAAATACAATTATTATGTTTACAGAAAATTAAAAGGATTTGAAAAATGGAAAAAGCAAGTGGTTATTAAAAATGACCAAGCATGTTGACAAACTTCTAAAAGTGAAAAATGTAACAATCAAAATGTAAAATTCAATGGATATGTAAGTTTAACAGCATATTAGATACAGCTGAAGAGAGAATTTGGTGAGCTGGAAGACAGATTTGTGAAGATTATGCATAACTGAGAAACCGATCAAAAAGAGGGGTTAAGTGACATGGAATAGATCTAACTTATATCTAATTGAAGTTCCTGAGAGAAAAGAGAGAATGGGGGAAAGGCAATATAAGAACAGTTGATGAGCAAGAACTTTGTAGAACTGATAAAAGACAAAAAACCAAAATCCACATATTCAGGGACCCAAATGAATTCCAAGCAGGGACAAGAAAAATAAGTCCATAATTGGAAGCATTATAGTGAAAAATGCAGAACACCAAAGACAAAGAGAAGATCTTTAAGGCAGAGAAAAAAAAAATAACCTCAAAGGAACACAATTAGATCTCTCAATACCTGATATCTTGATAGTAATAATGGAAATCAGAGGGCAGTAAGACATGCTGAGATAAACTGTCAGCCTAGAATAGCATAAACATATTTCATGAACTAGTACAAAATAGATATGTAATTTTCACCCAAACAAAAGCTAAGAGACTTTCTCACCAGTAGACCCTCATTAAATGAACTTTTATTGGATATACTTCAAACTAAAGGATGCATAATCCTGGATAAAAGATGAAGGAATAATAAGCAAAGGATGTAGGAGATATGTGGACAAACCTAAGTACTTGTTATATGAAATAATAATGATGTACTGGAGCTAAAAATCCAAGCTAGAACTAGAACACAAGACAACATGAGTACACCATACGTGCATTAGGAGAGGGCTCTTAGGTCCTTGAATTGTTCCAGCGAAGAGCAAAGAGAATGAGTAACTTTGACTTTCATGAGTTAAGAATGACTTACAATTTTTATGGCAGTATATAAAAGGATGGAAATATAATGCACTAATTCCAAAGTAGTACAGGGGAAAATGGAATTGAAAGGACAAACCTAAAGGAAGGGAAGAAAAGAGAGAAAAAATATTAGCAGGACAAACAGCCTAAAATCTAAATGCTGCTATTAAAAGATTATTAAAAATTACTAGGCTGTATTTTTTTTAAATCAAACCTGTCTACATATTGATTATAAGAAACATAGCTAAAATATAAACAGATACAAAAGTTAAAAGATGGTAAAAAGTATACAAATAAAATGCAAAAAAAAAAAGCTGGTTTTTTTTGTACCAAACATCAGATGAAAGAGACTTCAAGATAAAACAAGAATTATTTCACCAGAAGATATGATCATTTCCAAACATCTATGCAAGTAATACCTCATGCATAAAAATTTACCTTCAAGATATATTTCCCAAAATTTACATATTTACATGGAGAAATTGGCATTACAGTGGAAGATTTTCACATTTCTTTCAGTAACAGATCAAACAGAGAAAAAATGAGACTTAAATGTAAATGTTGGTGATTTTAAAAATTTACCGAGGATAGCATAGATAACTTTATACCAATATACAGTTGAAAATGTAAACAAAATAGACAAATTCCTAGAAAGCAGTAACTTAACAAATTTGAGTCAAGAGGAAAAAGAAAACTTGGATAATCCTATTTATTAGAGAAATGTAATCAGGATTTCAAAATATTCCTATGAAGAAATGTCAAGTCCAGAACATTTTTACTGGCAAGTTCTACAAGCACTTAGGTTACAACTAATTTTAATGTTATCAGTCTATTCCAGAGAATGGAAAAACAGGACACGCTCCCATTTTATGAGGCTAACAAAGGCTTGGTAAAACTAAAGACAGTATAAGAAGGAAAAATAAAGGCCAATCTTACTCATGTACATAGATGAAAAAATCCTAAGCTGGATATTATCAAATAATGAAGCCAAGGAATTACTGCTAAATTTTTTATGTATAATAATGGTTTGGGGGTTTTAAAACATGTCCATAATTTTTAGTGCTGCATACTGAAGTTATGTAGGGGCGAGATGACATAAGGTCTAAATTTTGCTTTAAAATACACTTAGGGAGGAGGGAAGGCTGGTTCTTGAATGTTTTAGAATCTGGATGTGAGTTTATAAGATTTTACAATTGTCTCTGCTTTTGGGTACGTTTGGTAAGTTTCATAATAGGACTGGAAACATTGACTCAATTACATATACTCTGATTTTAAAAAGAAAGGCCAGGCGCAGTGGCTAACACCTGTAGTCCCAGCTACTCAGGAGACTGGAGCAGGAGGATCACTTGAGCCAGGATTTCAAGTTTACAGTGAGCTATGATCACACCACTGCACTCCAGCCCATCTCTAAAAAAATAAACATTTATAAAAGGTAGAAAATAACACGTTACCAGGTGTCAGAAGCTAATGCTATACGTGAACAGAAATGTGACAAGATAGGGAATTCATTTTTTAGGAATTTGATTTGGCCTCATCCACAAGGGATCCCAAGCAGAGTGCGCTGCAAGCAGGGCCACGTGTGGTCCCTTGAAGGCAGAGCAGCGATGAGCTCTGGCTGGGCGGGGGCATTCCAGGAAGATGGATGAAGTCCCTGCCTTATCCTAGGTGGAAAGCACGTTGACACACTCAGGATTTCAGAGCTAGAAATGGACCAAGTGCTGCTTTTAGCATGGTCAGAATTAAGGTTAGCCTTTACCTCCATCACCAGGACACAGTGAAATGATGTATGTGAAGGTGCTCAGTGGATTGTGAAGCTAAACAAATCTAAGATACTTGAAATATTTTTACGAAGCAATTACAAGTGCAAAAGGGATGGGGGATGCAGCCACTTTGGGAAACAGCTGGGCACTTCCTCAAGATGCTAAACATAGATTTATGACATGACCCGGCAATTCCACTCCTAGCTGTGTATACTCTGGAAAACTAAAAACGTGTGGCAACAACACAAAACTCGCACACAATGTTCACAGCATCATTATCCATAATTGCCCACGAGTAGAAACAACCCAAATGTCCACAACTGGTGAATGGATGAACAAAGTATAATGTTACGTATACAATGGAATATTGTGTGATTTAGCAATTAAAAATAATGAAGTACCAGCCAGATGCAGCAGGGCACACCTGTGGTCCCAGCTACTCAGGAGGCTGAGGTAGCAGAATCATTTGAGCCCAGGAGTTTGAGGCCAACCTGGGCAACATAGTGAGACCCTATGTCTAAAAGCACAAACATTTTTTTAAAAGGAATGAAGTACTGACACATGCTATAATATGGATGAACCTTGCAAACATCATGCCAAGTGAAAGAAGCCAGACACAAAAGATCACATATTTTATGATTCCATTTACATGAAATATCCAGGGTAGGCAAATCCATAGAGACAGGAAGTAGATTACTGGTTGCTACGTTGAAGGGGCTGGGAAAATGGAGAGTAAGTGCTAATGGGTATGAGTTTCTTTGGGGAGAATTAAAATGTTGCAAAATTAGATAGTGGCGATGGTTGTACAATTCTGTGAATATAGTAAAATCCTCGGAATTGTATCTCTAAAAGGGTAAATTTTGTGGAATATGAATTATATCTCAATAAAGCTGTTATTTTTTTTAAAAAGAATAGGGGAAGCGGGGAAGAGTTGTACCAAAATGGATTTATCTCATATCACTTTACCCTCTCTCTGGGTCCTGAAGTTTTCTGCCACACTCAGGAAGATGCATGATGCTGTTTTAAAACACTTAATTTAGAAAATAACAAGTCTGAAGCAGAAACAATACAGAAGCTCAGAATTGCCCTTTGACTCCCCGACTGCTACCCCTTTTTGTTCTGATGGCTTTTAGCCTGGGTGAGAAGGAGCCTTAGCAGACGGAGGCTCTCCTAATGTGGGCAGTGAAGGGGTAGGCCTCCCATTCACAAATGTCCCTGCCAACCAGCAGTGAGCATATTTGCTGGATTGGTAACATAGCCTATGGTGATTTCCTGAACCACCAAATCTAGTTGTCAGAGTTGCCACAAGTGCAAGCCAGCGTGTCTTTCCACCAGAAATACAAGCGAGGCTCCTCGGCTCCTCGGCTCCAGGTGCTGGGATGACGACAGAGCACCTCCCTGTCCGGTCGGCTTCTCCTCGTCGTGTGCTTTCTCACCCTTTTCCCATCTTCCTTTTGTTTTTCAGTGGCTGCTTCAACCCCGAACTCCACTGCTGGTGCAGCCATGAACTCCTTGACCTCTCTTGGGACTCTGCAAGGACTGGCTGGAGCTACTGTCGGACTGAACAATATTAATGCACTAGCAGGTACCATAAACAGTGAGTATTTGCTGCTCTGGTGGACAGCCTTCCCCCAAATTCTCCACAGAAAGTGGCCAGCCAGAAATGACCTAAAAGGATACGTGACAGGGAGAACTAAAACTTGGGATGGAGGAGCGCATGCTTTGACAGGCAAAAACCATCTACGTTCATTTTGTCTCAAAAAATACCCAACCACTCGCCACCCCCAGATTCCTTTCAGTATGTAGCGTGTGTGTTCGTCCACAGATGGCTGTGGTCGACAGATATTTCCAGGGGCTTGGTTTGGTTTCGTTGCGTTCTCCTGTGAGGCAGTGTGTCGTAATGGGAAAGTTAATGGACTGGGAGTCAGGAAGCGAGTTCAGCTCTGCCGCTGATCAGCTATGGGAGCTCAGGCAGATCACTGCTCCCTCTCTGGGCTTCACTCTCCATTGAAAATGGAAAGTTCTGGATCAGATGATCCTAACAGTGCCCTCCAGCTCTAGAATCCAAAGACGCATGACAATTATATAGGGGACAAAATGAGGCCCTGGAAAGGAGGACGTGAAACTAAGTGGAGAGGAGCCACGGTGGGAGGTAACTCCTCTGGAATCTTTACGGAGCATCCATAGGTACAGGTCGCTCTGCAGCAGTTACTGTCCGAAGGGGCACCCATTTATCAGCAGGTTGAAATGGGTTTTGAGGCGAATAGATTACAAAATTATACTTGGTTCTGAAACATATGGATTCACCAAAGAACTCTAGGTTCTACTCTACAAAGCTGGCCTGTTCCTGTCATTGTAGCTCTCTGTGGAGAAGGAGCAGCCCGGCCAGAGGATAAGTCACATCTTAGGCTCCTGCACTGGGGAAAGGGACCCTCAGCCCAGAAAGGGGACACGTAATTTGCCCATCTCTCCATCTGGTACCCCCTGCTTGCCTAAGAGTGGCCACGCCCTGCAGGTCTGTGGCAGCCGACAGAGCTGCTGATTTGGAGGCCCTGTTACTACCATACAGCCCAGGCACCCCAACACCTACCCATTTTAGTTTTTAATAAAGGGATCATTGACAGGTATCCTATTTTAAACCATGATTCAGTAAGTGGAATGTTTTTAAAGGGTGATCAGACAGTATTTTTTTTTAAGCAGCAAAAAATCCAAATAATTTTATACTTTAAAAGGTCAAAAAGAACAATTTATGTCATTGAAAAAAAAGAACCTAAAACTCATCCAAATAAAGATTAACTTATAATCCTGATAAGAAAATAAATTATATGTTTAGAAGTGGGAAATTTTCAGGTTCTATTAAATCCTTTTAGTCTGATGCTCTGGGAAGAACAAAAACTTGGACTGAGTTTTATCTGACCACAGAGAAAAGAAAAGCGTTTTCCTTCCCGGTGTGATGGCTCTTGATTAGCACAGAGAACACGCAGTGGTGACCTTGTGACAGCCAGAGTGTCTGGTTCCAGTTAAAACTGCCTCCAGCTTGCCCTGTTGCAGCAGCCAGTAGGAGCCTCACTGCCTTGCCTCCGTCTCGGGCACAGCTCCTCTTCCTGACCTTGCCCTTCACCTAGGTAGAGGACGCGCGTGTTCGCACACATCCCTCATGCTGCTTCTCTTGCCCCAGGACCTAGTTCCCCTAAAACAAGGACTTTGATTTGATCGCCTGCCTGTCCTTGGTCTGCAGAGTAACAGGCCAGTGGGAATGGTTGTCCTCCTCAGCACGTGCTCATGACTGCTGTGTGTGTGTCCTCTTGTCCGTGTCCTGCGCTGTCCACCCTGCCCTGCTGTACGTTGCTGGGATCTGCCCGTCATTAGCGTGCGGGACTGGCGCGGGCTTCGTTGAATGGCAGAGCAACCATGAGTAGTTCTTGTGTGGGGCTCGTGTTACACGGATGCTGCTTCTGGCAAGGACAACAGGTGTAAACTGTTCTGCTTTTCAAAATTCTTTGCCATTGAGTTAATATAAATACATACAATTCATGGGAAATTAAGAAAGAATATTTTTGGTTTCAGATAACCCCTACTAGGCAGTATGAACCAAGGAAATGTTTAATGAAACCACAAATGAAAATACAGTCCTTCTGACAAATGTTACTATAATGTAGAGCTATCTGACACTCACAGAGTTGACTTGGAGCTAATATTTGCTACTCATCTCAAGTTAAATATCAAGAGAAAACCTTTTAAGATAGAGCACCCTCTTTCAGACCATTCTTCCTGATGATGCTACCTGTTCTGCTGGACAGTTCTCAAAGAAGGTAAGCAAGAAATGGTCACCTGGACAGAGCTGGCTTCTGAAAAAGGTGGCCACAGCTTCCAACTCATTGCTGTTTCCTACCCTGCTCTGTCCCAGGGGCCATTATTTGCTACCGTAAGGAGGGTATTATGGTTTTCTCAGTAGAGCCAACTCTTTTCCTTGGATTTTGCAGCAGCAAGAAAGTTGGCAGCTGACTCATTGGGAGAGCCTAGACTTTACCCTCTTCCCTGCCAGCGGGTCCAACCCCGCCCTCCTGGAATGAAGGTTTTGGTTAGTAGACAGGTAGCTAAGTTAAAGTGAGTTTGATAGCCTCTTTCCTCCCTTATACATGAATGAATGAAGGGACTAACACACAGTACAACACCCTGAAGATAAAATCGGCAAGGCGAGGACCACAGGTCAGTCCCCACCCGGGCTTTCGCCTCTGGACTGTTGGAGGGTTCCCTGGATGTGTTTTGTATATTAATGTCTGCACTACGCTAAAGAACACACTGCAGATATGTCCATCCACAGAGTCTATCTGATTTTGTGTTTAAATGTATGTCAAGTGGCATCCTTATTTTCCCTTGTTTAAACTGCATAATTCTTCCAAGTGGCTTACCATATAGTGGTTAAAATTATGATTGTTTGAATAGAAACAGCCACAGATGCCTGGTGAAAAGTGTTTATGGAAATAGTTTATGTAAAGTAGAGAAAAGAGAAGATAATTGGGCATATTATTGTGGCTTGTCACTATTTACATTGTGAAATTACTGTTTTAATCATATTCTGGGAATTTATGAAGATGTATGCAGTGAGATACATACACAAGCATGCACCACCCCACACATATTTGTGACCTTCTTAACACAAGCATACATGTAAGTGTGACTAATTGTACAAACTCATATTTATCTACCCTGATTGTGGACGTTTTATTCTTAGTGTCTCATTTATCAGCTTGCAGCTTAGAAGGATAATACTTCATCTGTGCAAAGGAAAAGTTACCCCAGTAAGTAGGTTAGAAATCTATGAGAAAATATTAACAGGTTCTTCACTTTTTCTTTTTCACTTGTTATAAAACCTAGCAGTGTGGCTTGCACATAAATGATTTCTGCTTATGGTACTTGGCCTCTATTACTTTTCAGTACCATCTCCATAGCTGCCACAGAACATGTTCATTTCATGTTCATGGCTAAGTCCTTTGCCATTTTAATGATTTACTCAGTAATCTCACAGCTCCTTGGGTCTCTGTCGCTGAGGACCTTCGGAGAGTAAGGAAGCGTGGAGCACTTAGTAGTCACGCTCTGCACCGCCTCCCGACAGACCAGAGCTTTGTCACGCCTGTCACGTTCTTCCCACCTTCCTCATCCAAGTAGCATGGGAATCGAGACTGAATGGGAGGAAATAGTCCATCCATTTGGCCATTTCAAAGAAAAGCCCTATTCTTTTAAGTGGAATCATTTTATTTAACTTTCTTCAAAACCTCTGCTTCTACTGTCCAAAGCTTTTAGAGGTAATCAGGTACCAGCGGCTGAGTTGACAAGTGTTATCGTGGATATTATGATTATTTAATACAGAATAACATCAGGTAATTCATAGGAATTATGCTCAAAAGTTAAAATCTTCTTTGATGGTTCTTAAAATTCTACCATGTAACCAACTTCCTGTTCTACCATGGATTTGGCAAACATACTCCCCAGATTTTCCAAGATAGTTTTGGCTTTAAATATTGTCAGTGCACTGGTACTTGTTAGTACTTTTACCCTTATTTGTTGTTGAAATGGATGGTTAGGCCACGGAGGCGGCCACCCCTGGCTGGAGAGGCCAAGCCCTCCCTCGCTCACCTGCAGAGATCCCGACTCTGCCCCTTCAGCATCTCCACCCTTCCACGTATTGCTTCCCCTGCCACCTCCCTCCCCTTCCCCAGGCAGGCAGGGCCACTCGTGACTATCTCCTACACACATGGCACCAGCAAAAGCAAACAGAACCCTTCCAGAAAGCAGATTAGTCCTGAGGTGCAGTCCAAACACACAGCCAACCACTGTGGAGGGTAGCCAGGAAGCGTGGAGGACGTGGCTGGAATGCAGCTTGCTTGAGCTGCAAGCTTCACAAGAACTCTCTTTCGTCCTGAAACATCCATCCAATATTTCAGGAGCGTAAAGTTCATTCTGCTTCCATGTTTTAAGAGAAAACAAATTGGCGGGCAAAAGGAGGACAAAAATTCAACGTAGAAAGATAATTCTCCTGACCTAGACAACAAAAGAAAGCCCAGTCCTAGAGCTGAAGCCAGTTACAGGCACCAGCGAGCGGTGCAGGGAAACACCTCCCGTGCCCCTCGCCCTCTGCAGACGCCGTGTGAGTCACAGAGGCTACGAATCGTGGGAAGGCACTCGTGTGGGTCAGCTGACAAGGTATCGTAGCGATGCAGCATCTCAACCATTCCATGAGTGGCAGGGGATTTGGAGATGGTCATCAGAATGGCACTTCCATCTTCGTGCCATACTTGTTGGGCAGCTGGTGCCATGTAGCTCTGCAGGCTGCAACACGCACCTAGAACCACACACCCTGGGATATGAGTGGCATGGCGGGTCACCACTCTCTCTCCTGCTGCAATTCCTACCATGCGGAAACCTGAGTTTCCAGAGGATTGAGCCATGACTTGAATCTCTGTAATTCCTGGCACCTGGTAACAGCCTGACAGCAGGGAAACCAATGGAATTTACCAGTGGTGCCTGGCCTTCTCCCAAGTTACTTTGTACCCTCCTCTCACCTCTCTCAGCAAAGAAACACTGATGTTTCTTTGCATGACACAAATACTGGGAGGTGGGGATGAAATGAGAGCACTGGCGGAAAGTAAGACTGACTCCCCAGCTCTTGTGGCACGGCAGTAACGACAGGGATGGAGGGAAGAGGCGGCTGGGAGGCAAACGTGATTAGTTGGTGTCTGAGGGATCATTTGGAGTTATTGACAAGGACACACTCTTTCTAAGCTCTTTAACAGCACGCGCTTGCATGACTGGGGAAAAAAGAGAATAGACTCCTCGATAGTAAGAAACGTAAAGCAGGTCCAGCAGGACTTCTGCTGGCCCGCACCTCTCAGCCTGCCTGTACTCGCTGGGTCTGCCGGAAGGCACTTCCTCTGCCAGCAGTTGTCAAGTCCTCCCTCACTGCACCCCACCACCACCCCCCCACCGCCCCCTGTGTGTCCTGAGGAGTCCCACTCTGTGTCCTCTGCCCCGACACAGGCCTCAGGCACCACGGGAGTCCTGAGCTACTGAGCCGCGGTCTAATGCACATCTCACATGTTGTCCTTTTAATCAAAGAGATGAAGTTGGTAAAATAACAGAAGCCCCCATGGGGTCACTGGAACATTCCCCACCTCCTCTGTTTCCTGTGGGTGAAGCAGCAACAGTGGAGGTCTGATTCCCCTGGGGAATGTCCCATGGCCCTTAGCTGTCCTCTGTTCTCACGGGACTCCTGACCCATTTTTGTCATTTAGACATCTCTGCCGTTTTCACATCTCTAAGCAGTAGCCCTGATCCCAGCAAGAGAGTCCTTAATGTTTTCAGTAAGTAAGTTCTTCTCAGAAACATTGCTTTAAACTGTAATCATAAGGGGAAGCCGAGGCAATTGTGATGTCACCTCTTCTATTCTCTGGGTTCATTTAGAAGTTAATGCTTTAAAAGTGTTGTTTGTTTTGACTCAATATTCAGGGAAAGTGTGACACAGCCAGCAGCCATAATAGAGCAAAAGAGTAGCCAGGATACAAGGGAAAAACCAAAAAAAGTCCACTGGCCAACATCCAGTTCACATCAGTTGATAGCCAGGATCCAGCCTGCAGACAGAGGCGTCCCTTTAGGTGACTGCAAAACATGGCGTGGAGCTTTTTTAGTTACTGGGCAATGATTAATACCGCAAATGTGCACACGCGCAGAACTATTTGCTGCTGAAAACTGCACCATCGGTTTCTGGTCTTTGATAATAAGTAGCTTCAGTTCTCTGCATTTATGGGACAGGTCCCCATTTCCTCCTGTGCCTCAATTCTTAATCAGCTGGGCTGCTTATTCCTAAGATCCTAGTCCCTGACGACATCCTTAAACTGTGTAGGAAAGCCAACTGATGGAACTGCTGACTCACTAGTTTATAGGGTACAGAGCTTGTCTTTGCTGCCATTTCCTCATCAGCTTCAGGTATAAAAGTTTTATCCCTTTTTCCCCAAACCCTTGAGCCATCCCCTGGCTCCTCAAAGAGCCCAACAAATGGATGTGAGTGTACACGTTGCAGGCCTGTGCCACTAAGGTTTTTTTCACATGCTTCTAAGCTCTGAGCAGTAGAAGGCTTTTATTTCCAAAAGATGACGGTACTTGCCAGGAGCACATCGCATGGGATTAAGACGTGTTGTCTCACTGTAGTGCCTCAGCGCGTTGTGGTCACTGGCCTAGGGAGGGAGGGCTGTCATTGCTTAGGTCTTTTTTTTTTTGCATTATGATTTATTTCTTCATGGTTTTGTTTTTAATTTCCTGTTGGTGTAATTGATGTGCTAGCTGCATGTACTTGCTGTTGTACTTGTGTCAAATGATTCTCTAACTTCCTTTGGAAAGCACTAATGAATAAGTGCTATTTCTCTTCTCTATTGTTGGGTTTTTTGTAAAGTTGCTCAAATGCTCTCAGGTATGGCGGCTCTGAATGGAGGACTTGGCGCCACAGGCTTGACGAATGGTACGGCTGGCACCATGGACGCCCTCACCCAGGCCTACTCAGGAATCCAGCAGTACGCGGCTGCCGCGCTGCCCACGCTGTACAGCCAGAGCCTGCTGCAGCAGCAGAGCGCCGCGGGCAGCCAGAAGGAAGGTAGGTGCCGCCCTCGGGCAGGGCCTGCAGTGGCCAGCCCAACACGGAGCGTTGGCCTTTAAAGCACACTTAGAAGGTAACAGATTGAACCTGTGTCATAAGAGAAATCAAAGAGTTTATTTCTTGGTTTTTTTTTTTTAAAGACATATAAGCCAGTATGGTGGTGCACCCCTGTGGTCCCAGCTACTCGGAAGCCTAGGCAGGACCTCCTGTGGCCTTGAGGCCACATCTAGCCTGGCCCTCCAGATTTCCAAGTGCAGCCCCTCAACCGAATACAGACATCACAAAACAAATCCCTTTATGAAAAGGATTGTGTTCTGTAAAATTTGGATTCGGTCGAAAAAGCCACACTCAAGAATCCCCAAGGCCACAGGTTCTCCACCCCTGTGTCTCTTCAGATGAAGTTCTCATCTGTTATGTGTTTACAAACAATTATCAGTTGCTACCATCACCGTATGACCAGGAACCTCCCTGTCCCCAGTCAGCAAGGGCCATCAATTCCTCTCTGTACACTCCTCCTCAATGGAAGGGGGTGAATCACTACAGGCTTCTGTGGGGGAAGCTCGCTCTCCCTCCTGTATTTCCCAGGTTTTTCAAAGTCCACATGGCCTGTGATTGTGTGGCTGCCTCTCAGTAGACAATGGTTTTTCAGGTTAATGATAAGCTCCACGGTTAGGATTGACTTGGTCTTTGTTTAATTGGGGGGGGTCTTATGGGAAAGCAAGGAAGTGATTGATCGCCTTGCTTCTGCACCAGTGAAGCAAAATAAATTTCAGGAAGTTAATGCTAAGAATAAATTAAAGCTAATTATGAAATGGTTAATGAGCTAGTCCAAATAAGAATAGTTTGTCATTCTTCCTTTTGATTTCTTCTTCCTTAATTGAAGTTGCTTTCAAGCAAAATCTGTAACATGACAGTTATTTTTTTCCTGACTTGTTTGGAATATGGTAAAAGAAGCTAGAATAGGGAAGTACTAAAGTTTAAAATTTTTTTCCTTCTCCTTTACCTTCCTCCCTCCATAGTTCCAAACGGCTTTTGTGTGAATACTTTGACTTTAAACATGGTGTCGTGGAAGAAATAGACTAGTCAAGTTGTGACTTTTAAGGGAACATAGCCTTAAAAGATACTCACATGTTTTTTAAAAGGAAAAGTTTTTTCTTTAACAGATTATTAAAAAATGAAAGATACATGAAAGTCTAAGTTAAACTCTCGTGACTCTTGTAGGTTTCGTAACCATCCACCACTGTTCAGACAGCTGTGGTTCAGCAGGCATGTGAGAGAGGCCCCTGTCATAACCACCACGTCTTCCCAAAGAAAAGCCTGTGTGTGTGCGCCCCCTTCTTCCTGTGGCCTGAGTGCCATGGTGACAAATAAGGGCAGTAGGTGAGGTCCTGTAAAAGATATCCTCAGACAGGACGCAAAGCCTCCCCACCCCGCAGCAGCTTTAGGGAATGTTGGTGACTTCCTCATTGTGTAGCAAGGCCTTACAGCAACTACAGAACCTGTGGCAGTGACAAGCGTCAGCCACCAGAAGACTCAAAATGCAATGAATGGTTCAGGGACCAAGTATGGGCGTGAAATAGTATTTTGTGAGTTGCTTCACCCCAGCCCACTACCCTTTTGAGATTAATAAAAAACAGGTCAACATAACTGTTGCAACTCCTGATTTAGGTATGTGGGCTACCAGTAGCATGGTTTAGGGTTTTTATTTTTTTGGTGGTGGTAGTGACAGGTTTAGGTTTTTAATTCATCTCCCACCTTCTCCTGTCTATCTTCTGATCACCTTCTCCTTGCCCAGTTCATATGTGCTCAAGAAATTTAAACCACCTTAACATTAGTTTAAGTAAAAATGTAATGAATTCTAATACAAAATAAATTTTCTGCTTCACAGTTCTGTTAGCCAAGAGAGCTGAAAGTAGACTTGATGGATGTAGTCATGTGTCCTGGAGTGTTCTCTCCCCACAGGAAAGTGAGCCAGTCTGGCCTTGTATAAAAAAAAAAATAAATGCTTTTAGTTTTTTCTCAGCTAAATCTTCCAAAGGGTCATGGCATCTTTGTGCAGGAAGGTTGCTCATCTTTCTTGCCCTCCCCAAATATGCCCTGACCCCAAGTACCTTCCCATCTGCCTTTATCTTAAGGAGGAAGTAGAGTCCCCAGGAGCCCAACAAGAAGCCAGTGAGTGCTGGAGTCTGACACACTTTCATTCCCACAAACGTCCCCAGTGCTTTGTGCTGGAGCAAACGCCCCATGAGAAACACAAGATAGTGACACCCCAAGCAGCCAGGAGCAACAGTAGGACACAGATAGTGTGTACTGGGAGAATCTGACCGACTGGAGGGTGATTTGGGAATGGGATTGTTCTACTTACGGAGGTAGAGGAGAAGATGAAAACATAGGTGGAATCCTCAAAAAAAATTTTTTTTGCTCCAGGTATCAGCCACCTTAGCTGCATACAAGGGAAGTTTTCTATGTGAAGTCACCTTTTCCTCACTGTAACATTAAAAACTTGGGGAGGCGGTCTATACCAAATGTTGTAGCCATTTTTTCTTGGGGGAAAAAAAAAAACAAAAGGGCAAAGCCTAGCTGGGTTTGTTTACCTGTCTCTGTATGTTCCTGGTCTGTCTGGCATATATGTATTCAGAAGGTGCAGCATTCTAGAATGTCAGGGTCATGCAGGCCTACCCACTAATCTGTCATGTGCATTGAAACTGCATTTTCTCCCCAGGCTTGAGGAGGTGAGATGTACTTCACAATCGGATTGGGTCCCATTAATCCTCATTGGTGCATCTGAATCTTTCATTTCGCAGCAATGTCAAATCTGGGGGTACAGGTTTGACCAGTACACACATTGCACAGGCTGTGCCTGGCACAGTAGCACTTGGAACCTCCCTTTCCAGGGTTTTGGGTTTTTGCATCTATTTTTTTAAAGTTTTTTTAAGCCATAAAATATTTGGGATGTGAGTCCCAGTGCTGTCCCTTCATAATACAGAGTGCCTGGCTGGGCACAGTGGTCCCCACCTGTAATTCCAACCCTTTGGGAGGACAAGAGTTCAAGACTAGCCTGGGCAACATACTGAGATCCCATTTCTACAAAAAGAAAACAGAAAAATTAGCCAGGGCTGCAGTGAGCTATGATTGTTACCACTGTACTCCAGCCCAAGTGACACAGCAAGAACCTGTCTCACAAAAAAAAATGCCTCCATGGAATGTGGATATGTCCATGGAAAATGTAAGCAACACGAAGTTAAGGTAGTCATGCAGACACATTTTTAAATAAGAAATACTTCATCTTTTTCACTAGAATACTTTTTTATGATCTATCAGTGGGGGGCAGGGGAAAGGGAAGAAACTTGGTTTGGTATTTCTTTGCAAAGATATTTATCATTTTTACAAAGTTCTTTTTAACCCCATTTTTCTTCAACCCATACACACAGATACCCTTGCCCCACTGTCTAGGAGACCCATCACAGCTGTCCCCTGGGCTGCCCAGTGGGGCAGGCCTGATTCCTCTCCTAAGAATGCCAGCTCAGGATCCACGAACCTGCTGGCTGCAGAAGTTACCTTAGCGGTTCTGTGAGCTCCCCTTCCTCCCAGGCACCACGCCCGGAACGTCTCCACCCAGCTCACTCAGGTTTCCTCCTTCGTCCTTTTTTGCTTCTTTTAACTTGCAGTTAGCTGTAGTGGAGGTGGGCAGAGTGAAATGGAGAGGAACGTGAGGGAGCTTACCTCTCCACTCGGTAGAGCTAAGATGACCGTCTCTGTTCCCTGTCTGTGCTGGGAAAGAACAGGTAGGCACGCAGGGTGGCTTCTCCATGCACTGCGTTCATTTCCAGGCCTAAGGCCCAGGGGGGCTGATGCCTGTCAACGCTGAGACTCAAGCTACTTCTTCCCTGCCTTGACTCATTGCCAGTCATATCTGATAAAGATGATTATTAGACTGTGTGTTAAGAGATGTGCAAATCCAAACTGGCTGGATAACTGATTGAGCAGCCTACTGCTGCATCGATTATTCTAAATGGCTGCAGGTGGTGAGCACAGAACACCCTCTTCTCTGAGAGCCGGTCTGTACGTGAGAGAGAACATGGCCACTGAGGAAGAGCCCATGCCTGGGTTCTCTGCCCTCATCCTGCCACCTTTAACCCAAGAGGTGACTCAAATGTGTGCTAACGCACGGTAGTACACGTGACCCACAGAAGACCATCAGTGAGAAGGAAGTCATTGGTAGCCAGTATGTCTTTAGAAATCAGGAGAATCTGAAGGCCAAGTGCTTTCCTGAAAGACATCCCAGCATCTGACATTCACCCATCTGTTCATTCTCTTTCTGTAAGAGGAAGCTGAATGTACAGCCTACCCATTAAAGTATTCCTAAGCAGCAGCTTTGGGAACTAACACTCAAGGGATACCTTACTCTGATTTTTTTTTTTTTTCCCTCTTTAGGTCCAGAGGGGGCAAACCTCTTTATTTACCACCTTCCACAGGAGTTTGGAGACCAGGACATTCTGCAGATGTTCATGCCTTTTGGAAATGTTATCTCTGCTAAAGTCTTCATTGACAAACAGACCAATCTGAGCAAGTGCTTTGGTATGCAAAAGAAACCAAGCTGAGCTGAAGTACTGCAGTAGGTTCCCAAGTGGAGCGTCATGGAAGGGAAAACATGAATGACACATATTTTCAGTCACGATGAGGCCTTCCCTGTGTAGTGGTGGTTTCTGCTTTTCCGGATGGACAGAAGCAGATTTGGGCAAAATTGTATGATCAAAAAAAGGGGAAGAGGCTATATAAAAACAATCTGGGAAATTAAACTAAATGTCCCTATATTAGGTAATGTTCTATGCGATACTAAAGTGTCTTACTATGCATAGTTAATAATCTGTCATTGCAGACACTTTGCCACTGCAAAGGCCCCGCCCCATGTGTTACATGACTCACACACCAGGGTTGTGGGTCACTTAGGGGCTCATTTGGCATCTTGACATACACACACGGACACCCCTTCATGAGCAGTGACGTGTTAAGGTTGCTGCCAAAACACAGCTCTGCACGCACAAGGGTGAGCAGTTGGCGTAGCTCATGGTTACACGGGACACTGTATTCTGATAGCATCTGAGGGCCAGAGAGCCCAGCAGTGTGCGGGTCTCGTGAGAACACTGGAAAGCCCAGCTTTGCAGTGCACGGAGGGGCCTCGCCATCCTCCTTCCAGCAGCCCGCCTCCTGTGGTGCTTTCTGCTCCCTGAGAGAGTAAGGAAAACTGGCTGTGTGGGCTGCTGCCTTACACCAGGATAACGGCCACTATATCTATTCCTTGCTTTTTATTTTTCAAATGCTTTTGGCCCCCAAAGTAGTTGAGAGGCCAGGATGCTCAGAGTGTATATTAACTTGTTTGGCAAGCTCTTGGCCCAGTCAGAGTTAGAACATTTGCTGTAATCACTTTTGCAATTTAACAATTCATGTTGGTAGTAGGTACTAACAAACAGTAGCATAAAACAAAGCAGAGTAGATGTGGGCCAGCAGAAACAGAATTGTGTATTATAAAGAAAAATGTCAAAGGTAGGGTGGGTCTCAAATAGCCAAAAACTCAAACTTACTACTTGGCTGACTGGTAACGGCTGTCAGTCCAAAGAGAATGTCTTGGCTTCTAAAACTCCATTATCATAGTGTCTTTCTAGTTTCTGTGCTATCAGCCACGAAGGTCTGAAGCCTCTGTTGTTAGGGGAATTAGCATGTCAACCATTTAAAGTCCCTGTTTTTCCCCTAGCAGAAAGGCTGTCAGCCTGAACCCATTACACGATTGCTGCAGCGGCAACTCTATAAACCCCTTTGTGATGGATCATGAGAGAGTGAAATGGAAATTAAATTGTTATATGGGGGTCGGGGTAAGCATGAGCTTACCTTTGGGAGGCTTCCCTGCACCAGGTTTTGAGGCAGAGTTTCATATTTTTCACAGCTAAACAATGTTCTAGGCTTATTCGGAGATTGGAAAGGGATTGTGCTTCATGATTTGATTTGAGAAACCATTTGCTGCCTTGACAAGAGATTATATTGGCCCACAATAATGCAAGCTGTTAGTATCAGCAGACAATTATTTAGCATTAAGGACTGTTTTCAGTTTGTATTAAAAGCCTTCGCACCCAGCTTTCTCAGTGAGCAAGCCTAGGTTCTTGGGGCCCGTGGTTTGCTAGATTGCTAGCCCGGTTCTTTCATTCTCACCTCCTGGCCAGGTTTTATTATCATCTCACCACTTCTGGATAAAGACCCAGAAGGGAAGAAGAAAGTAAAGTCATAGCAAAAAAATCTTGGATTCAAGCTCCCAATTATTGGGAATTAGATTTAATAAAAATTTAAACCACCATTTTGCAACATAGCCTGCCCACAAGAAGCTCTGCCTCATGCCTGTTTTTATCAGGTGAGAAGAAAACGCTGCTGAAAGTACATTTACATCCTTTTCCTCCTCTAGTTTGTAAAGGAATTTTCTCTTTAGCTTTAAACTGTAATAGTAGATAGATGGAGATGCTCAGTATAGAACCTTCTGAACAGCTGATGTTCAAAACTGGAAATTAAATGTGTCCAGTAGCTTCCTGTGCCCACTGAAAGAGTAGGCAGCACTTCCATAGCATTAATTAAAGCTTTGTTTATACCCTGCTGCCACCTCACCCCCAGTGACAGAACCATGTGATCTGGGTCTTTGCAGAGCAGCATTAGTTTTTTTCAAAAGCACACACCCTCCCTACTGGTTTTGGTGGTGGTGGCTGCTTCTGAGAGATACTGGGAATTCTCTTAACATGGTTTTAAGCTCTGTTTGTTTCCCAAGACTTTGGGAGATGCAAGGTACAGATTTCCTTTGTGCTAAATTTACTGGAGCTTTGAAAGTGGACACTGAGAGAAAAAGAAAAGCCTAGCATTTCCCTGGGTTCCCATCAGTAATAACTTCAAAATGTTAAAAATCAGTATAGCTTATTTTAGAGTGAATTCAGTAACTGACCCATCCTCTAGTCAGACAGGTGTGGGCACAGACAGGCAGGCAGGGTCTTTGGCAGTATCGACTACCTTCCAGCCTCTCCCTGAAGGATCCTGCCTTAGAAGCCTCACCTGGTTGGGACCCTTGGCCCTCCAGTGTTTATACCAGTACTTGCATGAGTAGCGCTTACTTCCGTACCTGGGGTTTGTTCAGAAAGATTCTGAAGGACTTTAAACACAAATTTGACTGAATCCGGTAGACAGACTAAATTCAACCCCCCAAGTTTGGGATGTTAGTGTTCTGGGAGGGCTTGTTCTGCCAGACACCAGATTACCTGGCCATCGGCTCATGCACTGCTGCTTCTTTGCACGTGCCCCGTCCACTCACAGCAGGCACACGGTCAGCGTCACAGAACTGCCTGAGCCCCTGGGGTTGGCACTAGCTGATGCAGTTCCCTTGAGCCCGGCCCCCTCTTCTGCTCCGCTTCCTCTCCAGCCTGACTCCCTGTCCCCTTTCCCTTGGTGTCTTCCAGGTTTCGTTAGCTACGACAATCCAGTCTCTGCACAGGCTGCTATCCAGGCTATGAATGGCTTTCAGATCGGCATGAAACGCTTGAAGGTGCAGCTGAAGCGCTCCAAAAACGACAGCAAACCTTACTGATCCTAACCCTAGAGGCTCCCTGCTCTCATTTTAGCTTTCTTAGGGTAAGTCCCAAGAGCCAGCCTGTTCTCAACAGGGGAGGCAGAGGAGGACCACATTGCCAACTTTACCAAGAGAGACGGTTATTTTTACAATAAGGCCTCCATTTCCCCACCCATTCCCCCACCCAGTTTGCCATAATTACAACTTGGGCTACCTTGTTTCTATTGAGTAAATTCCTCCTCCAGTTGTGCCACTGTATTCTCCTTTGTTTTGCAATTTGAATCTCCTTTGACCTTTTTTTTTAAAATTTTTTTGTTTTCATTTTTGCTTTTTTAAAGAAAAACATACACACAAGTAAATGCCATTTTGAGAATTTAAAAGGCAAACAAATGCTAATGTGCAATTCTAACTCTGAAACCACTGGTGCCCCAGAGCACTGCCTGGAGAATTCACCCCTCCTTGTCTGGCGCCCACCCCTCCAGAGGGCCCTGGCGCTTAGAGGTTACCGTGGGGCCTAGCGCGAGGGAGAAGCACTTACTCAAAACAACACAAAACGTCTTTCCACTACATTGGTTTGTTTAATAAGTAGGATTTGATTTTAGGGTTCAAAGAAACATGACATTTATTGGTCAGATTATTACACTGGTTGTCTATTTTGTTATTTTATTTTAGTTTTTAGAAAGGATTAATGTAAAAAAAGATTTAGAGATCTGTTTCTTAAAGCTACAGGGTTTAAAAATAAAATAAAAATGAGTGAAAATACTTGATGTTTCTTGAAAGATAAATTTAATAATAATACATAAAAAAGAAAGCCACAGGCCTGTAAATTTTATTTGTAAAAAAAGCATTTCTATTTTTATACAAATTTTTACTGCCTCAGAAATAATGGAAGTTATTTATTGCCTATTGTTAACTTATTGGGTACCTAAAGAGCAGTTCTCTGTCTAGCTAGAACCTTCTGAAGTAGTCTCTAGAGGAATTGTTCTAGGAATGGGCTTTTTTTCACCGTTGAACCCTAGACCTACAGTTCATGCTTATCCTCTCGTGTTTGTATCTGTCTAATTATTTTGTTCGTAACTTCCATTATCTAGTTTACAGTTCAGCCGTCTGACTCTCCCCGTATGTCACATTTGTTGAAACTGGACCCTGTCCCTCACCCCAAAACACCCAGAATCCATCCCTTCTCTCTCTCTCTCCAGATGGATTCTCTTGGGGTTTCATTGTGCTGTGGATTAAGAGTGTAAGAAATGCAAATTATGTGAATGGCTCGTAGACTCCCTAATGACCTAAGATTTGCATTAGTTTTTCTCCTGCACCCTTAAAAGTAATTTTGTTGCTGCTGCATAGATTCTGTGTAACTTTTTACTCTTCCTTGTTTTTTCCCTAGACATCTTCATGCCCGTTAGTTCATCGTTTGCCTAGCATGTCCCTGTGGCGTCTCAAAAAAAAGTTTCATCGTCCCGTCATTGTTTCTGATGTCTTTCTGACCTCACATCATATTTGGTTCTCCTACTGACTTTTGATCTAGTTTGACCTTTGAAATTTGCATGTGACCTCATCTAGCTATGAATTCTGGGAAGTCAATGTGAAAAACATTGCTGCATTCATGCAAGACTGAAATTTATTATTAGACAAATTAATTATAGAAAAAACAACCTGTGGCAAAAATGTTTCTCTCTTATTTTTTTTTCTTTTCATAAAACAGACTTGAAAGTATTATACAGGGATTGGCATTCTTCCCGGTCACTGGTAACAATAGCAATATGTGTCCAGGGACACAGAATGTTGGTTTCTAACAGACTACTTCCAAAAACAGTTTGAGAAAAAAACTGTCTGATTTTAAGTCTCTAGAGGTCTGTAATAGTTTTTACATTTTTCAGGCAGTGTAAAGTTTTTTGATAAGGCCATTTTAGGTGGCTCACTTTCTCATTAAGATATATATATAGAACCACTTTTTGTAGATTAGTATAAGAAAAATATTTACCCTGTTTTGGGGCAAATGCTACCTATTTGTGTCACCTTTTGCTGAACTGACTCACAGTTAGACAATCCATGGTTTAATGCACATGAAATTACCTATATTTTATACTGTTTCAATGTACAGGAGAAAGGTTACTGTAAACTGTGTTATGTTGGTGCTTCTGTGAATTAAGTTGTGGTTTCATCATGAGTCTTATGGTCTTAATGTTCTTTGTTGATAAGACAAGTTTAGAATTGGTTTACTTAAAACAAAAAAGAATTTCAAAAAAAAGTTGTTTGCTTAAAAAAATTTCATGTGAGGGGGGGAAAAAAAAAAAACCTATTCCAGAATAAGTTTTGTGTTGGCTTGTGAAGCATTGATGTCATTTTTTTTTTTTTATTGTGGACTATTTAGATGTGTTTGTGTTCAGCAAAATGTGATCTGTTTTTTTTTCTTTTAAAGAAAAAAAGTGAAAATATATAGTGCCAAATTCCAAAGGTACTTCCTTCCTAGAGCTTCAGTGTGTTTCTTGTGAGAAGTAATTTGATAACATGGGTATTTTATTATGTGTTTTGTATAAAGCCCTAATATTTAAAAAAAACAAAAAAAAGGTTAAAAAGTTTGTTAACTTGCTATCCTGTGGTCTTGTTGCCTGGAATTGTTATTGTTTGTTACTTCTCTATGATGTTTTTTGTAAGACATTGTATAAGTGCCCACGTCTCACTTTTCTAACCACTCTGCACACCCATGCTGTGAAGGCAGCCTCACCATGTACTTTCTTCATAATCTATGGAAACCTCTAAGGTGAGAAAGTTTTGAACTTTTAACCCTTTCTACCCAGAGCTATCTGGAATGTTGATAATTTTTTATACTGTCATAATTTGAGTTTTAGGGTCTTCCTAATTTGGATTTCCCCCCAATATCTTCTCAGTTGTATTTTGTCTCTACTGCTAGGAAAAAACTGCACAAGGCAAAAAGATATATTTTTTTTCTCCTATACCTTTGATTTTTTTTGAAAACAATCCCTAATGTGCTTACTGGCATGTCTTCTTTAGTTTTAATGAAAAACTGTTTAAGAGGAAAAGGAGGTAGATTCAGCACCTAAGTAATCCTTAAAAATTCTGTATGCTTTTGAGATCAGGTTCAGTGGTATGTTGTTTTTTTGTAGACCTTGCAGTGAAATGACTTTGTGGTGGGATAGGCTCTTGTCTTGAGGGGTTTTGCTTTTGTTTCTCACATATTCCTCAGTGATGTTTCTAATCAGCCATTGTGCTGGGGATTCTCTGACCTCAGCAGATACCTCTGAGTAAGCAAGGTGTCTGGAGTTAGAAACCCGCAGTCCTTTCCTTTTTATTTTTTTAAGTAAGGGAGACTGATCACATAAGTAAAGCTCAGTTCTTTATCACAGTTACTGACCAAATACCTAGCACCAGTTCCTGCTGCCACTTTTTAAAGTGCCATATAACTCTTTTGCTTTCTGTGAATAGGTACCTTGTTGTCTTGACAAATCCTAATGTCATGCCTACAGCCTTCCCGAAAGCATGCCCTGGAAGCTTCTTGGTTTCACCTCCCCTACCTTGTTTGATCTCATGTGGATGTGATAGCCCTGGGATGGAAAGGACTAGCCTCTACTGATGCAAAAAAAAAAAAAAACAAAAGTTTCCTTCTTATAGCACATGCACTTAAAAATGACCCGATTTGTATTATCCTCACACGTGTTTACTACTGCTGGGGCCTTCCTTCATCCTTTGAGGGCTATTTTGTACTTCCTGCAGCAATCAGCTTAATAACAAAAGTTATCGAACGTCTCTCTCATATATGATACAGACACAGAAACACAAGTGAACACCATCTGAAATTCTTAGTTTCATTCAGAATCTATTTATCAATTACCTAATCACACACACTTTTCTGATGTCTTCACTGATGCACACTGCCCTTCTCTCCCCCAGAGGAGAAAGAGTGCAGCTGGCAGGAGCTCAGGACGGGCACTTGTTAAGGGATTCTTATTTGTAAGCAGCCAAGACAGTACATTTGGGGGAAGTCTTTTTTTTCATTGCTAAAAAGATAACCCTTCTCAGAGACAAACTGTCCTTTTATCCACTTTATCTTTTAATATCAAAAGCTGCAAGGATGCAAAAGGCCTGTGCCAGAAGGAAAAACACACAGGGAAACTGCTTTTTTAAAAATCAAGTGTAGAGAATAGTCATTTTTAAACTAAATCAGAGAATTGTGATAAAATGGCAGTCCTCAAAGGTGTAACAAGTTCATCTTTCTTTCACCATAGGGGTTATAGTTCTTTGGCTTGTGCTACTCTGGAACCATTTTACTGTTTGTTTCTATTATTAAGTGCTAATTAAAAAGAAATAAAATTTTTAAAAAACCTGTAGTTTCATTACCTTTTTGAATAATGTCATACAAAAAATGTATTTGTGTTTTTTTGTGCTGTGAGAATTGTTTGTAGATTAACAATATCATTTTGTTTAGAATTGCAGAATAGTTTTTAAATATTGTCTGAGAAAAGCCAAAGTTAATGCAACCTAGTGGAAACTGTAAGACCATTTGAGTATTGTTTGTTTTATTGATACATTTGGATTTTGTTGTCTGATGGAATTTGAGCCAAAAAAAAAAAATACGCAGGCTTTCCTATTTCTACAACTGATTGTACTTATGCATTTTGTACCAGTGAAACTTTTTATACTGGAGATTAAAAAAAAATGGAAATTTTTGTGGCTTACTCTAGTGGGCCCCCTGACTGATTTCAAGTTTGCTTTCTGGTTGGTAGAAAGAAAGTTGCTTTTCTTTTAAGAATTAAAAACTTTGGCTTGATTTCTTTTTTCCCTTTGCTTATATCTAGCATTAGAATTTTGTCTTAAAATACAGCGGTAAGTTTCACTTTTTATTCTGTATTGTGCAGTTACACAATAAGGTAATTAGATTTAGAAGTACTCAGTCACTTTAAGTGGATAAATGTATTAGTTAAAACTTTAGGGGTTTGCTTTTTTGCTGTTTAGATCAAAGTTTTTTCTGATTCTTCTGTCCTCATTGTGAACATAACCGTGTAGTTGAAACAGTCAAACTTATTTTTGTAATGTATGTTATTGTGTGATGCGGTTTTTTGCTTCTGTCTCCAATATTAAACCATTTTCCTAATACTTGTTTCTCTCTCTGCGTGTTGTATTGTTGGCAGTCATTATATGTTGGTGACACATCTACACACCTCGCTGTTTCACGTATCTGTTTTTTTCTCTATGTTGTGTAAAAAGATACAGTCGATTCCACTTAAGTGAATATCTGATTTCAGAAAGGGGAAATTGCACACGAGCCACCTTTGAATTACGTACAACAGCCCACTTTAGCCACTGCTTCCACGATTACGGTTCACCGAAATAACTGCCTACCGAGTTGGATTTGCCAAGACATTTTACGGTCTTCTGACCTCTCTCCCCTCCGTATACTACACACCCGCAGTGCTTCACGGTCATTAAAAACTGCTGCTGGGGTTTCTGCTATCTACCCCACAAGTCCAGAGGCCTGTGATTACAGTCAGACTCTTCCTAGAAACTAGTCACCTTTTTAGAAGAGCTGAGTTCTCAAGGGAAGAAAATAAACTTAGACTTGTGTATATTCTTCACCGGCTATATCTGTTGCCATCCATCAAAAGACAGGTACAGAAAAGCCATTTAAATTATTTCTACACATTAATTGAATCCTGCTCGCTTTAATTATTATAACTAACAAACAGCTGAGGAAAAAGAAATTTCCAAGTGCTCAAATGGAAGCTGCACTCAGTCTGGGGTGGGGGGAGGCACAGTTCACAGTATATTGTGCATGTCCACATGGAAGCTAATAATGCCACACGCATCTACACACTCCCTCCTGGATGAACATGCAGTTAAGGATAAGCCTTGTCCACACTATGGCCCCAAGCCCAGTTATTACAAAGATAAAGACCCTTTTCCACCCATCTCCTATGCTCAGGAATCTGATTGCTCTTAAAGTGCTCTTAAAAGATTCCATTGATGTCTGCTCCCCACGTCTTATCTCTCCTTCCGATTTTTCAGACGCACGAGCTGACTCAGGCTATCCAGCACCAGGCAGCCTTCCTCTGGGTGCCAGTGAGATTCCTCCTGTAGGTGCTCAGGCTCTTTGCCCTCTCATTCCACAGCCCCTCTGGCCCAAGATTGTATTTCTAGTCGGCTCAACAATAGAGGGGCCTGGTGAGGGGAGGAAAGGAGGCTCTCCCCCAGGCTGGACACCTAGTGATAGTGACGCCACCAGCTCCAACCTGCACGGATGGGAGCTGACTTCCTGCTGATACTTCTGCTTTCAACCTCCTCATAGCCTTCACCAGTGAGCCTCTGAAAACCCACTGCTTAACATGAGTGGGAAAAGATGGCTAAGGGTGTGATTTCTTTTTTCTTTTTTTTTTTGGGGGGGGGATTGTGGGTTGGGACATATGAGGGAGGGATGGAGGGTGATTAAATTCTCTCCAAGGTGCAAGTGTTTACTTTTTAAATATATAAGTACATATAGCCACCATTTGGCACAAGGCAAAATACTCATGCTAAGTAAAGGAAGGGAAAGACAAAGCCAGTTTTTGTTGCTTTGGAAAAGCAACAAGAATAATAATTCTCCAAAGAAGGGGACGACAATGCTAGTTCCTTTAAGCACTTATGACTGTAAAGTTAGTCCCTGCTTAAATTCATACCTATGATTTCCATTTTGTACAACACCACTGCAGTGTGAGCAAGGTGTACGTGTTTGCCACACATGGACCACCTTGAGAAATTACAGAATCGTCAACACTGACCTTGCTGATGGAAGCCACACGTCTGCCCACCCCACAGCAGCTGTATGCGGTCTGTGGGCTGGGACTCGTAGCTGGCAGGCTAGGAAACACAGTGATCGTCAATGTACTGTGAATCGTTCCTGATAAGTGAATAAAACATTGTGACCAAACAATCAGCTTATTCACTTATCAGGAATCGACTGTTCTGCTAATTCGCTGTTTTTGTTTTTCATCTCTGTTGTAGTTCACTATTTTTGCTGTGTTCTGTTTTCTCCTCTCATGCTTGGGCAAAATCACTGGAAATATTATCTTCATGTGACCATGAAACGTTTATATTGAGTGAAAATGATATCTTAACAAAATCTATGCACTTGCTATCAGGAACACAATACTGGATGTGTCTTATATATTGAACTCTATATAGTACTCGATTTCTTAAATAAAGCTTAAGAAAGGACTGTTGTGTGTAAAGTTAATGTGATTATTTTTCAAAGCAGTGTTTCTAAGGGGTATTTTTGTTCTTTTAAGTCTTGAGTGATACAGGATGTTTTTCATTACAATTATATCACTGGCTTTATGACTTAATATTCAATAAACTAACTTTGGAAACAAAATGGAGTGGGGGGAAGTTCTTCAGAGTATATCTTAGCAAGAGCTATCTGGACACCCATGCCCTTCCTGGTGACAATGGCAAGTCTCTACCCAGGCACTGTGGGTGGCAGAACAGCAATTGCTTCATGGCCAAAATCCCACTAGGCAGCACCCAGTCCACCCTAACCTAGAAAACCCACTGGCCTTTCTGAATGTGATCTCTTTAGGTTCAGAGAAGAAAGGGGACGAAAGAGAAAGGCAGAGCCAAGAATAATGCCGGTTTGCGTCAAAACTCTGCCAGGATAACGTGACGCTAAAACTATACCCTGCTGGAGAACAATAGCCTTTCTGTTCAGGACCGCAAAATGAGAGTCAGCCAGAGAAGGTATTTGATCATTCAGGGTGAGAAGGGTAACATTTCAAAGCGATGTGTGAGAGACATCCTATAACAGTTGCAAAGCTTAAATGGGAGGCCTGCTGCTTGGTCCTTTGAAGGAATATTTTTGAAATTTTTCCTACAGGCCATAAGTTTGAACAGAATAGCATTTTCTGTTGGATTTCTTTGCTTTGGGGCTTTATGTTGGATTTGTTTTTCTTAATGTTTGATTCTAAGAAAAACTCCTAAACTACTACTTGCACCATGGCACAGCCATCTTAACCCTTTATAAAGCAAGTCTTACCCATCCCTGGTAGTGAGACAGAAAGAGCATAGTTAATGACAGTCTACAGATTATCCAAAGTTATTCCATTCTCTGCCGCCTCCTACCCCAAAGCTCCTACTCATAACTTTGTGACAAAAAAGAAACAAAAGCTTCCAGTGAAAGTAAGGGAGCAGAGAAATAGGCAAGGGACAGGAAAAAGTAGCCACATCAGAGGGCGTGGCTACACTGCACCTGCTGGAGCCACACAGCCCAGCTGGGGGGAGGGGAGTGGCTCACACCGGGAAGGACACCGGTCTGCGTGACCTGGGTGCTGAAGAGCTGGCTGCAGGTGGCGGTGCCCTGGGAAACCTCGTTGCACAGTCTTTCTTACCAGGTAGACACACAGCTAAAAGCAGCCCCTTCTGTAAAGAGCGCGGGGCCAAGGCCATAATGGGTAGGAGACTCTGAGCCTCAGTCAAGAAAGGAAGAATAAAAACTAACATATTCCCCTCCCAGTCTGCAGCCCTGATTCCACAGTCCCCCAGCCTCCCCGGCCAGGGAGCTGCCTGCTGGGAGAGCAGCAGGGAGAGGCAGCCTGGGGCAGCAGCCTGGCCGGGGAGCTGCTTCATGGGGAATGCTCCATTTCTTTGACCCTCCCTCTCACTACTGGGTGGCAAAGCAGCCTGGCACCAACTTCTACCTGCCTGCTGCACGAGGACGTTTTTAAAAAGAAAAAAATATGTACACAATATATAAACCCACACATATATACCATGTTCTGCCACTAAAGCTGCCCATAAGAATCCCCAGTTTTGAGTCACCGGACAGTCCCATGGCGAAGCTGGTGTGCAAGGTGCACAAGTGAGTGCTGAGGAGCACGCCCCTCAGAGCCACACTGCCTCGGTCGGGGCGCAAGCGCCACCACTCGCTACTTGTGTCGCCTCCGCCTTAATTTCCTCATTGGTAAAATGAGTAAACGTAATACCTAATGAATGGGGTGGTTATGAGGATTAACTAAGCCACTACATAAAAACTGATCCAGTCAGGGTCCATCACTGTAGCCACTCCGTAGGGCACCAGCACTTGGGGGACCTGCGGACACGGTCAGCTAGACCCTCCTCTGCTGGCCTGGCCATCACCTTCTCCTGCCAGCTGTCCTCTCAGCCTCCTCAGGGAGCCCCACAGCTCTCCTGGGGTTCCCTGGAGAACTGCAGACAAGGTCTGACCAGAAAACACAGCTCTTCCAGCAGACAGCTCTGCACTAGCAAGTCCCAGAACAGGCTTTCCCCCCAGAGGCGCCTCCACCTTTCAGATCAGCACACCACACAGTTCCACCCCAAGCCACGATGACCAGCTCAGTCCATTCTCAGAGAAGGAAACTAATTCCTCACTCTAATCCACCCCTTCCTACCTGTAAGTATTATATTTAGGGATCTCTTCCCCAAAAGGAAAGCCTAGCTGTCCAGTTTGGGCCCAAGGCAGGAACGACAATATCGCCTATAGATTTGTCTGTAACAAGCCTGCAGGTTCTACGACCTTCCAAGACAAAGCTATGTTCTCTACAGCAACCCAAATGGGCATTATCTTTGACCACCTTGAGAAGGACAGACGTCAGGGCTCAGAAGTGCACCTGCAGCCAAGCAGAGAGCTCTCTAGCCCCCCAGGCCCCTCCCCCAGTATGATCCACAGCACTCTGCTTTTGCTGGTTTTATTGATGACTCATGCAGAATTTTTTTTTTAGAAAACCAATTTTGCCACTAAAAGCACAAAGATGAAAAGCCAGTGCTTTAGCAGAGGGTGACTGAGAGCAGCTCACCATTACCTAAGCCTTGTGGCAAACATTTACGGTGTTTGGAGTCACTCCCCTTCCCTCTTCTGTTTCTCTACCTCCTAGCTTCCCAGAGTTCTCGTCAGTGATACCACGTAGCACTCGCTGTTTACTGTGTGCTCTCTCCATGTCGAATGCCTGTCTCCCCAGCTAGACTGTGAGCTGAGGGCAGTGACCGTCTCCTTCGTCACTGGATCCCCAGTGCCCAGCACAGCGCCTGCTGTTGCCAGTGTTCAAGCATGCCGGACAGCCGGCTGGCTGCGCAGATTGATGGCTGTGGCAGGTGATCTCTCTGGGGCTGGAGAAAAGTGTTCCTTATCCAGTGGACACTAACTCAGGAAATACAGTGGGGAGAGGTCTGGTTGTGGCTGGGCTCAGGATGGTGGAAACCGGAGGCCTCTTGGCAAAGGCCAGCTAGCCACGAGGGGACGTCTGCTGTGCGCTCCATGTGCAGCTGTGCCGGCTGCCGCAGAGCTCCTCAGCTGTAGGGTCCTGAATGGAGGACATGCCTGCAATGAGGTCGAGCCACCTAGGGGGTACTGTCATCTCTTTTAAGCTATATTTTGCACCCTCTCAAGAATATTTTATATCTAGGGACTGCCCTTTGACAGAATTTAAACATCTAAGAGAACAGAAGAGCCACAGCACTGAATACAGATGAATAGAAAACTATGAATACAAGCGCCTGATTCTAAGGCATTCCTGAGAAGCAGGTCAACTCCTTCTCCCCTGTCTTCCAGCTGCAGCCCCTGCTGAGCCCGGCAAGTTAGTCCTGGAGCAGGATGGGCTCAGACCAGCCCACGGCAGCACAGCATGACCGAGCCACTGAAACAGCCTGGGAAATGCACAAGGCCCATGCTGCTGGGATGCCACTGAGCTCCAGGCATCCAGGACTTGGGCTGGAATCCTAGTCACGTGTCCCAGTTTGTCAGCAGCTACCACAGGGCTAGTGCATCATCCACCATTCATTCACTCAAAAGACGTGCATTACACAGCTACCCTGTAACAGGTGTTCTGGTAGGGCTGGGGTCATCCCTGCCTCTAGTTTTGCCACCATCAGCCTCTCTGCCAAGTGAAGGGAAAGCCTTCAGACAGGCAAGAGAGTGGACGGTGCAGGCGAAACTCTCTCCCCACAACAGACACTACATGGTGCCCTGGCGCCCACCTGGGATTATGTGAAGAGCCACAAAGAGATGGCAGCTCTTTCACACTTCCTAGCCCTTGGCTGGGCTCCTGCTGCACACTCAGTGTCTCCTCGCTAGAGCTTAGGGGTTTATTCTGGGGAGGATAAAATGCAATGGGGGGATGGGGGCACAGGAGCTGTCCCTAAAGTCTTCTAACACCAATGTCTCTACTAAGGGCAGAGCTGACCAAAGTGGCCCCATGTGCTCGAGAGCCATGTTTCCCAACTGGCCAACCACGGCACACTCTTACCAGCCCACAAAATGTGATCCACCCAATAACTTCACCTCTTAAAAGACTATGAACTGCAGCCAGGCATGGTGGCTCACACCTGTAATCCTAGCACTCTGGGAGGCCGAGGTGGAAGGATCACTTGAGGTCAGAAGGTCAAGACCAGCCTGAGCAGAACAAGACCCCATCTCTACTAAAAGTAGAAAAAATTAGCCGGGCATGGTGGCACACGCCTGTAGTTCCAGCTACTTGGGAGACTGAGGCAGGAGGATTGCTTGATCCCAGGAGTTTGAGGTCGCAGTGAGCTGTGATGATGCCACTGCACTGTAGCCGGGAAGACAGAGCAAGACTGTCTCAAAAAAAAAACAAAAACAAAAACAAAAACAACTATGAACTGCAACTAATGCCAAGAGTCTTCCCTTCAAGGAGTGCTGTGAGGTTTGGGAGGCGGGGCCTCTGCGGGAATGAGGGACAGGGGCTCTGGCATGAGAGGAATGCCCTGCTGAGCTGATGCTGCAGTCACCACCCCCCTGTGTCCCAAGCCCACAAGCCTGCATCCCATCCAGTTCCCAACCTCCCACCTTCCCAGCCCACTGTGACTGTGCCAGCCCCGAGATGCTCCATTCAGCCTCCTACAATGCAAGACACACCCCTAGTCCTCGTATCGACTTCTGCCCAGTAACAACAAAACACTGGTGATCACTCCCCCTTTCCCTGGCATCGACCCTCTGCAGAGCAGACATCAGAGAGGGGAGATTCCCAACTCAACCTCCCTGTCCCTGGGATGAGAAGGTGAGGAAGGCAGCCCCCTCGGGTTGGCCAGAGCAAATCAAAAAGGAAATATTGGTAACTCTGTCATTAAAGAACATAAGAAATATAAATGTATGTCATACATCTCTATAATCACAACCACCTACTTTAAAATTTAGATAATTTATTAACTTACAGTGTGGTATGAATTTGGAAACACTGATCCAAAGTAATGTTTTCCAAATTATATCCCACAGATATTACCCTGCAGGATAAGCTATGAGAAAAATAGGTTTTAGTGGCTAAGAAGGTGTAAGAAATGCTATTAACTGTATCCTCCTCTTGGAAACTCCCAATGTGCAGTAACATATGAAAAGCTCTAAGAAGTCTCTGAGCCCTACAGCCAAGACCTACCCACTTAACTGTGTTTAACTCAGTGTTAAATTGGGCATTCGTTCTTGAAACGTTTTATCACGTGGTATCCATTACCTTGATGGGTGATACAGTGTGGTGGTTAAGAGCACGGAATCTGGAACAATACTGCCTGGGTTGGAATCCTGGCTCTGCCGCTTAGCTAAATGACCTTGAGCAAATTACTCAGTTTCTTCATCTGTAAAATGGATAGGATGATAACAATACCTACCCATGCAAAATATTCATGACAGTATTTATAACACGATAAGCACTAAAGAAGTGCTTATGAACATCCAGCAGAACCAGTATTCTAGGACACACTTTGGGAAACACCAGTAGAGAATTAGAATCCCTGCAGCACTCTGGGGTCCTGCCTCTCCATAAGAGTACAGAGGGGTATATACAGATGGAGTGAGGGGTATATAATTAGGGCACAACATGTTAAGTCATGAACAAGGAGTGAGGACTTTGGAGCCCAGACAAGGCAGGGAACAATATTTCTAATGATGAGAGAGATTTCAGGAAAGAACCCACAGCCGAACTGATAGAAATCCTGAAATTCCAGTAGGATTTCACCAAGCAGAAAAGTGGAGAATGACAGCAGCAAAGACAGAGTTGGGGCACAGCCTGGCTGGGGAACAGGAGCAGCCTGAGGTGAGACCAGCGACAAGGGTGTGGAGCAGTTAAATTTCTCCTCCGGTGGAAATCAATATTTCAAGCAAACGGAAGCCAAAAGAAGGCTGGTGTGGCAGTTTTGATTTCAGATAACTTAGTTTTTAAACCAACAAAAGTAATGAAAGACAAAGAGGGTCACTATATAATGGTGAAGGGTACAGTTCAACAAGAAGACATAACAATTCTAAATAACCCAACTTAGGTGCACCCAAATTCATAAAGCAAACTCTACTTGATCTAAACAAAGTGATATACAGCAACACCGTGATAGCTGGAGACTTGAACACCCCGCTGACAGCACAGGACAGATCCTCCAAACAGAAAATTAACAAAGAAATAACGGACTTAAATAGAACTCTAGAACACATGGGCCTGACTGACATTTATAGGACATTCTACCCCAAAACCACTGAATATACGTTCTTCTCATCAGCTCATGGGATATTTTCTAAGATTGACCATATCCTAGGACACAAAGCATGTCTCAAAAAATTTTAAAAAATAGAAATTATACCATGTATCTTCTCAGACCACAGTGGAATAAAAGTAGAAATCAACCCTAACAGAAACTCTCATTTCTACACAAAGTCGTGGAAACTACACAACCTTCTGCTGAACAATTACTTCATAAATGAGGAAATCAAGATGGAAATCAAAAGATTCTTTGAACTAAATGACAAAGGAGACACAAATTACCAAAATCTGTGGGACACAGCTAGAACAGTCCTGAGAGGAAAGTTTATTTCCATAAATGCCTATATCCAAAAGACAGAAAGATCACAAATAGACAACCTAATGAATCGACTCAAAGAGCTGGAAAAAGAAGAACAGACAGACCCCAAACCCAGCAGAAGAAGTGAAATTAATAAGATCAAATCAGAACTAAACAAAATTGACAATAAGAAAACTATACGGAAGATTAATAAAACAAAAAGTTGGTTCTTTGAAAAAATAAACAAAATTGACACACCTTTGACTAGACTAACAAAAAGCATAAAAATCTCTAATAAGCTTCATCAGGAACAAAAAAGGAAAAATTACAACTGATGCCACAGAGATACAAGATATAATCTATGAATACTACAAAAACCTGTAGGCACACAAACTGGAAAATGTGGAGGAAATGGACAAATTTTTAGAAACACACAGCCTCCCTAGGCTCAACCAGGAAGAAATAGAATTCCTGAA
>NW_012142412.1:2832817-2865266 GCF_000956105.1 Propithecus coquereli
ATAGCAGCACAATTCACAATTGCAAAGATGTGGAAACAACCCAAGTGCCCATCAATACATGAGTGGATTAATAAAATGTGGCATATGTATACCATGGAGTACTATTCAGCTATAACAATGATAACCTAGCACCTCTTGTATTCTCCTGGATAGAGCTGGAACCCATTCTACTAAGTGGAGTATCCCAAGAATGGAAAAATAAGCACATGTACTCACCAGCAAATTGGTTTCACTGATCAACACCTAAGTGCACATATAAGAACAACATTTATTGGGTGTAGGGCAGGTGGGAGGGGGGAGGAGAGGATGGGTATTTGCATACATAATGAGTGCAATGCGCACCATCTGGGGGATGGACATGCTTGAAGCTCTGACTTGGGGGGGGTAAGGGCAACATACGTAACCTAAACATCTGTACCCCTATAATATGCTGAAATAAAAAAAAAAGAAAAAAAAAGAGGTGATGAATATAAACAACAAAACAGTGTCAGAAACAAAGTACTCAATAAATGCTAGTTGTGGTTGTAATAAAAAAAAAAAAAAAATTCCCCTCCCTTGCATCTCGGACTGCTGGTGGGCTCCTGAGCTGCTGGAGAGACCTGCTAACACCAGCCCAGAGATGGCTGCTGCCAGTGAGCAGTGAGCCTCTTGCGGACAGGGCACCTCCCACCCCGCAGACCGGAGCCGATAGGCAGGCGCCATATCGCTTCGTTCTCCCCTTCCCTACCCTCGGCTGCCGAGAGAGACAATTTAGCCACCACTCGGAGGCATCCACAGGGAATGGGACCTTTCCTTTTGGGGCTCTACAGCGGACTGAGGGGTACTCAGACTGTGAGCTCTCTACCCACCAGCCCTCCCAGGGGAGCCTTCCTCTCTCTCTCCACTTGACAGAAGCCTGGGATTTCTACCCAATGAGATAGTTTTAGTCCCTTCTCCCTCTTCCATGCTGGCTAGGGAACTGCCAAGTTCCACGTGCACCCATGAAACTGTGATATGACGTGGCTACCTGACACAGTAATATACTGACACAGCTAAAGTTATAAACCAGTATGTTTTCAACATTCGTTTTATTACCAGCAATTATGCTCAAATTCCCTCACCCTATATCCCTGACACTCTTCATACCCTTCTCCCATCCTTGCCCTAACTGCATCCAGGAATATAGGAGAAAGTTCAGGGATAGGTTAAGGGTGAGAAATGTCTGTTGTGCACATCACTTGGTTTAAAAAAACAACAACAAAAACAAAACTTTTTTTCCTTTTGCCTATTTCAAAATGGCTCCATCGAAACCATCAAAGCAAAATTCATCCTACCTGGAGCTATGATTCTATCTATCCCCACCTGGATCAGCTGAATCTCCAGGTAGCATTAGCTCATTTAATTAGCTGCCTTCCCTCTCTTGCAGCTGAAAACCATCCCAAATGCACGAGTCATGCCCGCCCCTGCCTGAAGGCCCTGTTCTTTGCCTTCTGACGTTCCACTTTGAGGCTAATTGTCCCAGCCAAGAATAGACATCTGCTGGCTGCAGTGTGACCCTGAAATACACTGCTGGCTGGTGCTCTGACCACCAGCTCCCAGCACCCAGGCATCTCCTGGCCAACTGGTAGAGACACTAGGGCATCAGCCTGTGCCAGGAGCAGGGCCCAGACCAGTGCCTAGTGTTGTGCCACCTTGCTCCTCTCAGGCCGCACCTGCTATGATTCTCACAACCTGTATGGGCTCTTTGCTCCAAAAGATTCCTAATGAACGCCACTTATAAACCGAAGCTTTTCATTCCACAAGAAGATATAAGGCTAAAATGCAACGATCCCAGTAAAAGTTAAACTACTGCAGTTCCACCTGGAAACTTGAAGGGTCCTTCTCAGAAAGATAAATTGCTTCTGCCCAACGGCGTCTTTGCTACGTGCCAGGCACTGAGCTATACAGGCTCCCTATATTAACACATCGTCTCATTTACTCCTCACAGTGACCCCATGAAGTGGGCATTGTTTCCATTTTGTAGGTGAGAAAAACGGGTTTCAGACGTGAAGTGTCTGCCTGAGGCCAGACAGTAAATGACCCAAGCGTTATGCTCCGCGGTTGGTGCTAAGTAAGCCTAGATCAGGAGGGCAGGTGTGGTTTGGTGGCGAGCCAGGACACGGTTCACTGTCAGGTCGATGGGAAAGGCTGCTTGACGCCTGGAGACTCCCGCATGGGCGCAAGGGAAGGGGGAGTGCCCGCCACGGCCATTTGCTGACCCCAGCCTCAAACACCTGCTGCAACACCCCTGAGCCGGGGAAACCCTCGATGGGGCGCCGACACACGTTCCGGCCTCCCTCCGCCAGCACGGTGAACGCGACTGTCAAAGGAGGTAGGTTCCGACGTCCCACCCCACGAACGCCAGTGTGCAGCGAGGGGAGAAACGACTTCGCCGCTCACCACCTCCCCTCTCAACTCTCGTTTTCTCCTCGCCTCCATTCGCTTTCAGGTGTTCGGGCTTCGGCCTACAACACCTGTCCTGCTTTCCGCAGGCCTGGCCCTACGCGTAGGACGGGCTTACCTGGAGTCAGGCCGGAAGTGGGGTACCGCGCGTCAGGTGTCCTTTTCCCTTCGTCTGAAGTGTCCTAGTGCCGCTTGTCAGTGAGCGGTCAGTGAGCTGCTTAACCTCAGCTGAGGCGGACTTGGCCCCACCGCATCTGCAGCGCCCCTCGAGAACAGCGCAAGCGTGCTTCGGCCGCCAGGTCCCGAGGAACCCTGGGACATCCGGTTGCTCACGCACAGCACTCTGGGACGGAGCGGGGCCGCTTCCGGACAGGCCTCGGCCCCAGCTGCTGGGGGAAGCTACCCGGTCCCACCTTCCACCTGCTGTACCAAAAGGGGCGGGGAGCGGCCACCTTCACCGTTGTGGCTTTCTTCCCTGGCTCCACCCCTCTACCCTTTACCCACTTCAGAGTTTTTCCCAGTCTCAGGCAGAAAAATAAAACCGATCCAACAAGTGCTCTTTCTAGTATTTCTGTTTTACACTAGACCACGGTCCTTAAACTCAGGAGCCAAGCATTTGGTTCTTTGGTTTCACTCTCCTTTGGGTTAGAAGTGTCAGAGAAAATACAGGATGCCCAGTCACATAAAAACAACAAATCTTTTTTATTTTTAGTATAAGTATGTCCCAAGTACTGCAAGGGATATACTTAAACTAATTTGATGTTTCTCCGTTATTTTCAGATTGAACTGAGCATCTTGTGTTTTTATTTGCTAACTTGGCAACTCTACTTTGGGGAAACAGGGGCCTCTTCTGGTACCCTCAGAACAGTGCCATGGATAAAAGGTGTCCTCGGGAGGTGAGCAATTACATTAATATTCCACATACCATTTCACATTCATTTTCTCACACGAATAAAAATGCACACCTTTCATGAACTTTTTTAAAGGAAGCATAATTTTATCCACCAAATCCATAGAGTTGGATACTTTCAGGTACTTTTTTGGAACAAGTAAAGCTGTCACATATCACATAAGGTAGGATGCACATGTTTCTGCGAGCAGGTGCTGCAACCTGCTCTCTTGTGACCGTGTTTGAATCATGGACACATTCAGACCATGTGGACACAAGGGAATTCAATTAAATAAAATTCAGCAGTGCCCCCAATGTTCCCTCATCACATACACATGGGTGCTTGTTTAAGCAAGCAGAATTGCAAAGTGCTCTGCAGTCAGGCAGTTATTCTTGGCATGAACCTAGACAAGTTACTTGACATCTCTACACCCCAGTAAAGGGCCTGGCACAAAAATAAACATGCTATAATATAAACTTATAGTCAGAATGGGGGACTGGACCGAAGTAGTGCAATGTGGCCACTTTATAAGCATCCGTTTCAAACTTCTCCCTTGGGACTGAAGTTGCCATAGTCACAAGCAGCTGCCTCCTTTGATAACACTGTGACCACCCACGTGCTAACCTGGACCTCTACACCCATTTTAGTACCCTTTATCTTTTCTTTTAATGGGTGTGCATGTGTGTCCATGTGCAAGAATTTAAGAAAGAAAATAACTTCGGCCTTGAAAGACAGGCTGATTTTTTTCTTATTCCCCATGGGCACTTTTCACCTGGGATCACCCCACATTTGAGTCTCTTGTGGTTAAGAGAAGACTCGCACCAAAAGGGCTTTCATCCCTCCCTGTGCTTTAGACCTGACTTGAGGTCCCCCAGGCAGGAAAGGACAACAGTAAGACACTGTGGAACCTGTCCTCACCTTAGACCTCAGTGATGCTGATCATTTTACATACAGGGTCACTGATGTGGAAGGTCCCATACCTCCCCCTCTGCCGTGTTCTTCCCTGATGAAAAAGAAGAAAATAGACACACCACCTGAAGACTCTTCTAAGGAGCGTCTGTAATATCCCCTTTCATTCTGTTTTCTCTGGAGCCACAGACTCTCGGAAATTGGCATAACTCATCCGGAGTTGTACAGTTTTAAGCATATCTTCCCTCACGACAAGGAAATTCTTTAAATATGCTACCACAATGGCCAGAACAACCAGTGAATGAAGTATTTCGTCAGGTTCTCGCGTGACCCACATGATGCTAGAAATTGTAGGCTAACAAATGGAGCAGGAAAAACACCTGCCTTCAAAGACCTTACAACCCCAGAAGGTCCTAAGCGGGCATCTATGTAAGTTTATCAACTTACTTTCCACCCCACCATTACCGCCACCTTGTGGCTCAGCCTGTCATGGTTGGAGCAGCAAAGGTGTCAGTCAAAGACGACTCTGAGCAGTTCAGTGCTTGATATTGGGAATAGAGCCAGAGGACGGAGATATTCGGTGACCAGCACCCTGTTTCTCCTTTGGCCATATTGATTTCCACTGCACTTCTTCTGAGGCTCAAACTTCTCTAACTCTCCTACCCCTCAACCCCTCTCCATCTCTCCCAAAGGATGTTAGACCACCTAGTCAGGTTTAGAGGTCAAGAATGGGACAAAGAGAGAAGGAAAACTTACTCCATCTCCTGTTTTGTTTCTAACCAAGACTCCCGACTTTAAAGAGCTCTAAGGCTTTGGTGAAAAGGAGAGAGACGAATATAAAGAGCCATGAAGTCAAAAAGTATCTTACCAAACCTCCTCCTTCCTTCCTGCTCTGAACAATGAGAAAAGTCAAGGTCAAAAGCAAAGCCACATTGGACGGATGAGCAGAAAAACCACAAGGCAAAAAGCAGGAGCAGTTAACTCTCCTTAAGCAAATGTTAAATAGACTTATTAATAGCAGTAAATAATAATGCAGGATGGAGTGTACACGGTGTAAACACCTTTAATACAATTCTCATTTTCTCTTTGCTTCAAGAGCCACAGATTGTTATGGCAACAAAACAGGAAAACAGATCACAGTATTAATTTGATATCTTGGCTCCATTTGTTCCACATACGCGGTACAACACTAGCATAATAAACCACCCGGCTGAGCCAACGCAGAGAAAACACTAGCATCGCAGAAGAGCACAATGGAGCACCCTCTCAGCCTTGAGTTTTGTTAAATAAAAAATAAATAATAATTTCCTACAAAGAATAGCAGTTCAGTTTCCCACACAATTTGCTATTTGATTGATAACACTTGAGAAGCAGATAATTCTATTCTTGTTAGCCCAATGCCAACACAAAGAAAACACAAAAAAGCAGCATTTTATGTTGTGGGGAACGTTCTCCACTGCAAGATTTGACCCGAGGAAACTTGCCTGGCCCGGTTCTTAACTCTCCATCTGCCTGATGCCTTCTTGTACCCCGTTTCCCCCACTGCTCCCCACAACTCACTTTTTACTTTGCAAACAGAGTAATCTTTTCAAAACCAAAACCTGGTCATTTAATGTGGAGAAGAAAGAACTCTCACAAACTTCTGGTGGAAGAACAAACTGGTAAAAATCTTTCTGGGATAGAAATGTGGCAATATTTAGTAAAGTTGAATATTCTCTTACCTTTGTAACCCAGAAATCCCTTTCTTGGGTATATAATTTAAAGATGCTTTCACCCATGTCCCCAGGGAAACATGTCTAAGACTGTTCATCGCAGTGCTGTTTATGACAGAAGAAGACTGGAAACAATCTGAATGTCCATCGACAAGACAATAGATGCCTTATGGATAAGTCATAAAATGGAATGCTCTTCAGAGGTTAAAATAAATAAACTAGAGCCACTTCTTCGACATATACCAATTTCAAGAACAATGTTGAGCCCAAATCCAAGTGGCACAATGATGCGTATATTAATAGTATTATGCTCTTTATATAAAATTTAAAAACCTGTTTTTTAAAAAAACCCACATAATATATATGGATCGACAAATGTGCAGTAAATGTATACAAACAGAGGAAAGAAAAGGGAATATGGCAGCGTCAGCGATTGTGCTTCTTTAGGTCAGAGAAGGCTTTCTAGGGAGATGCTTGAGTGACAGGACAGGGCTGGGGGTGCAGAGACGGGCATAGCAGTGGGCCCTGCACAGTCTGGGGCTCCAGAGCTGGACTGCTTGGAATCAAACCCTGCTCTGCCATGTAATCAGTGTGTGATGCTGGGCACGTGATACAACCTCTCCACACCTCGGTTTTCTCCTACAGGCAGGAGCATAATGATCTGCCTCATGAAGCTACATAAATTGGCCTGAATAAATTAGAACAATGCCTGGCACATGGTAAGGGCTATATAAATGTTTGCTCTCATTTATGTTCCAGGCAGAAGAAACAGTAAACTCAAAGGCTGGGGTGAATGGGGAGAAAGGATAGGCAGAAAAACTTTAAGAATTCATATGCCAGCCAGAGACCCGTGTGTGTAGAGCAAAGCCAGCGAGGAAGCAAGTGGATGACCTTGAGGTTGGAGAGCCAGGCAGGGGTCAAACCCTAAAAGGCCTTGGAGGTCATGGCAAGGAGCTTGGATGTCATTCCATATGCTACTTGAGAGCAATGTAATCTGATGTTTGCTTGAAATAGTCATTAACTCCAAGAAAAATAAAAGTTGAGCAAGAAATAAAATATTGTCATGATACCTTATTTAGCTCAGCAATGGCTAATATTTCACAGGGTTGCAATAAAAAATGTGGAATAATGTTGTTTGCTTTTTTTTCTTCTTGTTGATTTGCTTGAGTTCTTTGTAAATTCTGGATATTAGCCCTTTATCAGATGTGTAGCTTGCAAATATTTTCTCCCATTCTGTAGGTTGTCTATTTGCTCTGTTGATTGTTTCCTTAGCTGTGCAGAAGCTTTATAGTTTAATCAAATCCCATTTATTTATTTCTGTTGTTGCTGTGATTTCCATTGGGGTCTTAGTCATAAATTCTTTGCCTAGGCCGATAGCTAGAAGAGTTTTTCCTACATTTTCGTCTAGAATTCTTAGAGTTTCATGCCTTAGATTTAAATCTTTTATCTGTCTTGAATTAATTTTTGTGAGTGCTGAGAGGTAAGGATCCTGTTTCATTCTTCTGCATGTGGCTATCCAATTTTTCCAGCACCATTTACTGAATAGGGCTTCTTTTCCCCAGTGTACACTGTTGTCTGCTTTGTTGAAGATCAGTTGGTTGTAGATAGACGGTTTTATAACTGGGTTCTCTGTTCTGTTCCATTGGTTACAAAAAAAATAAACAGCCCTATTAAAAAGTGGCCATGTCTTCTCAAAAGAAGAAAGACTAATGGCCAGTAAACATATCAAAAAATGCTCACATCATTAATCAGCAGGGAAATACAAATTAAAACCGCAATGAGATATCACCTTACCTCAGATAGAATGGCTTTTATTAAAAAGTCTAGAAACAATACATGCTGGTGTGGATGCAGAGAGAAAGGAAAGCTCACACATGGTTGGTGGGACTGCAAATTAGTACAACCCTTATGGAAAACAGTGTGGAGATTCCTCAAAGAACTAAAAGTAGACCTACCATTCGATCCAGCAATCCCACTACTGTGTATCTACTCAGAGGAAAAGAAGACTTTTCATCAAAAAGACGCTTGCACTCGAATGTTTATTGTAGCACAATTCACAACTGCAAAGATGTGGAATCAACCCAAGTGCCCATCAGTTCATGAGTGGATTAGTAAAATGTGATATATGTACACCATGGAGTACTACTCAGCCATAAAAAAGATGAATTAATATCTTTTGCTACAATCTGGATGGAACTGGAAACCATTCTCCTAAGTGAAGTATCTCAAGAATAGACAAACACCACACGTACTCACTATTAAATTGGAACTAACTGATGAGCACACATGTGCACAGAGGGCAGTAAAACTCAGTGGAAATCAACCAGGGGGGAAGGAGGAAGAGGGGAGGGGAAAAACCTACCTAATGGGTACAATGCACACTATTTGGGTGATGGACACACCTATAGCTGAAACTCAAGCATTACAAAAGTGACCCATGTAACAACCTAAAACATCCCCTTAATATTTTGAAATTTGAAAAGTATGGAATAAGGACTTAATTTTTAAAAAACGTGACTTAACCAAAGCATAGGAGGATAGGAGAGGGGAAATAGGGAAGGTCAAAATCCTCATCTTCTGCAACACTGATGAATTAAGATATAGAATACTTATTTAGGAATGTGGCTTAAATGCTAGAAGAAACAGGAAAGAGAATTAGAAGTATTCTTTAAGGAGGATAACCGGATAGAAGTAGGCGGTAGGGGACTCCTTTTTTCCTGATATAAATTTCTGGCATCATTTAATACGTTAGACCATGTGCATGCTTTACTTTGATGAAATAAAAATTAATTTTAAAATTTAATGTTTCTCCCAGCCGTAGGTGGGATGTATTAAATGATGGTCAATTTATACTCACATTCCCTAGCAAGTTCCTAGGATTTAGCTCTTTCATGTGCCCAGGGAAGCAGGACTCTGATGTTATCACAATCAGCTGAGGTGTGAGCTGAGGGGACGCTTGCACCTTAGACGGCGAGCTACAGGGAGGCAATGATCATACCAACTACGTCCACTTGTACCATGCCAGCCACTCTAAATAATAATAGCCAACATTGTTGTTGTCGTTGTCATTGTTTACTTCTTACTGTGTGCCAATTACTCATTCTAAGCATTTTACATAGATTAAGCCATTTAATCCCACCAGCGTGGCACAAGACAGATATGGTTGTCAATCCCATTTAACAGACGAGAAGACTGAGGCACAGAGTGGGTAATTTATCCAACACTACCGCCTAGTAAATGGTGAAGCCAGGCTCTGATTCCAGTCTGACACCTTCCCTTTTAATGGCTACAAATGCTCAATCAGTATCTGTGGATGGAAAACAGCACAGCCACAGGCAGAAAGGAAAAAAATTAACAGGAAAACAAAAAAGAAAAGAAAGGCCAAGTCTCCTTAGAAAATTATTCGGAATCTGATATAACACAGAAGCCCCAAAATTCCACTCAAGGGAGGAAGAATACAGTCATTTTGGCCTGGAAAAAGTTGTAGGCGTATCTCATTGAAAGATGCTCTCAGACTGTTGAAACAAAGCACCCAAAGACCATGTAGCTTTGCGCATGACTGCTTCCTGGCGGACTCTCCAACATGACCCTGCTGCAAAATGTAGCTGAGGTCACAAAGAAGGCAACTCACTCCATGAGAGGACACAGGTAGGACACCCAGAGCTGGACCTCAAGGTGCTATTATCTGGTCCTGCAGACAACATCTGCACATATAAGCCTAGTTTGCCCATTATAAAAAAAAAAAAAGAAGAAGAAGAATCAACATCTCTGAGTGTTTGTGTCCCCCTAAAACTATTCATTGAAATCCTAACCCCAAGGTGATGGTGTTAGGAGGTGGGGCCTTGGGAGGTGATTAGGTCATGAGGGTGGAGCCCCCATGAATGCGATTAGTGCCCTTATAAGACAAACCCCAGAGAGCTCCCTCGCCCCTTCTGCCATGCGAGGACACAGTGAGAAGACGGCCATCTGGGAATCAGGAAACAGGCCCACACAGACACCCAGTCTGCCAGCACCCTGAGCTTGGGTCTCCCAGCCTCCAGAACTCTGAGGAATAAACTTATGTTGTTTATAAGCAACCCCAGTCCGTGGCCTTTGTCATAGCAGCCCAGATGGACTGCGGCACACAGAGCCACTATAAAGCAGGATGTCTCGGGCTCCCTCCCACCTGCATCCCAGGGCCTCTGCAAGCTTTGGTGGCCCACCTGCCCCCAAGGACGGATCACAAGGGCTCATGGACAGTCTCCTACTCCGGCTCCCTGCCGACTGCTGCCAAGCCTCGTGCCAAGGCTACTGTTGCTCACAAACCCCACGCGTCACCCCACAGGCGCCGGGAGCTGTGGCCCTCTGTAGCTGCTTCCTGTCCTTCTCCTCCTCCACTCTGCCGGCTGCTCCCGGGAGGAGGTTGCACTTTTCACTCTATGGTTCTGGGGGAAAGCAGTGAAAAAGCACAGTGTTCGTTTCCTTCCCTCCTCTTGGGTAAGTAAGTTCTAGACCTGCTGATCCCGAACAGATGACAACGTCTTGGGAGATCGTCCTGTAGACGCCTTTAACTCCACAGTTCCAAACACACCCTGATCCACCCTCCAGCACAAAAAGCAAGACCACGGCCGTGTGGGTCGGGAACCCGTTTGAACTGCCACGGGGGTGACGCTATGGCTGGGCTTCTGCCCTCCCCCACGCCAGAACCCTAGAAATGGAATTCCTGCACCCCAATCCAATAAGCAATTGGGCCATTCAAAGGGCTGGTTTTAGGACACCCCAAATCCAGCCGAAACATTCTCACTTGCTTGTGGTGGGGGACTCTCCACAGCCCTAGTAAACCTGGCCCATGCAGCCTGCTGCCAGCGAGGTTGGAGGAAACCCCCTTGGCCCCCGCTATGCCTTGCTCTTCCTGGACCTGCCATGGGAATTGAGAGGATTTGGGACGTGACCTGTGGATGACGCCAGCTGCTCGGAGAGGTGAATGAATGCTCTGTGATCCAAACCACGGTGGGTAGGACGGAGAGTTTTCCAAAGTGGCTGCAACAAATGAATGTCTGAGGACGATCACAAGACACAGTTCCCTGAGCACAGAGTGCTGGCTGGCACGGTGGTGCCACTTTAGGGTCCCATAGGGACACTCACAGCTGGAGCTGACCAAAGGCCTGCAGGAACATTATGTTACACACGTGCAAATTAATGATGGTGCCACTAAGTGGAAGAGAGGGGTGCGGGCAGACAATCTCATTTCACAGATGGCATGAGGACCCACGAGAGGACAGGACTCACTTGAGTTGGCCTCTGCACAGCAATCACAGAGGCACAGGGACGGCCTCTGGGTAACCACTCTCCTGGTACTCCCTGGGGAAAGAGGGTGACACTGCAGTCCCCACTCACTGGGCTTCCTGCCTCCTATGGCCAAGTCCCACTTCAGTCCAGTCCTCCATCTGATCAACCTTAATTGGCCACCGACTGTGTGTATAACCTTGAACCGGGTAGATGCAGAGGGCAGCTTGGAGCCTGCACACACTGTGCCCAGCAGGGACCCCGGCGGGGCTGTCACTGGCAGAGCAGCTGCAAGGACCGGGGAGCCGTGAGGATAAGAGGAACGACAATGCCACAGACAATTAAGCACCACGGACGGGGAGCGTGCGGAAGCTGGGTCAGGAAGGCTGCACACAGAACCGTCCCTCGCCACCTTCACGTCCACGGGGCTGCAGACACACCCGGGGCGGTGGGCAGAGCAGGGACCCTGCCTACTCCCATTCTGTTCCTGAGGCTGGGTGGCAAGCCCCAGGCCCCCTCGTGATGTCAGCCTTTGGGGCCAAGCCTAAGGGTGTCGGGGACGGCTGTGAAGGGGAGCGGTAGAGGGCTGGAGCGTGGGCTGAGCAGAGCGTGGAGCTGAGTCACACCCGCGGCACAGTGCTGTGTGTGGCGTGGGTGTTGTGGCGTGGCACCGTGTCATGCGCAGTGCTGGGCGTGGTATGGGGGCCCCTGCATCACACAACTTCGTGGCAACTCCAGAGCCTCCCAGGAACGCCACCCCAGCCCCTTCTCCTCCCCAACTCCTGTCCCCTCTCCCGTCCCTCCCCCACCCTAGGGGGCTGCAGTGACACTCTTTGCCCAGGAGGCTTGGAGGGACATTAGGACGTTGCATTGACACACAGATTTTCCCCCCATCTGCCCAGGTACACACCCCTGCCCCGGAGCCCCGGGATGTGAATTCAACCATCAGCCTCTCGTCCTCCGGCCACTCGCTCTTCCTGCCCACCCACCAGACTGGTGCTTTTAATGGAATCAGCTTGGAAAAAAAAAAAGCCCTCCAAGTAACAAAGAATCATATAATTACTTTGCAGCTCCTTGTCCTTGGTAATTTTATGCTTGTGTTGCTATAATTACACATTACGTGGAGTTAGGGTGTCACAGCTCTTGCGTGGCAGATCAGTGACATCTGCAGGGTTTTCAAATGGAAAAAAAGAAAGAATCCGGGTGAGAGCCTTGCTGCCAGGGTCTCTGTCACTGCGGCTCCTCCAGGCACCGGGCTGAGTGTGCGTCTGCGCCCGCTGGTGCTAGACGCTCCTTTATCCCAAATATCCCCCCAACTGGGCAGATTCAGAGCGGCCCCCGCCGCCTCTTCCTTCTCATAAGACTCATGGAGACGTGCACGTTTTATGGAGTCATATCGCTGTTTTCCCGCAAAGCTCTCGCCAGTCAGATTGTTTCAGCCCCATTTTATAGAGAGTAGACAGAGGTTTCAGAAGCTGAAATACTGTCCCCAACGTCACGTGGCTTGTGCGGGGCAGATGTGCCATTTCTGCCAACTTGTGCAATATTTGACGCCACTGGGGTACATGAGCCCAAACTTCCTGGCTGGACATAAAGGGACGGAATAGTCCAGGGGGACTGATTTCTTCATGGAGTGTCATGAATTAATTTTCAAAAGAAAAAACTCAGGCAGATTTTCAGTTCATTTCAGCTGCAATAATGGTCCCAGGAAGCGCCAGAGAGCTGTGGGCAGGGATCCCGGACGGGAGGCGTCTCCAAGCCGGCTGGCTTGAGAAATCGGAGAGATTAGGCCCGCCCAGGCTTCACGTCTGCAAATCTCTGCCGAGGAGGCAGCCGCTGTGTCTGACAGATGAGGAAATGGAGTGAGAAAGGGAATTGGCGTCTCCATTTGCACAGGGAGTGAGCTGGCACACAGCCAAGATTAAAACAAAAAAACCCAGGCCCCAAGCCCTGGCCTTGGTTACATGGGTGTCCACCTTCGTGATTTCCCTCTCAACGTGGGTTTCAATCCAATGTAGGGTTAGATCGCACATGAAGTTCGCTGGACTCCGGAATGACAGCAGACATTCACTACGTTCTAACAACACAGGGATGTTCAGAGCTGGAGGACCACCCTGGAGGTGCCCTGGGCTGGGTTCTCAGCTGGGGGGTGCACAGCACACCCCTCACCGCCCCCGCCCAGGTGCTGCGAGAGGCAATGCCAGGCCCTCGGGCCTAGTGGATGATCTGAGGGGGTCTGAGCATTGGTAGCTTTTAAAAGTTGCCCCAGATGTTTCTCGGGTACAGCCAGGCTCGAGAACCCCCGATCTAATTCAACCTCCTGAGTTCACAGATGAGGACTCCCACCTGGGGCTTTTAAAGAATTTTCCTCCATTAACCTAGAGCTGTGCAGGGACCGACTTAGAGACCACGGAGGTCTCCCAGGCCACTGTCCTCTGCTCTGTGCCGCGTTCTCTCCCTGCCAGGCAAGCTGGTGGTGGAGGAATAATCCTCAAGTCCAGTAAAACTGAGGATATTTGGAATTTTCCTCCAAAGACTCCTTGAGTCTTCTGAGGGCTCAGAGCACCCGTGGGAGGGAGGGTAGAAACCAGCATTATTGTCCCATTTGGAAAACGGGAGAGCTGAAAGTTTCAGGTCTAGGAGGCAGCGTAGCCCAGTGCTAAGAACACTCCCTGCGGTCTCAGACGGACCTGGGTTTCAGTCCCAGCTCTGCACGGACTGGCTGTGTGTTCTTGGGCAGATTACTGAACCTCTCTGAGCTTCAGATTCCTTGTTTATTAAGTGGGGATAATACAGGTGCAGACACTTAGCAGTATTGTGAGTATTAAAGGGCTTGGCCCACTCTAAGCATTTAGTAAGTAGAATCTATTAATATTAGGAAAAAGTACTTCCAAATCACTTTGGCCATTCCGATACAGCCAGGACTAGAGTCACAGATGATTTACAAACGAGTGAGCTGAGACTCAGAGAAGTCAAACCACTTGCCCAAGATCACACAGCAAGTCGGGGATGGGTCAGAGACTAGAACACAGACCTGGAGACCCACACTTGGCCTGTGGGGCTCCCACAGGTGCTCGGTTTCCCCCAGGAAGCTGGATCGACAGATTCCCTCCCTCCACCCCAGGCCTTTTTGGCTCTGATGTGGTGCTTTTAATGAGATTGGAAAATCAGCTCCTCGTTAGAGCTCCTCTGGGGTGAACACATGAAAGGGAAGAAGGAACCCACTGTCCCTGCCGCCTCCACAATCAACTCAGGCCCTGGAAGAAGAGTAATTAAAGTCATGAATCCTGGGCCGCTTCACACGTTAGCGGCGGCACCGTCAGCTCAGCCGTGCACAGCCCTCTCCACGGGGCCACGGGAGAGAGGAGAGCTGATCTGCAAAGGCGCACAAACCACGCAGCTTGGGATTTGCTAGCTGATGAGGGACCATCCGTCACGCTGATGGGGACACAACCACCTGTGCTCACCAGGGCCGGAGCCAGCACGGGAAGGGCCTCCCTGCCCTGCCCAGTCAGCAGGGCCTTTGCACAGGCCACGTTGGGACAGCCTCTGCCACCAGCCAGAAGCCACGCAAAGGCCACCTGGGAAGATGGGAAGATGCTATCTCCCCATTCTCTAAGGACCTTTTTTCCAACAAGATTCGCTCCTGCTGGAGCCATTTCTCCTTACAAGAGATAGCTGAAGACGTCAAGACGGGACGGATCGACCCAACAGCGCTCACGACAGCAGCCACTCTGTGCCCAGCATGGCGAGAGGCTTTCAGAGGCACCCAAGGGGTGATGTGGCCCTGTTCTCCCAACGCAGGAAGTCCATGCTCAGCAGAACCTGTGTGTCCTGGACCATGCCAGGCCCAGCTACCTCCTTTATAAAGTGACCAGGTCATACCACACTCTGCCATTCCATGACTCTGAGGCCCACAGAGCAAGGGCCAAGCCGGGCAGGGGAGCCAGGGGTTCAGGGCAGGACCCTGGACACCAGCGCAGTGTCGGCACAGAAGATGGCCCCATGGCCTCCACCCAGCTCCCAAAAGTTTGAGGATGAGCAAACCATGTCCCCTTAGGAAATGTCCCTTTAGAAACCGAGCTTATGCTGACCTGGAAGAGTGGGAAACCACAGAGGACGGTGGATGCCCATGAGGGCACTTGGGATTCCACTCTACTGGGATTCAGGGACTCAGAAATCTCTGGGAGCAGGGAGGTGACCCGCCCTGTGTTGAAGACGGTTGCAGGCAGGAAATCCAGGGAGAGGGTCTGGACTCCGTGCTTCCCAAAGGCAAGGACCAAGGCTGCGGGCCTCTTGGACCGATGCATTTCCACTAAATCAGAAAATTAGAGCTTATCTAGAGGCTTTTCTTTCCCCCTAGTATTTTCTTAAAGACTTAGAGGCAGCGAGAGAACACGAAAATGTGCATCTGGCCAGAGGGAACTCTATTTGCCAACCTGAAATCTCTGTTTCTTATTAATTAGAGGAGCCGAGAAATCACCCTTCCAAAATGGGCTTTTCAGCCAGAAACGCCAACTGCTCAACCTTTTGTAAGAACCGCGCTGCTGCCACCCCTGGCGCCTGAGCCCTGATGGCAACACGCCCCGGCCACACGGCTGAGAGCCGCCTGGTGCCATCTTCGCCCGTTAATTGCGTGTGGAGAGTGATCCGCTCACAGCCTCTTGATCTGCCTGCCTCGAGCGCCATCCCCTGCCCAGCGCTCCTCCCGGGAGCCCGGCTGGCTGAGCCGCCGTCCCGATGCCAAGCGCCAGCCGCAGCCTCCCCTCCTGCCTCCAGCAGCGGCATCTGGATCTTTCATTTGGCTCCAGCCTGGCTCCTTAGCTGGCTGTGCCCCTGGCCTCAGGAGCAGCGTGGGAGGCTGCGGTGGCAGGCGGTGGCAGGCGGTGACAGCTCCCCTTGCTGGGCTCAGCCACACTCAGGTGGTCTGAAAACAGAGGGCAGTGCAGGGTGCCCACCAAAGGGACGCAAGTGAGCTGTGTGCTCTGAGCCCACCAGACCACACCTGGGTCCCAGCCCCACAGATGCACAGGGAAGATGCGTGTTTGGTCTCTGCCCCCAGCTCTTGGCACAGGCTCCTAAAGCCCTTACAATTTCCTGAGCGGTAGGAGTGCTAGGTGCAGAATGAACACACAATAGAAAAACAAATTTCATTTCCATAAAGGAAAGACACATTCAGCAAAGGGGCGTGGGCTGCCTCTGGAGAGAGCATATTCTCCAAGGACGGTCTTGGAGAGGAGCCAGGGACCAGTGGCTGGGGGTGTTGGACGCCTCAGATGCTGTCTCAGCCCACAAAGTGAGCGTCAGTTTGCAGCATCAGAAGAGACCCACTCCACTCCCAATTCTGCCACTAATTTGTTGACGGTGGGATTTGGCAAGTCCTTGAACCTCTCTGAGCCTCAGGCTTCCCGTCTGTAAAATGATGGCTCTCAGAGAGGACCACCTCTCCGCCTCCAATCTTAAGGCATCATGACCTGGGCACCCATCACATGGCCAGAGAGGGGCTGGGCATGGTGCCTCCCAGAGCCAACTCAATGAAGAAGTCTCTGAGAGGCAACCCAAAGTCAGGAGGGTGTGCAGGACTTTTTATAGCATGATAAGGTCAATGTTGCTCTAGCAGGGAGGCTCTGAATCTCAAATGTAAAACTGATGACGATTCAAATCTGGGTGGGAAGATGCAAAGCCTGTTGCAGGGGTTACATAAAAAAAGTTGGAGAAGCTGCCATCTTGGATCTCCGAGCTTGGATGCAAAGTCTGGCTGTGCCTGAATCACATCTAGGGTCCCACAGAGTCAGAGGTGAGGCCTGCCACGCTGTAGAGTTGTTATGACATCCAGGGTCCTGGTTACAGCGACTGGAGTCACCTCTCAGAGCCAGAGGGACTTGGGGTAGGCAGCTGGAATCTTGGTTCTGGAATCTTCTTGGGAGGTGGGCGTGAGCACTCCTTCTCTGGCACAAACTTCAAGCAAAGATAATGTCTATAACAGAATACCATAAACTGGGTAGCTTAAACATTTCTAGCTCGCTGTTCTGGAGACTGGGAAGTCCAAGATTGAGGTACCAGCTGATGCCACCGGCAAGCACCCTACTCCTGGTTTGCAGATGCCACCTTCTTGCTGTATCCTCATCTGGGGGAGAATGAGATCATCTGTCTTTTGTCTCTTCTCACAAGGGCACGACTCCCATTCACGGGGGCTCCACCATCATGACCCAAAGACCTCCCAAAGGCCCCATCTCCTAACACCATCCCCTCAGAGGTTGGGGTTTCAACATATGCATTTTGAGGTAAGGAGACACAAACATTGAGTCTCTACCAGATGACGTCCAGATCTGTTAAAGGGCTCTGGGAAAATCCAAGTTAAACTTCTTACTGCCTGGTGGGGAGCGGGTGAAAGGACCCATGAGTGGGAGGTAAGACTGGAGAGACTTGTGACAAGGCACAGCTCTGGGATGGCTCATCGGAAATCTCAGCACGACCCAGACAAGAGTTGGCTTAGAAAAACTGACAGTGTTAACAAACAACCCCAGGCTCCCTGAGCTGCCTGAGGGCCTTCCAGAATCTTCACGATTATCTGGGTGCAAGAAGAGAAAGTAGAGGCCATAGAAATTTTAAAGCGACAGAATAGTGCCACACGCTCAGGTCTTAGGGACAGAAAATGAAATAGTCAGAGATAGGTCAGTGGCTGCCCCAAATGGAGTGGAGATGGGGAAGTTCCAAGCCCTCCTCCAAAGACCAACTCAGGGGTCCACCCTCCCATTTTCAGATGCGACTCTGCAAACAAGGTGGTACCAAAGGGCAGCCGCATATGTCCTGTGAAACATTCTTTGGTGTTGGAGATGTCAGCAGACAGGTTAGGGTCACAGGTCAGAGCAGGTGGACCAGCACTAGGTGAGGCTCAAAGCTGCCCCTGAGCTCCTGGGCCCACCCCCACGGCTGGGGAGCCAGGGTGAGACAGGTACAAATTGGAAATTGGGAGGCATCCTCAGTGAAGCTGCACCCCACCCTTGGGGCCTGACAAAGGGACCCAGGTTACTGGGATAAATCCTAACCCATTCCAGATGCCAACCATTCTCTCCAGCAATATGGTAGTCAATGTCCAGAAGCCATGGCCTCCCACCATGGCCACTCGTGTGCACCTCCACGGAGCCTGGGAGGTGGGGCTGCAGCTCCCTGCTCCCCCAGCTGATGGGGAAGCCTCCGGGAACAGAGCCCAGAGGCCTAGACTCCAACGGCCTCATGGGGCTTGCCCTCCGTGGATGGAACGTGGGCCAAGAGAAAGGGAATAGTTTCAGATAGTTAAGTCACAAGCCCCTGGAGCGCTCTGGAGACCAAGGATTTAAGGAACCCTATCAAAGAGCACCCAACGAATGGCATGATACGGGAACCCCTGTTTGGGGTGGGTGGACACCCATCTTGGCCAATGTGCAGAGAAGGGACAGGAAGTGAGCTCTAAAAGTTCCATGGACACCAGGCTGCGGAGGGCTTGCACAGCACGCTGAGAGGTAAGCACTTTTTCCTGGAGCAATGGGAAGACTTCGAAGCCAGGCAGGAGGCAGCAGAGCAGTCAGAGTCCAGATGTGTCCTTGGAGCCGCCTCTTTCTTCCATCGAGCGGCCTCTCTTCCATTTATGTCTCCACCAGCCTCCCAGACTAGGGCCTGGCACTGACAGAGGAGGGTAAGGAATTTCCTGGACTAATTAACAGACAGTGAGCTATGGGATCCAAAGGGTGGGCATCTAGTGAGTGTCAAATATGACATAACATTCACAGCCACCAGTGAAAACTCAGTGGTGAAGAAGAGATGTTTATTCAATTATCGCTCATAGAGGAACCTCTTTCAAAGAAATATTTTGGTACATCAATGATGGTGACATATTTAGGTATCAAAGATGCTCATAAAACTGCCTTTTATGGAAAGTGGGTCTAGTTAACCCAATAACCACAGTCTAGATATGGTTTTTGGGTGAGTTTGGGAGCTGGGATGAAGCGTTTGGCTCTGCATAACAAAGGACAGGACAGCTACCTAGGTTAGGTGCTTCCTGGGGCCAGGGAATAGAATTACACTCAGAGAAAAAGATCTTAGAGAAACAAAACATCTAAAACGGGTCCTTAAGTCGTTTGCCATGATGTCATCTCCTGTATCTGTCTCCCCATGGGACCTTCTGTAAATTCTCACCAATTGCTCACTCATGCTGTTGTGTCAGGGATGCTTTTGCGGAGTTATGCACCCAAATTTGCACGGAGTAAACACGGAGGATGTTCCCACAGTGCTGGGGTCACAGAACGAGGGACAGCGACATCTGGCACCAGCGGATGGATCACAGATCACCAATGCTGAACATAGCCCGAGGGGACAGGGCCGGAGAGAGGCAGGGTGGGCAATTCGGCCGGTAGAGTCCACCAGCACACGCTGGCCTGTGGCCTCCCACGGCCGGCACCTGCTCTGTTTTCTCCGTGTGTGACGAGCTTCAATTCTCATAACTCATCAGGGACATGGGGCATGCAGGAAACCAACACAACAAAAACCCAGAGGAAGTCTGTCATGGAAAAAAATAAATACTAATAGGCTTGCACACCAAGCCCTGCTCTGGCAATCTGACTGTTCCCCCTGTATTCCAAGTGGAGGCTCAAAAAGCAAAAAGAAAAAATATATATATAAAAGCAATTGAAATCCTCCCAGAAAGGCTTCCTGCCTGCCATCAGCCCCTCACCCTGTGACTGTCCCGAGCTTGGTGCGACCAGCAATGGAGATGGAAGGCTGAAATTACAGGGAGACCGGCTGAAGCTGCTGTTCAAATTAAACTCCTTTAAAAAAAAAAACATTTTCAATAAAGAGAGGCTAAACTCAGCATGCTTTAGTCATTACTATAGCACTTTTCTTCCGGGAGGATTAACAAATATGAAGTGTAGGACCTAGAAATTTTGATCAAGCAAAGTATTTTAAAGGGTTTTATTCCCTCCCTCTTTCATTAAAATTGCACTGCTGTGATTCAATTCCACGTATAATAGAGACATACCCACGCGTGCCGGCTCACTTCCACCCAACGAGCACAACAGGACCCTCTGTAGGAATGAACATCTGCCGGGGAAAAGCCATATGTATAAAAATAGGTATGAAAATAGCCTCATATATAAGAACAAGTGCTTGTTTCCATCGCAGGGGTTACATAAGAAAAATGGGAGAAGCTGCCATCTTGGATCTCCGAGCTTGGATGCAAAGTCCGGCTGTGCCTGAATCACATCTAGGGTCCCACAGAGTCAGAGGTGAGGCCTGCCACACTGCAGAGCTGCTATGACATCCAGGGTCCTGGTTACAGAGACTGGAGTCACCTCTCAGAGCCAGAGGGTCTTGGGGTGGGCAGCTGGTTCTGGAATCTTCTTGGGAGGTGGGTGTGAGCACCTCCCAAGTGAATGGGTGGTTTTGAACTTGGGAAATAGAACAAAAAGATATTTATTTGCTCAAAGAAGCGGATCTAGGTTTGGGAATGTGATTTATGGGGAGCCAGGGAAAGAACCGGGCAGGCCAGGCTAAGCTCGTGGGACCAGCCCCTCTCCAAACGGCTGAATACAATAGCAGTCGAACCCCAGCGCCTGAGAGGACACCTGGTTTGTAACCTGGGGCTTTCTGTTCCTGACCCTGTTAGGCTCATAAGAGAAACCAACTCAAGCCCACTTAGGAACAAAGGTGCATCGACGCACCAGGCACCGAGAGCCATCAGTGGGACAAGCACAAGCATTCGCTTTTGTACAACCTCAAAGACTCGCAAGGAACACAACTGCTGACAGAATACTTCCACCCAAAAGACGTGTTACAAAAAAGAAGTCAACAGTACGGGACGGATTTATGAGGGCGGGTCACACAAGGCCTCCTAGACCAGGTGAAACGTAGCCAGACTTGAAAGGCCACGTAGCCATCTGCTCAGGCTGCAGTAACAAAATAACACAGACGGAACATCAGAATTCAATTTCTTACAATTCTTGAGGCTAGAAGTTCAAGGTCAAGCTGCCACCAGGGTTGGCTTCTCCTGAGGGCTCTCTCCTTGGCTTATAGATGGGCCATCCTCTCTCTGTGTCCTCACAGGGTCTTCTCTCTGGGTGTGTCTGTGTCCTAGTCTCCTGTTCTTATAACGACAACAGTCATGTGGGATCAGGGCCACCCTAACGACCTCATTTTAACTTCATCTCCTCTTTAAAGACCTGTCTCCAAATGCAGTCCCATCCTGAGATGCTGGGGTTAGAACTGTAATGGGTATTTCGGAAGGGACACAGTCCAGCCCGTAACAGCCCATTAAGCTATTAGCTTCTAGCCACATAACCAATCCTAAAAAGAGTGTTCTAGAAAGAAAAAATAGCTGGAGAAGAGCAGGGTAGGACTGTAAAGGATCTCATAAGTTAGGTTAAATATTTTAGACTTTATCTTCCAGGTAAAGTCGAAAGACCTTCGGAGGGGTTCAAGCAGGAGAGAGCCATGACAAACCTGGCGTTTGTCGAAAGATCCTTGCGGGTGCATCGTGGAAAATCAATTGGAAGGGACACAGAAGGGGCAGGGAGGCCAGGCGCTGCTGGCAGTGCAGGTGACAGTGACACGGACTAAAGAGAACAGGGGTGAAAGCCAAGTTTGCACAGGAAGAGGAGGGGAGGGCACGGCCCAGTAATATTCCGGCTGGGAATGGGAGGAGGAGGGGTCATCACTGGAGAGGTCGGGCATCCCGAAGGAACTTTCTACGAGGGGAAAAGATTGGAACCCGCTTGAATGACGTTGGGTAAAAGCCAGTAGACAAGAAGCGATGGATCCCAAGGAGGCAGGAAGGACGCCGGCTTTAGGAGAGAGAAGGGATGACTCTTGCGTTGAACAAGAGCAACCAGACCCTGCAAGCGAAGCAGTGGAACCCGTTAGGGGTGCGTGGAGGGGAAGTGTTTGGATACAGGGATATTTATGTTGATCACGAGCATGGGTTGAGTGGACGGATTAGCAAAGGAATGGACAAATGAATGAATGCCCAATAGGTTTGGCCATACGTAGACCAATCGGGCTTGTTATGTGTTATAAGATGTGTCCTGAGACGGCCACCCTGCCCCTCGGCTATTTAGTATCTAGAGCGGCAGACAGGAACCATCTATTGCCTCATGGAAGTAGGCCATCGCGCTACCCACAGGCAAGCCACGTTTTTTCTCCAGAACATTTTGAATTACCTAAAAGAGCTGGAGGAGTCTGATTAAAGGCTCTGAAGTTGCAAAGCACAGCAGAGCACAAAAGAACTGTCGTCTGGGCCTGGGTAATCTGCAGGGGTGTTGTTAGCAGCAGAAACAACAGGAAGGGCTGCTGGGAACAGAGTTTCTCCACCCTCCCTCCCTCTCTCCCTTCCCCCTGTATCCCCCCCCCAACTGCCTCCAGCCCTCCCTGACTGCTGCAAGACACCCCCTCTGTGGGCTCCGGGGTCCAGATTACAGCCCACTAGGATAACTGGGCCATTGAATCCCAAATTAAATCGCCCCCACAGGTCCTTCTCTCTCCGGTCCCTGGGCTCATTAGGGCCCAGATAACGGAACATCTCCTCCCGCTAACAGCCCGTGAGCAAGAGAGGAGGGAAACTGGCCTCTCTACTACTTCACTAAAGAGAAATGGGAAGGAAAAGGTCACTAACTAAAGCCTCAAAGTTTTGAGTGTTTTGGAAGAACTTTCTCCTGACCATGGAAGATTTGGAGCGTGAAGACAGGATTCACCAAGACGTGTTTATAAGCAGAATAGACATTCATTCGTGCATCTCAGAGACCTAAGTCAGAGTTCTGGAATGTATCTTTCCAAGAGGCTCCATTGCTCACCCCATGCATAGGCAGGGGGCATGTGGGATCTCTGGAGGCAGAACAGGCTTGTCGAAGCTGGGGGCTTGCTTGCCCACGAAAAGTAAGGTCTGCTAGGGTTGACTCACGTGCTTGAACCACAGGTTCTAGACAAGTGTCCCCACGCCAGGGGTGGTGAAAAACTTTGACAGTTACTGGACAATTGGAAATATGGGAGTGAGTCAAGATGCTGCCAGCATTCAGGCCATGTTTGGGGCCTGGCCCCCACACCTGCAGCTGCTGGAAAACAAGAAACACCCTAGGCTGAGGCACTTCCTGAGCTAGGACTCCACTGGTACTTCCACCAGGGGCCACGGAGAACACGGCAGGCCCCAGTGGCCACCTGCCTGACTCCGATCTTGAGCCCGAGCCACCCTCCCATCACGAGTACTTGCTTAGAAATTAGATCACCTCAGGAGAGTGCTATCTAATACAGAAAAGGAATTTGATCTGAGGGCTCCGGGCACAAACAGAAAGCTAACAGCAGCCCCCTAACTGTGCGCAGCCCAGCAGGGCTTTCCTTAAAGGCCAACAGCGGAACGGTTATCCCCGCAAAGGAGAAGCGTCGTCACGAGCCCGGCACACGTACAGTGAAGTGTTTGTAACCGCTCCCGCTAAAATCGCTCGCAGGAGCTCAAGTGGAAACAGAGAGGGGATCTGGGGTTCCTGGGTACCATTTCCTGCAGACCAGCAACGTCAGGGAATTGGAATCGGTGCCATCCTGCACAGATCACTGCATTTCATACTCAGGAAAGCCCAGTGATTTAGGCGCTGCTATTATTCCCATGTTACAGATGAGCAAACTGAGGCTCAGAGAAGTTCGGGGGCTTGCTCTAGGTCACGGGCAGCACGGGGCAGACCCAGGATCTAAGTCCAGCCCTCCGGCCTCAGAGCTTCCATCCTACTCTTTCCCTTTATCACAACCTGAGCGCTCCACCTACACACGGAGGAGGGGGCCGCGCTCAGTCCCAGGCCGCAATGGCTGAGGATGAATTTGCAGAGGGCCCCTCTGGGCCCACGCAGATCACTCGCCAGCTCATCGCCCCAGGCTCTGTGGGCAGCTACTAAGACCATGTGGGCTACTAGCTTCCCAGTCTTTCTGGGTGCATAGGGACACGTTTACGGTGACATTCGGGAGGAATGCCCTCTAGGAGGACAAGTCAGGCCTTCAGCTCACTTCCCCAACCAGGCCAGCAGGCAGCAGCTGTCGTCAGTGCCAGAAGCCACCCCGGCCGCCTGCAGGGATCTGGGGACATTCCGGAGAACTTTCTGGCTGATCGCTTCCACAGTTTATTCACCGCAGTGTCTGGATTCAGATGCCACCTTTCTCTCGGTGGGCACAGCGCGCCTCCCCGAGGTTAGACGTGAGGATGTGCTCTCCCAGGCTGGGGCCTCGGGCAGTCCACTCCCCTGGCTGCCCACGATCCTCACGGTCCGCCCCATGTCACTCAGCAAATCCGCACGGCCCGAGACAGCAGGCACCGAGGAAGGTGGCGAGACGTCCCCAGCCTCCCCAGCAGAGTTCAGAGTCGCGGGAGGAGAGGGGCTGTGCGCTGGCTGTGCCACGGGCATTGCTTGGGACAGGTGGTTAGGAGCCGAGCTCTGGTCCCCGTCTGCCCTCTGACAAGCCATGTGGCCTCCAGCCTCAGTTTCCCGCTTGCAGCATGAGGGGGACTGGACTGAGCCCATGGATTTAAGCCGTGCTCTGAGGACCCCGGGGCTCCAAGACAGGCCTGGGTGTGGGGGGTGCAGGGTTGACCTGGCTTCACCAATGCCCAGAGCCTGTGTGAACTGCCCCCACAGGCGACACCCAAGGCCTGTGATTCAGTGACCGTGAGGGACAGGGGAGGGCCACCTCCCACCAAGCAGCTCTACGTTTCTCTGTGTTACGGACACAGATTCAAGAAGGGTCTGCAGCTCTGGGAGGTACGAAAATTACTGGGCCGGGCGCTCCCCGGTGCCTCTGGCCGGGGGATGTTCTGCTGGCAGGAGGCCCCTGTCCACGCATCGTGCCCCGACTTGGCTGCCATGGAGCTGGGGAGCCCCCGTGGGTACCTCTCACCAGTTGGCCTGGGGGAGCTGCCTGTGGGTTGGCTGGCGGGTCCTGGTCCCCAGCAGTGGGGACGTGGCCAGGAGCTCCTGAACCATGTCAGCAAGACCTGGGGCTCTGCTCCAAGTTCCCACCCTGTGAGAGGGCTCCGAGTAGCGTGCTGTCTACAGATGCCCCTCGGAAAGCTCATTTGAACAAGCAAATGCAAGGGCTACAGTATCCAATGGAGACTGCAGAGGGGTTTAAGCGGCGGAACGTAATTACGCAGCCCGGAACGTGGCCAAGACTCCGGTGCTCCCAGGGAGTCCGGTTGGGCTCAGCAGCAGTGGCGCAAAATGGTACCAGAGTTGACCCAGCTTCCCAAAATCTGAGCAGAGAGGTGATTTAGAAAGTGGCGTGTGACCATGTCCAGGCCCCCCCCCAGGGCTCCTTCTTCTCGCCCCCTGCTTCTCCCCAGGCGCGCTGGGGTGCTCTCGCCACCGGCTGCACCTTCTCCACGGTTCCCAGCACAAGGTGGTCTCAACCAGCACCCCCAGCCCGAGCCAGGAGCCCGGCCCAGAGGTGTCCACCTTCACTTCCCGAAGCCCCAGAGCAGGGTGTGAAGGACCCAGAAAAACGCCCTGTTGGGAAGGGCCTTCGGGACCACTTCGGTCCTAGGTCCTCAGCGCACTGGACTTTGAGAAAGGGATCCAGAAGCCTGTAGCTCAGGGGACCAAAGACACAGCCAAGGGCCTGGATTCTGGCTGTGCCTCTCCCTGGCCGTGGGGTAGGAAGGCAAGCGTCAGACCCCGGGCCGGGCTTTCCACTTGCGTCCCTCCCTGACTGGCCCCACCTGCCAGGGGGACAACTTTCGTTATCAACAGGCCTCCTGCGTGGAGGGCTCTGGGCTCCCGCATGGCCCCTGTGCCAGGCGCACACAGGCAGTGGGGACAAAGAACTGAACACAACCGATTGAGATGCAAGTCAGACGGCCAGCAGGGCGGGAGGTCTGAGCCGGGGGTCAGGGAGGCCCAGAGGAGGAATTGCAGCCTCTGCCCAGGGCTGGGGGGATCCGGGAGGATTCACAGAGTAGGTGACATTGGACCTGGGCGTACTGAACAGATCATTAAGATTTGGCAGACGATTTTCCCAGCTGGGCCGAGGACATTTCTCAGCTCCCCTGGGGCAGAGGAGCTTGTGTGCAGCCAGGGCCCGGCTCCACGGGACCCTGGGTCGTGCAGGTCACGTTCTCGGCAGCACACTGATGGGGGTCGTCAAGCGCTCAGACTCCACGTGCCCCCCCCCCGCACTTCACACCCAGCCCCTCTGTGCTTCATTAATATTTCCCTGCGACAAAACGCCTCCTTCCGCGCCCTTTTTCCACCCTCTCGGCGGCAGCAGCATCGCTCTACCTGCCGCGTGTTTTTAAATATATACGAAAGTAGAGGAAATAATTTATCACCGAAATTCAACAATTTTCAACTCGTGGCCAGCCTTGTTGCATTTCCCCGAGCTCTACCCCAGACATCACATCATTCCGTCCAAAAATATTCCCAAAAGCACCCCGAAAGGATCAGAGTTTTCTTAATACAAATTCACAATACCATTAATCATCCCTTTAAAAACCGATGCCAATTTCTGAATATCATCAAATACCCAGCCAGTGACCCTGCAGTCTGGATTTTGCTGACGGCATCCACGAGATGTCTTTTAATGTGTTCCCCTGTCCCTTGAAGTTCTTGTAAATTGATAGGTAGATCTAGAGACCTAATCTGATTCAGGCACGATTATTTGGGGCGAGAAACTCCAAAGATGGTGACGTTCCTTCCACGGGGAGGTTCATAGTATCTGGCTTCTTTTGTGCTGTCAGTAGGTGCAATGATCACTGCTCAGAGCCATTCATTCATTCGAGGTTGCCACATGTGACCTTAACCCTATAATCCTTCCCTCATTGATTAGCTAGAATGCTTCTACAAAAGAGAAACTTCATCATGGGAAAAGCAGACTGAATTCTCGATTCTTTCTCTTCTTATACCAGTTCCCTAAAGAACAGTTTCCCAACATCCTCCAAAAGTTGGCCAAAGTGGGGATTACTTTTAGCATCATATGGATTTATCAACATAGGGATTGGATTTCAACATATCTGGTACATTTCATCCATTGCAGTCGATCTCCTGCAGTTACAGTCCTGATTGATGCTTAAATTGCCTTGTCATTGGCCAGTAGGAACTACTTTGGCTCCTGTGTCCACTTTGATGGTCTCCTGGCTTTCCAGTGTGACAAGATGTTCCAGGCTCCTCTCGTACATGCAACTCACTCTTGTTTCCATAGCAAGTCCCTGGACCCCAGCCTCCAATCTGTCCGCGTCCTCACTGCTGCTACATTAATCTTTCTTTAAATTAATTTGAGCTCCGTTTCTCTTCTTGGGAGGCAGCGTCATGCAGGAAACACACATGAGCTTTGGAACCGGGAGAGCTGAGTTTGAAAACTGGCTCAACTGATGACAAGTTATGTAACCGTGGGCCGGTTGTATCACCTCTTTGAGCCTCCGTTACCTCATTTGTAAAAACAGGAATGATAATCTCTCACCTCACGGGATCGTGGTAAAGACAAAACAAGCGTAAGCACCTAGCTCAGAAACCGGCAAGTGGGAAGAGCACGACAACGTGCGTTCCTTTCCTTCTTTCTCTTTCCAAGAAACATCGGCGGCTCCTTATTGAAGCAACAAAACTTGAATTTTCCCCTGGAGGATCGGGGTTGGGGGGAGAGGGCTGGAATGAAGGAGAGGAGTTGGAGGCAGCTCCCCAAGAAGACGGCCAGTGAGGAAGTCACCAGAAGGGCTGGCAGGGGCGCCCCAAGAACAAGGATGGCCGCGTTCTAAGTTGTCGCCCATCGTACTGCAGTGAACCCACCTCTTCTGCCCGAACCAGCAGGAAGAGGCCTGGGTGATATGCTTCAGGGGATGGAGGAAGTGGGCCAAGTCCCAGGGCTCCAGCAGGAGGCGCCCCAGAGAAGCGGGCTGCAGCGTGGACCGTAGCAGAGCAGCAGCGACACGACCCCCAGACCTTCTAAAGGAACGTGGCCTCGGAGTAGGCGGGGAGGGCAGGCTCATTCTACGATGGAGTGTATGTGGGGTCTCAGGTTGCTTTATGGGATGTTAAAGGAATGATGTCACCCTCCCTCCAAAATCAGTAGAGCTCTTGGGGACATCCCGGTGACAAAGATCCTTTGGTTGGCTACGGTCAGGCTCTAAACCTTCTCCCAAGCCCATCTGGGCATTTCTTGTAAAATCCAGTTTCAGCAAAAACCCTGCTAAGTTCGTTCAGCAAGATCCCCCCACCCTGGACATCAGGTCGCCCAGATATCTGATCAGGTTCCCATCCTCCACCATCCTCAGGGGACGTCTGATCACCCAGGCCTGGCCCAGCAAGGATCCTGTTAGAATCCTCCTTCCCCCGACCTTTCCTTTTAGTAATTTCCCATCCAGCGACGCCCAGCCTGCTCCTTCGCGGTGAATTCCCCCTTGCCCTGACTGTGCTCGGAGTGGAGCCGGATCTCTCTGCCCCAGTGCCAGCGGTCCCTACACCTACCACCGGGGCCCGGAACAAACCCTCCCTGCCAACCCGGAAAAAACGGCAACGGAACAATTTTTCCCTTAAACCGGGGGGCAAGCCAATAAGGTGCAAGGGTTAACGAATCAAAGCAACGGCCACCCGGGGGGAAGCCCCTTGGCAACCGCAAAAGGGCCGCCCCGCACGGATCCCTTGTATGGGGTCAGCCACTCCCAGGGCTTTGTGGGGTGGAGAGCAGGAAGAGGTTCCCAGCGACGGTGCACCACATGTCACCGCATAACAACATTTAATAACAGCTCACAAAGCCCCAGGTTGCATTTTAGCAGGAGCTTAAAAACGCCAGCCCCCGCCTCCGCCCCGAGCTTGTCGCAGGAACAAAGCGTCGGGGGCGTGAAAGAGCTCGCGGAGACCCTGCACCCGGTCCCTCGTGGCCCGGAGGCTTGGTCTCTCCACCCTCCCGGGATCAGGCCTGGCTGTGACAGGCGCTGGTGCACGTGCCTTGGAAAAACGTGTGCGCTGTTCTGTATCCCTCGCGTAGAACAGCGCGCGGTCTGTGCTTCTCCCCTCCCGCGGCGCGCCCTGCCCAGGCCTCTCAACCGGGGCACTCGGCATCTGGGAAGGGGCAGGTGCCTCCAGGCCAGGCCTCCGTGTGACCCCAGGACTCTTACAGCTCTGCTCCCTGCCAACCCCCGGAAATCCGAGCTCAGAGTGGGCGGCTGCGGTCACTCCCGCTGGGCTGCCGGAAGCCTCCTTATACTCAGCTTGCTTTGTCACTGCAATTGTCGTTAAAGGAGCCAAAGGCCAGGACCCTCCCCTGCATGCTCAGGAGGGCTGCCCTCGTCCCCGGGAGCGGACCTCACCACGTTATCCCGTCCGTTCCCTGCGTCCACACGAGGCACGCCCGGAGGACCCCGGAAACTATCACTGGACCAGGCCGGCCACCCGACCCGCGCAAATGGGGACCCCTCACCTCCCTCACAGGTGAGGCAGCCCTTCCCAGAAGGCCAAGGGCCACACGGAGCACACTTTGTAAACCACATGGAAGGGGGCGGTGCAGGCGTCATCAATGTCACTCGACCTTCCCAGGCCTGCGGAAAGCTCGGGCTTTCACATAGTTCATTTGCCGTGGCAGCGAGCAAGAAGCCATTCCCAGTCCCCCTTGGAACAAATTCCAGGAAATGCAGATGCTCCATCCTGAAGATGGACAGCAGGCAGCCTGCCTTGTCACGTCTTCACTGCACAGAGCCGGGTCCCTAGATAGTGCCCGGACCTGAAGGCCACTGCTCCAACACAGAGGGACGCCGCAGGCTGCTGAGGTCCCACTTAGGAGGCCAGCTGCCAGCAGCACAGGAAGAGGATGCTGCGTCTTTCCACGAACACTCCGGAACCTTTAACCCTCCTCTGGAGCCTCCTGGCCGAGAGTTTGATGGGGGCTGCTCTGTCTCCTGCTGCCAGCTTTGCACAGCTCAGCGTGGCAGCCTTTTGACACGAAGTAATAATTGTCAGCAGAGGGTCAGGCTTCATCGGCTGAGAGAACACAAGAGTGCCCCTCAAGAGGAAAGGAAGTCCTGCCCATTAGCGGGTCAGGGAACCTTCCCCAACTGACATTTGCGTCGTTGCTGCCTCATCAAGATATCCGACATCAGTGACATCCCCTGTGCAGTCACCTTGGTGGCGTGGAGAAGGTGATGTGCCCAGGCCTCCTGCAGAGTGGCGCTTGGCGGATGGTTTTAAACGCCACCATCATCATAATAATAGAAATAATAATAATAAAAGCACTTTGCAGTTATTTTTATCTTACTACCAAAGAAACAAATAATCATAGAAATTTTGAGATTAATGCAAAGCCCACAGACGGAATAAATCATCTGTAATTTCAGCGAGCTGCCAGCACGGTGATGTAGACTCCTGCGATCTTTGTCAACGCATGGATGTGCGTGTCTGAGCACATGCATGTATGTGTACACGCATGCGCTGATGTTTTTGGGAGAAAACACTCTGTTTATAACAGAAGTCCATCAGCAGTATAAGATGTTACGCAATCACAGGCATTTTGATATTTAAATTTTTAAAAAATGTTTGTTTACAAACATCTCTCATACCTTTCTCTAGCAGCATTTTCTAAACTGTGTTCCAGAAAATAATACAAACTAACAAATGAAAATAAAAGCTGGGAAAAGCCGCTGTGCCTGACACGTAGTAGGCGCAGAATCACAATTAACAGAGGCAGAAAATTTCCGAAGAACCAGTGCTGGGCAGGAGCCTGAGCTGGCTGACAAATTGCTGAGGCTCAGTGTGGACTATTCGGAGATAAAAACTCCAGGAACCCAGTCACAGGGAGCCCCAGACTTTTGGAGGTTTTACCTCCAGGAGCTGCACCAGGTTCTCACAAGATACCAGAGAAAAATTCCTTCCTGTTTCTGGCAGCAGGAGGGGGAAAGGAACCATTTTAAACAAAACACCAGAGCGTTCTGTTCCTCTTAACAAGGTCTGCCCTCTGGAGAAACTACAGATGGCCCCGGACTTAAGGATAGCTCAACTTCACGACGGTGCATTCAGTAGAAACTGTACTTCGAGGACCCGTACACAGCTATTCTGCTTGCCACTTTCAGTACAGTATTCAATAAATGATGCTTTATCATAAATAGGCTTTGAGGTGGATGATTTTGGCCAAACGTAAGCAAATGTAAGTGTTCCGAGCATGTTTAAGGTATGATGTTCCGTAAGTTAGGTGGATTACATGCATTTCTGACTTAGCAGTATTTTCAACTTCTGATGGGTTTATCAGGATATAAGCCCATTGTAAGCCAAGGAGCATCTGTAGCTAACCAGAGCCTAACCCGCTGGGGTTGATCAGAGCCCAACTGTCCTGGCGGAAGGGAAACAGTCAAATCCCACCCACTTGAGCCATCCTGTCCCACCTAAGCGGGGTGGGGGCATTAGGAGCACTGGTGAAGTCCACAGCCCAGGGACACAGGCTGTCTAACAGATGGAGATCAATTCGTGGGACTACAGACCACTTCCCCTCCCTCCACACCCTGCCACCCACTGCATTGCTAAAGGCCTATTTACTTACATTCGGTACACCATGTCTGGCTAGCCAGAAAAAATTACAAGACACATCAAAAGGCAACAAACACAGTTTGAAGAGACAGAGTAAGCAACAGAGCCAGACTCAGATATGGCAAGAATGTTGGAATTATCAGACCAGGAATTTAAAATAATTTTGATTAAGACGCAAAGGGCTCTCTAATGGATAAAGCAGACAGCATGCAGGAACAGACGGGCAATGTTAAGAAGAGAGATGGAAAACCTCAGAAAAGAACCAAAAGAAATGCTGTACTCTGCAAAATCATCCTTTAAAAGTGAAGGAGAAATAAAGATTTTCTCAGGCAAACAAAAATTGAGGGAATTTGTTGCCGGTAGACTTGTCTTACAAGAAATGTTAAAAAGAAGCTCTTTGGAGAGAAGGAAAACAATATAGGTCAGAAAAATAGGATCTATATAAAGAAAGAATGAACATTGGAAAGGAATGAGTTAAAGTAAAAATTTTTATTTTTATTATTTTGACTGATCTAATAAATAGTTTATTCAAAATAATAATAGCAACAATGTATTCAATTATGTAAGCTTATGTAGGTTTATACATAAGCAAAATGAATGACAGCAATGATACAAGGGACAGAAGGGAGAAATTAGGATTCTTTTGTTATTAGAAGGTACTCACACTACCTGTGAAACAGTGTTATTTGAAAGATGGATTTGGATTAGTTCTAAATGTATATTGTGAATTCTAGGGTAACCACCAAGA
>NW_012142412.1:2866372-2911773 GCF_000956105.1 Propithecus coquereli
TGATCTAAAATCAATCATCTAAGCTTCCACCTTAGAAAAAGAAGAGCAAATTAAGTCCAAAGTAAGCAGAGGTAAATAAATAATAAAAATTAGAACAGTAATCAGTGAAATCAGAAAATCAACACAACCAAAATCTAGTTCTTTAAAAAGATAAATAAAATCAATAGCCCTAACCAGCCTAGATAAGAAAGAGAGAGATCTCAAATTTCTAATTTCAGAAATTAAAGAGGTATCATCACTATAGATCCCATGGACATCAAAAGGATAATCGAAGAATGCCATGAACACCTCTATGCCCACAAATTTGATAACCTAGATGAAATGGACAGATTCTTTGAAAGATACAATCTGCCAAAATTCAAACAGGAAGAAATAGGCCCATATCTATTAAATTCAATCAATAATTATAATCAAAATAAAAAGCTCAGGCCCAGATGGGCTCACTGGTGAATTCCACCAAACATTTAAGGAAGAAATTACATAAATTCTTTACAATCTCATTCAGGAGATAGAAGCAGAGGTAATATTTCCTGTGTCATCCTATGAGGCCAGTGTTGCTCTAATTAAAAACAAAACAAACAAACAAAAAACAAAAACAAAGATATTACAAGAAAAGGAAACTACAGACTGATGTCGTTCTTGAACATAGATGCAAAAATCTTCAAGAAAATATTAGCAAATTAAATTCAACAATGTATAAAAAGAATTATACACAACCAAGTGTAATTTATCCCAGCTATGCAAGGCTAGTTCAACATTTGAAAATCAATTAATGTAATCCATCACATCAACAGGCTAAAGAAGAAAAATCACATAATAGCAATAGATGGAGAAAAAGCTTTTGACAAAGTTCAGCACCCATTCATGACAATAATTCTCAGTGAACTAGAAATAGAGAACTGCCTCAACTTGTTAAAGAGTATCTACAAAAAGTCTACAGTGAACACCACACTTAATAGTGAGAAACTTGAAGCTTTCCCACTAAGATTAGGAACAAGGCAAGGATGTCACTTCTCATCACTCAGTTCAACACTGTACTGAAAATCCTAGCTAATGCAATAAGACGAGAAAGGGAAATAAAAGATGTACAGATCGAAAAGGAAGAAATAAAATTGTCTTTTTTTGCAGATGACATGATTATCTATGTATAAATCTGAAAGAACAGAGAAAAAAACTTCTGGAACTAATAAGAGATTATAGCAAAGTTGCATAATACAAGATTAATATACAAAAGTCAACTGTTTTCCTATATGCCAACAATGAACAAGTGGAATCTGAAATTAAAAACACAATGTCATTTACATTAGCACTCCCCAAAATGAAATATTTAATACTTAGATTTAAATCTAACAAAATATATGCAAGATCTATATGGAGAAAACTACAAAACTCTGACAAAAGAAATCAAAGGACTAAATAAACAGAAGGCTATTCCATGTCCGTGGATGGGAAGACTCAATATCTGTCAAAATGTCAGTTCCTCCCAACTTGGTCTATAGATTCAATGCAAGCTCAATCAAGATCTCAGCAAGTTATTTTGTGGATATCAATAAACTGATTCTAAAGTTTATATGGAGAGGCAAAAGAGCCAAAATAGCCATTACAATATTGAAGGAGAAAAATAAATTTGGAGGACTAACACTACCAGACTTTCAGATTTATTATAAAGCTACAGTAATCAAGACAGAGTGGTATCGGCAAAATAATAGGCAGATAGCTCAATGGAACAGAATAGAGAGCCCAGAAATAGACCCACGTAAATACAGTCAACTGATCTTTGACAAAGGCGCAAAGGCAATATAGTGGAGAAAAGAGTCTTTTCAATAAATGGTGCTGGAATAAGTGGACACCCACATGCAAAAATGAATAAATACATTTAGGAACAGACCTTACACCCTTCACAAACATTAACTCAAAATGGATCACAGACCTAAGTGTAAATTAAAAAACTATAAAACTCCTAGAGGATAACATAGGAAAAAATCTAGATGACCTTGGATTTGACAATGACTTTTTAGGTACAACCAAAGGCATGATACATGAAAGAAAGAATGGACAAAGTGGATTTCATTAAAATCAAAGATTTCTTCTCTGCAAAGGACATTGTCAAGAGAATGAAAAGACAAGCCATAGACTGCGAGAAAATATTTGCAAAAGAAACATAATAAAGGACTGTTATCCAGAATATGCAAACTCACAACATTCAACAATAAGAAAACAACCTGACTAAAAAATAGACCAAAGACCTCAATGGACACACCTCACCATAGAAAATATATAAAATGGCAAATAAACATTTGAAAAGATATTCCACATATGAATAAGCACAAAAAGATGGTGTGTTAATGAGCTTGATTGTGGTAATCATTTCACGTTGTATACACATACCAATACATCACATCGTACATCTTAAATATATACAATTTTTGTTAGTTATACCTTAATAAAGCCGGAAAAAATAAATATGCACTAATAAATAAAAACTGCCACTACTTTGTGTTGGGTGAGGGAAGAAAAAGAACAAAAGATGTTCCATATCCTGTGTCATCAGGGAAACACAACACAATGAAATACCACTACACACCTTTTATAATGACTAAAATCTAGAGCTCTGACAACGCCAAATGCTGGCAGGGATGTGGAGCAACAGGAACTCTCATTCCTTGCAAAATGGTGTGGCCACTTTGGAAGACTTTGGTGGTTTCTTACAAAACTGAACATACTCTTACCCTGCGATCCAGCAATAGCATTACTTGGTATTGACCCAAAGGAGTTGGAAACTTATGTCTACACAAAAACCTGCACACAGGTGTTTACAGCAGCTTTATTCATAATTGCCAAAACTTGGAAGCATCCACAATGTCCTTCCATAGATGAAGGGACAAAGAAACTATGAGACATCCAGGCAAAGGAATAGTATTCAGTGCTAAAAAAAAAAATGAGCTATGAAGTCTATGAAAAGAGAGTTAAAATAAAAAAGAGAATAGGTAGATATTTCTCAAACTTTTTATTATGGAAGATTTAAAACACATTCGAAGTATAATGATCGTCTATGTACCCAGCTTCAATAATTATCAACTCGTGGCCAATGTTGTTTTATCTATGCAATCTCTCCTTCTGCTGTCCCACAATTATTTTGGTGCAAATCTCATTTCATCTATAAATGTTTTAATATGTATCTCTAAAAGATAGATTCTTCTTTCAAAATTTATAACATCATACCTTAAAAATTAATTCCTTAATATCATATACTGTCCAGTCAGTAATCAAACTTTCCCACTTGGTCTATTCATCTGTTTGAATCAGGGTCCAAATAAGTTTCACTCGTGACAATTGTTTGATCATGTCTTATTGCTTTTAATCTATAGATTCTCTCTCTCCTCACCCCCTTTTCTTTCTCTTTGGAATCTACTTGTTAAAGAAACCAAGTTGTTTGTTCTACAAAGTATCCCATAGGTGGATTTTGCGGGTTACCTCTCCAAAGTGTCGGTTAGCAGGCTAGTTCATCCTGAATTTCCTATACATTGATGGTTAGATCTAGAGGCTCCATCAGATTTAGATTTGGATTTCTGGAAAGAATACTTTGCTGGTAATGCCGTGTGTGTCTATCACAATGCACACAATTTCTGCCTTTCTTTCTGTGATGTCACCTACCTCTGATAATCATTGCCTAGACAGATCCAATAGGGTTGCAAAATGGTGATTTCTAATTGTATCATTGATTCCTCACTTATTAACTGGACTCCTTCTAAAAAGGGAAACATTCTTCATCAATGATTTGGTTGCCTTGAGATAAAGTTCATATAGGAAAGGTAGGAAGAATATTTCATTCTTTCCTTTTATTCTTTTATTTACCAGCTTTCAAAATAATAAGTAGAAATGAAGATTTGTGCGTGTGTGTGTGTCATTGTCATTCTTGCTGATGCTCCAAATGATCTCATCTTCCAAGCGGGAGTCTCTTTGGTTTGGTTCCTGAGTCCTTTTTTTCTTTTTTTTTTTTTTTCCTGAGTCCTTTTGACATGGGGTCAACATCTTTGATAACATTCTTTCTGGCTGGCATGGCAAGATATATTAAATACAGAATCTTAAATATATTCCATCCCAAACTTGGAGTCAGCACTGGTGCCTTTGGTTGGGAGATGGTTTTAGATATTTAGACACGCTGATTAGGGTTCTAGGGGTGTTCATTGCTACTTAATTAATCATTGGTTCTAAGCCTCTTTATTGAACAAAACCATGAAATGGTTTCCTTTTAAAGATAAAATGCATGATGAGTTTATACTAAAACTTCCTATATGAATTCAGGACAACAGGGTTTTTATTTAACTCGTTAATCATACATCTGCCCTTCTTTCTTTCCATGCCAAATAGAATAGTTCTCAGTGACACCAATGAGCAAACTCATTTGCTTTATTCTATGATACGCACACAATAGTTTCAGAATAAAAATGCCCAACACTACCACAAACAATGGTATTATTGAATACAGTATTTTTAAAAATGTACTGTTCTTTTTGTCCTCAAAATCCAGCCCAACTCAGAATACAGTATCAAGTGACCGTGTTTTATAGTCCCTTAAAATAGTTCCTTTGTGGATGGTTATGCAACCAACTCAATAATTAGCTCATTTGTTTCATTTTGCTTTTGACATTTAGGAATTAATTTTTAAAACTTTATGCTTTTGTATAATTATATAAAACATTTACACGATTGTGACGTCAAATATGCAAAAGGAAGGGGAACTGAGCAGAGCGGCCTTGACATCCGCAGGTCCAGGGACAAGGTATTGGACAGAGGCCCGTCCCCACACGTACGTGCATTTGAAAGTTACAGATCGAGCCGACAAATTCTCGAACAGATACGTCCTGTCCTCCTACTTAGACAAGGCTCCTTCCCGTCGACGCTGAGGCCAGTTTCCAACTTAGGATTCTTGGCTCTTAGTTCCACGCTGGCATGTGGGGTGGGAGAAGCAGCTGCCCTTTCCTGTCCCCTTCTCTTCCCAGTCCTCACGCGTCCCCACATCCCGGGGGGCCTCACACGCACACATGTGGACATGTCAGCCCTCAGGTCTGAGGCTGTCACGCCTGTGCTGCCCTTTGTCCTCAGGAGGAAGGGCCCAGCCATGAGGCCCGCCCAGGCCCTAGAACTGGGCTTGGGGCCATTTGGTCAGAGACTTCCAGAGTCCTGGGTGTCCCTTGTCCCTGTGGAGTCCTCACTGCAGAGGACAGGGTGGTGCTGGAGGCAGCAGGCCAGAACAGGGACTGCCCTTACCCGGTCCCTGATGGAGACACCCCGCTTCTCCCACGCAGCTTTGGGACTGTGACTGAGTCTCACGAATGCAGACGCGCTCACGCTCGCTCGCGGACTTCATACCCTGCGGCTGGGAACGGGAGGGAAAGAGCAGGAAACGCCATCATGCGACCAGCTTCGTGAGGGCCGAGAAGGTGTCGACTGGAGCCAGCAGCAGCCGCAGTGTCCCCGACCGGCTGACAGCAAGCACGGAAAACGGTTTCCTGCCATGCTGACGTTGCTTCTGGCAAAGGAAGCAAAGGCGGTTTCGTCCGCACTGGCCAGTGGGAGACACAGTCTCCTCGACGTGCCCAAATGAGGCAAATTGCAGGTAAGAGACACAGACCCCATTCAGGTTCCGGAAATAACATTCCAGAACCTGGAACTGACCCGTTGGCAGCACCAGCGTCTCTTTCCTTTGCAAACACCTCGATGACCTGGTGTCCCCAGCCCTTCCAGAAAGAGGGACGCGATCCTCCCCAGCCACACTCAGAAAGAGCAGCAGCCGGTCACCCCACGGCCGTCTCCAGCCCCTCGACCTTCCACACTGAGCTCATCCGCGGTCCCCACCTTGGGAATCTGCTGCATTTTCGCCCGTGGCAAGAGTGGTGCTTCGCCGCACTGCCAGTCGCCAGCTCTCCGCCGAAGCCACGAGTCCCCCGGCTGTCGGGGGCGAGGCTCAGACTCTTCCTGATGAGTGATTGTAAAGGAGCAAATCAGAGGCTCGGTCAAGCAAGCGGGATGAACGAAGTCAGAAAGACAGAAAACAGAACCGTGGGCGAGCCAGGCTGAGCCGCACAAATCCGCTCGTGAGCCTTTCTCCCTCGTGGAAAACGTGCTGTGCTTGTCCAGGACGCCCCAGGGGGAAACCTGGTTCCCTGTGGACATGACGACGTATGTCATGGCCGCTGGGTGGCCTTTGGTGTCCGAGGGACAACACCTGCCCAGCTTGAAAAGCTGAGAGAATTGGAAAACTTAAGAGCCAAAGGTCAATAGTCCTTTTTTTAAAAAATAAACAAACATATATTGTTTTACACCTACCAAAGCTTTTATTTATAAGAACAACGTGATGTTACCCCACCCAAAACTCCACCTCTTATAAATTGCTAGCTAACTTTATCTTAAGTTAAAGAATCTTTCCACATTTTTTTTTTAGTGTTAGAAATCTCAGGAGCAATGGCCAGTCTGCATTAGGTCTCCTTTGCAGCAGCCTGTGTAAAAGGGGCCTTCCTAGCTGGTAATTAGCAGAGAAAGGAAAAAAAAAAAAAAAACCCCTCTGCAATGGGCTCTTATCCACCACTCTTTGTTTTCTCTTCGTTTGTATAATTAAAGAAAAAAAAATCTACCTAGACACACAGCAGCCAGGGCGCCCCTGCCCTCTGCACGAATCCGTCCAATCAGGGAGAAAGTTCACTTTGGTTACCACGGGCAACCACCACTTGTCCCTGCGCTCTCTAAGGCCTCCTTACAAACACACACTGCACCGGCATCGAGAGGGTTCTCTTTGTGAAGGAGGACTCCCCGCCTCATACCTTCAGCTGCATCGCGAAACCTCAGCCCCACCTGCTTTATTTTCGTGCCAAATGCTCAAACGTCGTGAACACAACAGCTGGGAAACACACAGTGTTCAGCAGTTTCCTCCAAACTGGCAGGCCAAGGTCAAACCGCGGGGTGGCTCAGCCGGGATGTTAATAATGTCACTTGTAGAAATAATTCTGTTTACATAAGACAGCCGGTGAAGAGACCCTGTTTGCTCCCCCAGATGATATCTTAAACTAATCTCTGTCTAAAATGCAGGCAGACCCCGGAGATATCGTGGGTTCGGTTCCGGACCGTTGCAATAAGGCAGATATTGCAATAAAGGGAGTCACGCACATTTCTTGGTTTCCCCGTGCATATAAAAGCTGTGTTTAGACTATACTGTAGTCTATTAAGTGTATAATAGCATTATGTAGAAAAGTGTACATAGCTTAATTTAAAAATACTTTCTTGCTGAAAAGAATGCTGACACCAACAGGAAGTGAGCACATGCTCAGCGCAATGTGGCCACAAACCTTCGATTTGTAAAAAACGCAATCTCTGCAAAATGCTATAATGTGAGGTGCAGTAAGACAAGGTATGCATTCTATGTGAAGGTGTGATTCTCAGAAATAAGTCCAGGAAAGCCACTTGTTCAATTGTCTACACGACATCCCTTCTCCCAGTACCAGATAATGAATCGTGACAATTCCCTTCCTCGTTTTCCTAACTTCTCTTACAACTTAGGGGTGGCCGTATGACCTACTTCTGGCCAATGATACCTAAATGGAAGTTGGTTGAGAACATTTCTGGGAGAACTTGCTTTTCTTGTTAAAAGGACAGACATAACTGGTTATACTCCCCACCTCTCTTCTTTCTGCCTTCAACCCAGATGTGATGTCTGGAGCATAGCATCTATTTTACAACCATGAAGCAAAGAGCAAGCTTGAGTAAGTCTTAGTCTTGAGTAAGTCTTAGTCTGTTCAGGCCACTAAATAAAATACCACAAACTGGGTGGTTTATAAACAACAGAACTTTCTCACAGTTCTAGAGGCCAGGAAATCCAAGATCAAGGCATCGGCAGATTTGATATCTGGTGAGAGCCCTGTTGCTGGTTCCTAGACACTCTCTTCTGTGTCTTCACGTGGCAGCAGGGGAGAGGGAGCTCTCTGGAGTCTTTTCTATAAGGGCACTAATCCCATTCATGAGGGTTCTGCCTTCATGACCTCATCACCTCCCAAAGGCCCCTCCTCCTGTTCCCATCACATGAGAGATTAGGTTTCAACACATGAATACAGGGGACACAGACAGTCTGTCTATAGCAGTAAGCACCACGCACTAGAAATCAGTGCTAGGGAGCAAATACCTGCCATGAACATCTGGTTATGTGAGAAAAATAAACCTGCAAGGCTAATGAGGAACATGAGGAAACTTGCTGGAGGGCACAGCCAGATGAGGCTCTTGTCCTAAAAAAGAGAGAACAGAGCACCAGACCCCAGAAGGGACGTGTGTTCTGCAGCTGTCACCTTGTGGGGTCCCCTCATTGCCCTCTACAGACAGGGCCCAACATCCCTGCAGCTGGCAAAGCAGAAATGTTCACAGGGCCCCGCTCCCCTCTCACAGGCAGAGCGATGAAGGATGGATTTGGAGCTGAGAGATGAAATCAACAGGGCATTTCATTTTTGGGGTCTTTAAGTTCTCTGGTGCAACAAAGACGGGAGGGGCCCGTGTTGATTTGGGCGTTGTGTGTGGGCTACGCTGTCGAGTGGCCGCTGCGTCACTCTCTCTCGTGAGCCGGGCAGGCAGTGGAGCCAGGCATATGGACTTTCGCCCAATGGAAAGTGTGTTCTTGGCTTTAATTAATGTCTCATTGTGATCTGTCACAAGAGAACGTGCATTTCCATGATCTTGCAAGGATATAAGGGATTGACAGAGGCATAAACAGGGGTAGAGCTGACACTCTCTGCCTCCATCCCAGGGAGAAGGAGGAAGTCTCACCGTGCCTCACGCAGCACCAAACTGGGCTGCATTCACAGGTGGGTTAAGTCCCTGTTCATCCGAAGGACACCCAGGCGCAATTCTTTTCAGTCTCTTGGGGGACAGGGTTGGTAGCTGAGCCAAGTCATTGTGCTATTTCCTCCTTCCTGCCAAGGTACCCAAATGCGGTTGGCTTTGGTCTCCTGCCCCAGACAGTAGGTCGCAGGGTGGCAAGAGCCTGTTTCAGGGTTGTGGCTGCAGGGGAGAAGCTGCTGTAGGAGCCACCAGCTTCGTGAGCTAGACCCGCACAGTGGTGTCGCGCACTAGCCCAACTAACGCTAAAGCGGTACCCGGTCTCCCATTCACTCCTGCCCCTCGCGTCTATGGGTCCCTTGAAACGTGACAGGCAGGACTGGGCCAAGACAGGGCTGCACATTCCTGAGCAATTTTTACCTAATAACATTAACAACAGTCACCTGTGCTGTGGACTGAATGTTTGTGTCCCTCCCGCCCCAAATTCATATGTTGAAATCTAACCCTCAAGATGATGGTGTTAGGAGGTGGGGCCTTTAGGAGGTGATTCGGTCGTGCAGATGGAACCCGCGCGAGTGGCATCGGTGCCTCATAAGGGGCCGAAGAGACGGGAGTTCTCCCCCCTCCTGCCACGTGGGATCAGAGCAAGGAGGTGGCCACCTATGAGCAAGTGGCCCTCACTATAGAACTCGGCCATGTTGGCACCCTGATCTCGGACCTTCCGCCTTTAGAACCATAAGAAATAAATTTCTATTATTTACAAGCCACCCACCCAGTCTATGGTACTTGGCTATAGCAGCCCGCACAGACTAAGACACGCCGATTCCCAACCTCGGACATTTGGCAGGGCTGTGTCAATGTCCCCAGTCTGGAGTCTGACGCTCTGACAAGGCCAGGTCAGAGAGGACTTGCGTTGTGACCTGGTGGACACATGTATCTGCATCTGGTAGTCCTCAGAGGAACTTGAGCCACTGGATTCAGCATAACAAGTCATACAGGCGTAGCATAAGCCCAGCACTGAGGACAGCACAGAGCGACCCCGTGGAGAGTGTGCACAAGCGCACAAAGTCAGGAACGAAGTCACGAACGTCTGGGGGAACTGGTGGCGCCAGAAGGCGCACGCCCGGGTTGCGCCAGAGCTCCGCACAAAAGAGGGAAATCTCGCTCTTGTCCATCATCCAGGCAGAAGGCAAGCCGATCGTGTCCCCAGACAGCACTTCTGCTCAACAAGCAGTGGCCATAAAAACAGAGGTTCTGAAACTTTAAGAGGCCATAAACCCTTTGGCAACAGCACACGGCTCCAAGCACACGCACATGAATAAATAAAAAACAAAAGCTGCTGCTGAGACGTCGCTGCATCCAGAAGGACACGGAGCGACGAACTTAGAGGAAAGCAGCACAGACCACCGTGGCCTGGTGGCTCGTCCCACGAGCCCAGGGGTGGCTTCCCGCCAGGCACCCCGTTTCCCGAGGCCCCGAGCAAAGTCAGCAGCTCCCAGACAGCTGGGGAGGGAGGACATGCGGCAACACAAAACCGGTGCCACTTCTTCGTAAACCAAACAGCCACGTCGCTGAAGGATGCGCGGGCCTGTGACACCCTCTGAGGAGGGAGAGGATGGCCACCGTGTCTGGGGAGGCAGACACACCAGGCCCGCAGCACCAGGCTCACATTCAACCACAGAACAAAGCACTTCGGGCCAAGAACACCGCTCGTCCGGGCTCTGCATCCAGTGATACTTGCGGGGAAGCCTTTCCCCTGAGACAGCCTGGCCTTGAAAGCCGATTTCTCTATTGAGAGCCGCTACAAAGACCCCACAGTCCCCGCAGCCTGCTCGGACGAAGGCTTTGTCCTCCATTTGAAAACATTCTCTTCCCTACAGACCTCTAGGCAGGAGCTGTAAAGAATTGCAACAAGGCCCTTGACGCAGGACAGAATTAATCGGACTCAGTCCTCCTACTGAACCCAACAGGACACTTGAAACACAGACTGTCCCCACGAAGCTGCTTTCCCAGGGCCGCGTGTCAAGGCTGCAAGCTCAGCGACGCTTCAGGGATAATTTGCAATAGAATTCGATCTGAGTTTATTTGGGGGGGAGTTTTTTTTTTCCCCCTCATCTGCTTTTCATTTGCAAGAACACCTTTCCAATCAAGTGCCCAAACACACGTCGCCGCGTGGCTGGAGAAAACGTGTGTGCACCAGGGCGCGGAGGAGGCTGGGTGGGGAAGGGATGTTATAAAGATTAAGGCAGAGGAGAAACGAACCCGTCAGGGAGTCATTCCGGGTTTCCTACGCACTGACTACCTCCGTGGCATCAGAGCCCGGACTGCGGTAGTTTCCATCCTGAGATGAAGTCTAAGAGCCGTGATCTCTGTGTAAGAGGACTGCATATACGATGGCAGTTCTGTAAGGTCAGAATACTGTACTGTTACTGTACCTTTTCTATATTTAGACACAAAACTACTTACCACTGTGTTCCAACTGCCTACAGCATTCAGTACAGTAACGTGCTGTGCAGGTCTGTAGCCCGGGAGCTGTAGGCTACGCCACGTGGCCTGGGTGCGTCGTATTCTCTACCATCTAGGTGTGTGTAAGTGCACTCTTTGATGTTCATACAAGGATGAAATTGCCTAATGATGCATTTCGCAGGATGTGTCCCCATCGTTAAGCGTCACACGCCTGTACTCTTGAATTCCTAATGCACAGAAACGGTGTATTGCTTTAAGCCACTATATTTTGGGGTAATTTGTTACACAGCAATAGGTAACTATTACAGCATAGAAATGAGCACTGTCAAACATTTTATCCAATCCGTTAATTGTGGTGGAAACAGTAAGATGGTTCCAAGAGCATTTGAGGAACTTGATATTTTTAGGGAATTTAATAAAGGGCTATTAGAATTTGAGTGTTAGGTTAATACCAAATAATACAAAACCGGGTAAAATCCTACAGAGTAATAAACTACAACCATTGGGATTATCTTTTCTACCGAACAGAAATTATTTTTATTTCTATTAAAAAATCTAGAGTTCACATAAAACTTCTGGGACCTTGTATTGATAGAAAGCAGGGAGTGGGGTCACGCCCAGTTGTGGGGGGCTCTCCTGTGCACCGTCCCACATCCTCTGGGTGCTCAGCTGCACCCCTGGTTCCCACCCTGTGGTTGTCAGTAGCTCCTCAGGCCCAATCATGACAATCAAAAATGTCCCCTGACATTGCAAATGTTCCCCGGGGAACCCAGGTCTGCAAACCACTTCCTCAGATAATGAAATAATCTTTGGGCAGACCTACTCAACGACGCCCATTTTAACACTGAAATGACATGCCACGGAAGGACTGACGGACGTGCCATCCCCACATATGCCGGATTGGTATGTCGATTATTTGGGCTGCAAACACTGGAGAAGTTGTAGTTTCACAAGGGGCGAGCTGACAGGTCTTTTCCCGCATGCGGCAAAGCGACAAAGATTCCTCGGGAAGGGGCTCTCTCCACACAGAGCAAGAAACAGCCCTCATCACTGGGGACTGGGACCTGGGTGCCCCAACGCACCTGAATAAACATGCTTAACGAGCCACCCTTATCTCCCACTCGTTTTATACCCCAAATGTCTCCTAGTGACTGGAAATTTACTGCCCCAGGCAGATTTTCTTTGTCCTGTTGTCTCTTTTCAAGTTTATCATTTTTTGCTTTAGAAGGATAAAAGCATCTTGCTTTGGCCACTTCTTCAGACTTGGCTCTCCTATGAGGATCCCGTGTCCGTGTAAAATGAACAAGGTGTGTCTGCTTTCTCTTGTCCGTCTGCCTGGAGTCAATTTGGTTTCTAGATCCCGGCAAAGAGCCCACCTAAGCGCTGAGAGGGGTTGGAGGACGCGGTCCCTTTCACCTCTGCCTCAAGGGGGACAGAAAAGAGGGACAACAGGGTGGGGGCCTGACGTGGGACCAAACAGCCCCTGAGAGTCACAGCGCAACACCGCACGAGGACTTTCCCAAAGTGGCTGAGGCAGGACCAGGACCGCCAGCCGTGGGAGGGTGGGAGGCCGGGCGGGCGGAGAGGTGAGCAGAGAAACGGGTGCCCGGGAGAACCCCAGGCCCCAAGCGTTTTGCTTTTTGTTGATTCTGTTCCCTTTTAGAAATCATTTGAAACCTGCAAGCAGTATTTATCTAGCAAAAAGAAGAAATCTAAATTCACCTCTGGGGCAGCTTGATTCTTTGTTTCGGGAAGAACATGGGAACCAGCCTCTGATTACTAAACAGAAAGCAAATATCACCATCCTTCTAGAAACCTCCGGCCTGCATGCAGATGTTTTAGGCTGCGAAGCTATGCATTCTGAGCAGAACAAATGGCAGACTCAGAACCGTTTCTGGAAAAAAAAAACTAACTGGTAGGCGAGGGGCTAGGAAAGGTCTGTTTTCTTGGAACCTCCATCGGTTCAGGGGTGCGTCTATGGGAGGCCAGGGCCGGGGTGGAGAATTCCCTGGGTCGTCTTCACCCCGGAGAAAGCCCAGAGCAGGGGACTGGGTGGCCTTGCCGTGTCTCAGTGTTCGGGAAGGCTCTGGCCTGAGCTTGCTGTTGTTCAAGCTGAAGGCCCAGCGAGCACCAATGTTGGACGATTATGTTCTCAGGGACCCGTCTTGGCAGGGACTAGAAGGCAGATGAGTCCCCACCCTGAGGCTAAGGGTGGGCACCCCTCAAATGCTGTGGGATTTCTGTGTCAGTCACCCTGGGGACAGCCTGGCCTTGAGAGGGAAAGGAAGGGTAGGGAGGCCTCACACTCGGCCCCACAGAAGCCGGGGTGGACCCTGAGTCAGGGACAACACAACGTCCTCCCAGGGAAGGAGGTGGCCCCTCTTTCCCATGAGGGCCACGTAGAGACCAGGTGGGGTCCCTTAGGGACCCCAAGGACAGACCCACCTGGAGGCTCTAATGGTAGCCGCATCCCATAGACTCACAAGTCACCTACGCTGAGCCTCCTCCTCCTCCTCTACCCCTGACCCACAGGGCAGTCTAGCTCCAGGACAGTCAGGACGGACGAATTTAAGGGAAACCCATCCCGTCTCTGAAATGCAGTGCCAGGTGCCAAAGCCGGCATGTCGCCAGGGCAGCCACCTGAGGGGATGGCTGTGCAGGGCCCAGCTGCTCAACAGCATGCCCAGGACACCAACGCTCAAACCCAGACCCCGAGAGTGCGCAGGAGGCCTGAGACCCTGGGCAGGGAGGGGACCCAGGCTGAACCATTCACAAGATTAACGAGCAGCTGGGGACTGGTGGGAGGATGAAGTATGGCTTGATTGACAGTCACAGACAGGTGAGGCCTGGACAGTCTATGGATGAATGACAAAGATGGCAGATGGATGGATGGAGACAGACATATAGGATGGATGGAGAGAGAGGGGGGAGAGAGAGACAGGCATAGGGTGAGTGCACAGGTAGGCAGGTAGGTAGAAAATTGTGAGGAAACATTTTTATTATCTTCCTAAAATGTGGACAAGGCACAAAGGAAGGACAAAAAGCAGAAATGCATGAGAACCAGAGGGGACAAATTACTCGCCCTTTGCACTTTACACTCCAAAAGAGGAGGCTTAGAAGCAAAGTTCAATGGCCCCAGTCTCCCTCTCGTCTAGATACCCACAATGGACATATTTCAAGCAATTTCGCCCAACGCCAACTGGGAGATCAAAACTTGCCATAAAATAGAACTCTAAGAAGCAAAGAGCTTGCGCGCCTCTGTCCCCTGCTGTGATGCACAGGACATGAGAAAGGCCCACATGGCGCCAACCGCCATATGCCACGTGCATTTCTTTCTATACATGAAGCCGATTGTCTACCATCACCCAGAAACAAGGAAAAATCACTTGTAATTATCCTGGACTGAAAAATAGCAAGTTCTGGAAGTTTCTCTGCCCCCTCACCTTGCCCATTAATAGCTCTGAAGAGGAAATGAAAGCACTCACTGGGAGGAACATGCCAGATCAGAACACGCTTCACCGGCAGGAGGAGGTGGGCGAGAAGAATCTACCTTTAAAGAACTTGCCAATTAGAGTAATTGCCACTGTTACAGAAATTACTGTTTTTGAAAGACTGAAGTCCCCTATTGGAGAACACTTCAGAGAGGAGGAGGAAAAACCAGCCACGTGACCAGCTCGATCGAGGAGAACAAAAGCCACACGTTGCCCAAACGATCTGCTTAAACCCTCCCCACCTCTCCGCTTCCGTGGGCAGCCGCCACCCAGGAAGGCCTGTCAGACTTTCTGACGTTTTTACAGAGCTGTCAGCCAGAGACCCGGGGCGGGAGGGGACCCACACGACACGTGAGCAGGGCAGCACGCAGTGCCAGGTGACGGCTGTCACCTTTCCTCCTCTGAACCTCTCTGCAGATGTGGGCTCCTGGTGCTGTGACCCTCGCTGTGGGTCAGGGAGCGGGTGGCCCCCACACAACAGAATGACAGGTGGATGAAGGAGCCACGCCGGTGGGGGCCAGATGCGCAGAGGTCAGGAGTTTGGGGGAAACTTCATGCTCTGGGCCTGTGCTTGAAAGATCTGATCCGGGGTTTGGTGTTGGGGGGGACTTTCTCAAATTATGTCCTAATAAACTCAGTGTAAATCAAACATATCCTCAAGCTGAAAATGCATTTAATACACTCAACCTACAGGACACCGCAGTTTAGCCCGGCCTGTCTTAAATGCACTCGGAACTACATCAGCCCACACTTGGGCAAAATCATCCAGCCAAAGCCTATTTTATAATAGTGTTGAGTATCTCATGTAATTTATTGAATACCGTATTGACAGTGAAAACCAGCATGGTCACGCGGGGATTCTATGTGCAGCTTCTACTGAACACGGATGGCTTTCTGTGAGGCTATGAAGTAGATGTTTGGTCTTTTCACTTCCTGGCATAACAACACCTAAAATCCTTGCAATCTCCAAAGTGATGCCTTTTGTATGCTAATGAGCTGACTGCTGGCTGGCAGCCCCCTAGGCAGGTCCAGGACCAGGCTGGTCACCTGGAAGGCCAGGCAGGATAAGAGGGTTGGGACTTCCAGCCCCACCCCAGCCTCCGGGGAGGGGAGGAGCCTGAAGGTCAAGTTGCTCACCAGTGGCCAATGGCCTAATCAATCATGCCTATGCAATGAAGCCTCCACAACACCCAAGAGGATGGGTTTGCAGAGCTTGGGGTTAGCGGCACACTTCGGGGAGGTTCCTGGAGGGTGGCACCCCCTGGGATGGGAGGGCGGCATGGAAGCTCCACGCCCCTTCCCACATTCCTCGTGTCTTTTGTGATACCTTTTATAACAAACTGGTAAAAACATAAGGGTTTTCCTGAGTTCTGTGAGCAGCTCCAGCAAATTAATCAAACCCAAAGAGGGGGTCATGGGAACCCCGATTTATAGGCAATTGCTCAGAAGCGCAGGTAAACCAGCCTGGGGCTTACAATGACATCGGCAGTGGCGGTGGGGACAGTCTCGGACCGAGCCCTCCACCTCTGGGCTCTGAGCACGGCTAAAGGTGGACGGCGTCAGAACTGAATCGGGCTGGAGGCCCCCACCTGTGTCTGCTGCAGAACCGACTGCTTGTTGGTGGGGAGAGACCCCCACGCACTTGGTCACAGAAAGCTTGTGTGTTGATTGTGGTGTGAGAGCAAAGAAACAGTTTGACTTTCTTAACAACTCACTTTTGCATCATCATAAAGTCAAAAAATCGAAAGACAGGGACCGTCTATGTCTTCAGTGTGCTGTGGATGGAATTTTTTTTGTAAAGTAGCCTAAAAGTTAATTCTTAGGAAAATGAGATTAATAAAGTAAATGCAAGCCCCACTGATTTATGGTTAGGTTCAAAAGACATAAAAATTACTCTGCAAATGCCGTAAGCGTTTCTAGAAGCTTAACTCCCAATTGCTGTACTTACTTCTTCGCAGACCAGAAAGAAGCAGTCTCCCAACAGGCCACCAGCCACACTTGGAGTGGCTCTGGATGCACGTCCCCAAGTTGTCACTGTAACACTCTTCACCCAAGAGGATCTCAGGAAAATGGGTCCAATCGTCGAATAAGGTATGAAAAACGCTACATATCCTTTCGGGCGTGAACCGTGCCCGGTGGCATACGAAAGGCTCTGATAAGTCCTGTTCAAAAATAAAAAACAACAAAAATCTGCTTACCTTAGCTCCGTTCCCAAATTTATTTATTTGTCCCTTTTTCTTTTCCCTTTTATTTACTTAATTTATTTTTACATAACACCTGCGACCTTGGCCAAACTACACACACACACACACACACACACACACACACTCCGAGTAGCACGCTAAGAAATGCTTGCCTGGCGTCATGGGAATCCGCCCAGCCTGGCAGGAGGTCAGGAACCCACGACCCTGACGCCCAGGTCAGCCTCTCGGTGGCGACAGGCCACACCGAGCAGCACAGGGACTTCCCTCCAGTGGAACTCAGGTCCCTCCTTCGTTGCTCAGCTGCAGTCAGAAAGAACTCCAGCTGCCGGTGCTGCTACACATCGGCAGGCGCCTGGCACGCTGGGCCACGGTGGCCGTTAGCGAAAGTCTGTGCACCCCACGGCGCAGTCAATGTCCTCACAGGAGGCTTCCGAATGCCGCTCAAAGCGTATTTGAAGTCACCAGGCCTCTCGAGCCCCCTCTAACAAAACGGCGGTCTCTAGTCCGGTCTCTGCACGCCGAGGCCCGTGGGGCGCGGGTCTGGACCACTCTCTCTCCGGGACCTCGTGTTTGCTGCTGCTGCATTGCAGACCGAAGTCGAGGCCGTTTTCTTACCTACTGCTCGATCTCCTCATTGTTTCCTGCCTTCCTCACACGACTTCCTTTCCCCGAGGGATCGCTACTTTGTGATCTTCTCTGATAGATGCCATCCCGGGTCACAGGAAAGATGGGGGTTTCCCTGGTGACCGGACAGACACCATGTCCAGTCTCAGAAAATGGAGCTGCCGTCTGCACGCCAGCCTTCCCTCCACACAGCCGTCACGAGTGGCCGGCCTGCGCGGGCGTCGAGAGGCTTTCCACTGACACGGGGCTTAATTAGGAGGTCCCCAGACGATGTCACAGGTGTCTGCAGGGTATAAAACATGCCAGCAAATTCTTTGATGTGCCTCCCAGAAAAGGCTGGGTCCGAGTCCGCTCTCCTCGGCGGAGCGTCTGCCGCGGGCACCCGCCCCTGGCGAGCAGACTGCAGCGGAAGAGATGCCGGCTCCTCTTCCCAGACCGGGCGACAAAGGCAGACACGGCTTCCTCCTGGTTCTCTCTCTCTCTGGGGATGCACGGCTTAAAACCCTGAGCCACCAGGTAAGCAGTGTCACTGTCCTGAAGACACCATCTGGAAAAATCACCGCAGCAGACCACCCGTGGAGAAACGCCAGAGGATGGGACACCCCAGCGTCCCCACCCTGCCTCCGGCCCAGGTGCCAGACATGAGCCAAGAAGGACTTGTGAGAGATGACGATCATGATGGTCCTCTTAAGCCACTAAGTTCGGGGTGACTTGGAAACTCCACAGTAGTAACTAGCATGCTTCCTAATCGGGCGGATTGGAACTCCTCTTTCTCCCAGCACACACCACGGCCCCTTTAAGACTCTCCCAGCCAGCAAAGCGCTGCAGGAAGGAACAAAGCACACCTGGTCTCCCCGGCGAGCCCTTGCCTGGCCACACCTGGCTTCATGCTGCTCACCTGTGGGTTGCTGGCTCCTGTCTTTCTGTTTTAGAAGCTTCTACTTAGGACGCCCAGTGAGGGAGTTGGTGGCTGAACTTGGACACTTCCATTGTCCTGGTGTACCAAGCCCCGCTCTCTCCTCTGCCGTGCACCTGGCTTGCGGCTGTGCCCCATCCTGGCACCCCCGAAACCCCGGTCACAGGTGCGGACACCCGCTCCACGTGCGCACTAACGCACCCGCGTGCGCACTAACGCACCCGCGTGCTCACAGGGCAGCCGTGGGGCTCCAGGCGCAGAACGAAGCTACTAATCTCGCGCTGTTCTTTGCGAGGGAGGAGACGGCGCATGTCTTCACTGACACTGAGTTAATGAAGCAGGACACTGAGTAGTTACAACAGAAAAAGTACACGGGCAAGATCTGTTTTTTTGTTGCCTGGGGTCTGGTGAGGCTGTGAACGGGCGTGACTACCAGTCTTCTCATCTCTGCAAACTAAGTCCTAAACCCCCAACTGACAAAACAGATCCCCTCTTGGCCAAGGGGATGCCAGAAAATTCTTAAAAAACGGAGTTCCTGGCCGTGATGGGACGGAAAGGCAGACATGCCTCATTATACCTCCTCCCTTTTAGGGTTTAGACACAACTGACCACATCAACGCTAAGAAAGAGATCATGAGACTGACAAAAACACACTCACAGTGGCTGTAAGATCCCAGATTATACACAGGACCCACGGCCGTGCAGGCAAGGGGTAAGTCACGCAGCCCTACACGTAAAGAATAAACGAAGCTCTGACTGCCCTGAGGTTTTTCCATTTCTCCAGCAGCTAAACAAGCACTGGCCTCGAGATGAGCGATATTAAAACAATCTGCAGCTTCACCGCAGACTGACCCCCACCTCCCCGTTCCACCGGCCGGAACTACAGCCTTGGTAGGACTTTCTCCTATAAGACCACTGACCGTGGACGGGTCTGGCCAGTTTACAGACTGTGCACCTGAGCTCCTCTGCGTCCTGAAAAGACCTTTCCACTATAGAGCCTAATTGTAATTTGTTTAAGTGTTAAGTCTCCACCCCAAGGTGAACATGCGTCCTATGTTACATGTGTGTACAATATGCCTGTGGGAGGACCACCTTCATGAATATTCACAGCTCCTCCCACTGCCCATTGAATATGTATGATAGCCAACTCTTTAGCATAAATCCCTGCCCCAACCCCTCCTCCTCCTCCTCCCCCAAAGTGTCTGTCTCTGGTCTTTGGCCAGAGGCTGCCCGTCCAAGTGGCCACCCTGCAGCCTGGAGCCTTTAGAAGAAATAAAGCTTTCCTCTCCAAATGTATAAATTGTGTGATTTTTAAGTTAACATCTCTGAAATTGAGAAGATCATAGTGCTGTTGTATGGATTAAATGGGACAACAGGTGTACAGTGCTTCGTGCAGCGCCTGGCATACAGTAAGAGCCTAATAAATGCGGGCTATTCTAACCCTCATTACTCATCATCTCGAGTCTGACGAGTCCCACCTCCCTGGCCGTCAGTGGCACAGTCTCCCTCCAGTCCTTTAGCCCGACAAGCCCCCAAACGCTCTTCTCTCCCACGCCACATCCACCCCAAGGCAAAGCTTTTGGTTCTGTCTCCAAAATGTCCTTGATGCTCTCACTGCCCCTCACTGCCCTCACCTGCCGGGGTCACCACCCTCCCCTGGGCAGTCGCATTAGCTCAGAGGCCACATCGGTGACTTGTTCACGGTGCTGGGTGACTCCCACGTTTCTCAGGTCACAGCCAAGTCCTTCCGGAGCCCCCACGCCCCAGTGATCTGCCCCCACCTCGGAATCTCTGTGCTGGTCTATTTCCTATTTCCTGCCCTCGCTCCCCTCACCCGCCTCCTGGTCCTTCCTAGGGCGCCCCAGGCCCCGCCAGCCCCAGAAAAGGCGCACTCGCTGTTTTCCGCCTGGGAGCCTCTTCTTGTGAGACGTGTGGGATGCACAGGGGAGCGCGGTGGTCGCCTCCCCTCACCACCGTATTCCCAGTGCCGAGAGACAGCGCCCACCACAAAGCAGGTGCTCAAAGCGTTCCTGGAGGAAGGAAGAGTGAGGGGAACCCGGCCAACACTCTGCCTCAAATAACCTGGGGAAATCCAGGCTGACCGTGCAGGGGCCCTCGCTTGGTTTCTAAATTAAACGGAGAGACCTCCGGTGCCTCCTCAGCCCAGGAGGGAAGAATGGCGTTTCCTTGGGTCCCCTTCCCCGAGTAGGGGTGCAGCGAAGTCACCATGAGTACGAGGCTTGCGCTTCCTCTGACCTTAAGCGTCACCCTCACTGACAAATGGGATACAGACCTTGGCCAAGGTGAGCGAGACTGGAGGCCAAGTCGTCTCTCTGGAATGCTGGTTCTCTGGGAGGCTCTTCGGCACGGCCAGTGGCAGGTCTCCTACTTAATTCGCCACCACCCGTCACTCACAGCGGGGTAAATGTGGGTGACGCCTGGTTCCTGGATACACCAGTGGGTTGGATTAGAAGCGTGTGATGCTGCAGGTCCCAGGATAAGGTTTTAGTCCAGACTCTGCCATCAACCAGAGCCACACGCTCTGCGACCTGCAGGAGGCCACTCTACAGCTGGGGGACCAGCTAGGACCCATGGAATGGGCTACTTGTCACCAGGAAAGTGACATCACGGGTGTGTCAGCAGGCCACCCGGTGTCCTTAAGGTAAGAGCCCAAAGTAACGGAGGCCGTTAGCGGTGACATCACACTTCACGTGGTGACATCACACTTCACGTACAAGCTCTTCCCTTCCTGCTTTTCCTGTTTTCACTCAGGTAGTCACTCAACACACGCTACTGAAGTCCCCTCTGGGCCACAAAGATGAATTTGCCACAGGGGCTTGCTCTCAGGGGGCTTCCTTTCTTCCCTGCGTGGTTGACTCCATTTTTCGTTTTCTCTGAGCTCTGTACCTGGCGCTGGGGGGGAAGCTCAGGGCCTCGAGGGCGGGAAAGGTGGCGGCTCCTGCAGGGGTGGGGACAAATGCTCTCCTTGGGGAAATCAGAGCCCTCGAAAGGCCAGTTGACGCCTGCCGGCTGACCCGAGCACTCCGCGACCCCACAGGCACGACAAGGAGTTGGGCAACCTGTGTCCATGTGGACGCTACGAAATCCCTAGGGGAAGGCGGCAGGGGACACGGGAAAGCCGAGAGTCAAGACTGGCCCGAGCTCTGGGTTCCGCACGGATGGGCCTGCCGAGCTGGCACTTCCACGTGGCACAAGGCCCAGGCATAGCAGGTGGCACAGACACAGCCTTAATTGATAGCTCAATTAAGGAATTAGGTAGGTTACAACTTCCAACCTATAGCTTGGTTAAGCTAAATTTCATCAACTCCCTTTCCCGGGGAACACCGCCTCCAGCGGTACATGCGGAGTTGGTGTCACCTGCCCGAGAAATGTTGCTAACGTAGCCTGGCCTACCTGCAGGCGACATAGGGAGCGAGATGATGTGTTTGGGAGAAAATGTCAACAGGCACCTCCTCCGCTTGCTGGAAGCCGCTCCAGGAAAGCCCCAAAGGCAGCCACGTACCCTCGTCCCTCAAGAGCCGGCTAAACTGCCTTCTGCACGTGCGGGCAGCATCTCCAACAGCCAGACCAGAGCCTTCCAAGGCTCCCAGCCGGTGACGTGAATGAAGTCTGCAGAGACACGGGGGACAAACAGCCCCCTCCGTTCCCTCCATGAGCTCCGCAAAGGGAACCATTGTGTGCACCTGAGCGCACCAGGCCTGGGGCCCTCGGCCAGCGGCGCTAGGGTGGGAACTTCTTCCTGACTCCTCTTCCGGGAAGCCTGGCCTTGAGCCTGTCACTCAAGGTGTGGTCCCTAAACTAGCGGTGTCCACTGCACCCAGGAGCTTGTAAGAAACACAGACTGTCCCAGCCAATCTGCAAAAGGAGCGATACAAGGTGGTGAGAGTCTCAGATGTGGGGGGAGCACACGGCTTTAGAGAATGCGACAGGAAGGGGGTGGGGGACACTCATGGCAAACCTCACCCTGTCATTTTGCCAACAGGCCATCGGTCATGCACTTCATACACACCTGGGAGGTCCTCTTCCCGCCCTCGGGCAGGCACCGTGGGGGTGCAACGTTGACCAAGCTGTTTGAAAACACACCCAGGGAAACCAGCCGGGCTCTCTGCTGGTCCCTTAAGCCAGCAAAGCCCCTTCTTTGCACACCAACGTCCAGTTTCACCACCCCACCCCCACCACCTTGGAGTCATTTCCAAGGAGGCCCTGGGGCCCCAGGTAGCAGACACAGAAAACCCTGCTGCAGAGGAGGGTCCCCACACACGTCACAGACAGCCAGAGAGTCAGGCTGAGCCAGTGGTCGGGGGTAGCCAGGGGGCCACCAAAGGTCTGTAAACAGGAAAATGACACCATCCAATCGGTCTTGAAGGGTGAGACTTGAGACAGATCAAGTAGAAAGTTACCACGATGCTCCAAGCCAGTGTTACTGGAGGCTTCCACGAGAGTTTTGCTTTGGTTTTTAACTAGCAACGTAGTGAACAAGATTTAACTTGATTCCGAGGGCCACTTACTAGCACAGAGTAGATGGCCGATGACATTGTGCTGGACGAACAACTGCGAGTGACTTGGGGACATCATCGTATGTACCAATCTACATAGTAATGCAGCTAAGCCCTAAGTTTTATTAAGCTATCCCCTTTAACTGGGCCAAAACCCCAATTCTCGAACATGCATGACTGGGTGTGTTGGTGGGTTGGTTTTACATCGACTGGCCTTCTCTCCTCTCCGCTCCGCGGGCTGTCCCCCTGCGGGCAGGGTGCACGCAGCACCCACTCCCCTCCTTTTCGTTTGCGCCTTCAATCTGCTTTGGCAGGAGCAGGACTGGGAAGATGAGGTCCGGCCGCTGCCTACTCGAGAGACCGCAGACAGGCCGCCTGGTGATTCTGGGCTTGTCCTTCACCTGTGACATGCCAGTCACACGGCTGGGAGTTTTAGGGATCCTAGATTTCTACCACTGAGACAGGAACAGGGCTCCTGGCACTGGGTGTGGCTGAAATGTCCTGAGGGGCCCACGGACAGCACAGCCCATGGGCTCTGCCACCCTGCAGCGGGACACTGGTTTGCTTAGGTGGGTCCTCTGTCTTCAGGTGATGCTGCCAGCTGCCTGGATTCTGGGCGCTTCCCACCAGCACACTTTGTCATGAAAGGACTTCCGGGTTTCTTCGCACTGGTCGGAATTTCTCATCTCAGTTTCAATTAAGATCTTGCTTCCTAAGCTTCTCTCAGCTTCAACTCGTGGACTACGGTGAATTTTTAAAAATACGTTGTACAGTTCTCTTTTCAGGACTCTGATTAACTCACACACTCCATCTGGTGTTACAAAAGCTGTTTCAAGTCTGGACTCCTTCTCTGAGGTTATTTCCAAAAACCTATTCATAAATTCAGAGTTATGGTATGTTTATTAGTTTCCAGGACTTCTAACACTCCATCGATTCTGAGCAGAAGCTTAGCATCTGGTTTGGCTAAAGAATTTAATTTTCTATCAACCACGTAATCTCATCATATCGTCTGGTATCGAAACAAACACACCGTTCGGGGCACTCCGAGGCTGGGGTGCATGATTGAGTTTTTCCCAGATTGCAACGAAGGGGGAAAAATCAATACAGAGGATTTTTCAAAAGGCTAAGTATGTTGGATATAAAGAACTGTTTTTGAGTTTATGTTTTTCTTTTTTCTGTGTATATTTTTAATTTTTTCGATAAACATATTTGACAAAATAAAAATGGATGACTCTGTTCCAGCACCCAAATCTTGGAGAACAGTTGAATAATCCGTGAAATCCAGAAGAATAGGCTGTCCCGGACTGGTAGAGATCCAGGGATCTTCAAAGGATGGGATGAGCCGGGTTTCAAGCCTCTGCCACCTGCTTCCTGGTATCAGTACACACCTTCCCCGTTTCTGACCAGGAGGGCTGGCGGGGAGGGAAGACCGCCTTCCCAGACATGCTCTTACAAAGAAATGTTTAAGCCCAACCTGGATTTATTCAGCAGGAAGAGGATGGGGGGCGTCTGAGCTGAGACGCGCCCGGTATTGCGCGGTCTTCGTATCTCGGAGGCATCTGCCTTAAGGAATGATTTTTGCGTGTTGCGCTTCTGCTCACTGGGCGTCACGTTGACCTCCAGCCTCAGCACGAGGGCAGCAAAGCGCCCTTCATCCCCGGGCCACGCCAGCCCCGCCAGCCCCAGGACTCCTGGGCTCTGGCCGCCGGCTGGTTTTCGGGGCTGCCCCCAGTAACTCCTCAGATTTTCTTTGCCCTCCCCCCCAAACTGAAAGAATAGTCACAGGAAGGACCAAGACCACTCAGGAGGGGCAACGGCAGCTCAGAGCCCCTCACCGAGGAACAGCCTTTGCTGAATTCCACCCCCAGCACGGACGGTGCCTGTTCATGGTTTACTGCCTGCACCGGTGGGGAGCAAACGTTCTGCCTCACTCCATCTCTGTCCCCACTGCCGGCGACAGGCCCTCCTCCCCTGGTGTCAGGGGCCTCTGGCCTGCCCGCATCCCCGCCTCACTTCCGTGTGGCTGCTTCTCACAGCCCAGCTACCTGACCCCCCGTTCTAAAATCGTCTTCTGTTTGTCCTAGAAGGCCTCGGTCCTCCTGCAGACAGAACTTGTGACCCTCTCAACAGCCCCTGAGAGCCCCACCCACCCCTGACCTTGACACCATGGGCCTCAAGGCCGGTCTGGGGCAAAGCCACAGCGGGGAAGCCAGCTAAGGACTATACGGATCCAGTTTTGTAGCTTTTTTCACTTAGCAATAAACAAAAGAGATCTTTCCATGGTAATACATACAAAGCTACCCACATATTTTGAAAGGGTGAACAGTTTCCTCCTATGTGGGTACGCCGCATTTCACCCCTCCTCTACTGATGGAAAGTCAGGTTATTTCCAATTTTTCTCTATTATAAAAAATGACGCAACACCCTTTTACTTGTATCTTTTTTCACTTGTATTTCACAGAAGTAGTATTGCTAGACCAAAGAACACGACGTATAAATTCTGACGCTGTACGAGCGGTATGTTTTTGGAATGCAATCTTCCTCTCCCTGGCAGGGCATGAACAGTATTCTTTTTGCCAACTGTCTTTGGCAACCATTGTTTCGATTTCAATTTCTCTAATTAACGGGGATGTGGAACTTGTTTAATAACTTTGCACTTCTTAATCTGTATTATTCTCTTTTACTGTTCTTGGCCCGTATTTCATTCAGGGGCACTTTACAAGTTTAAAGGGAAGAAAAAGCTCCTTAAATATGCATGACACGAGCCCTTTCCCTACACAAACATTTATATTCATAATTCCACCTTTATCGCACCTGTCCGGGCACCGTATCCCACGTACACTATCTCGACGAATCTCAGCCAGCGCGCAGGGAAGGCCTCACTTTCCCTCCTTTATTCACGAGACTGAGATGCAGCAAAGCTAGCAGAAAAGCTGAGGCCTGTCTCCTAGTTTGTTTTCAAGCCTGTGTTCTTTCCATGACACCACTCAAAACCTCTATGTAGAAATCCCCTAAATGACTTTAAGGTGGTTTCCTGATAGTAGAAGACACGGCGTTAGAAGAATAAAGATACACATGTGGACAGAGCGGCGTCTCCTTTCTTCCTCTCTGGGTCAAAACATTTTGCCTGTTCACACAGGCAGGTCATTCAGTTTCTCATCAAGGGTTTAAAGCCCCAGGCTCCAATTTCTTGCAGTATATTCCTATACAGTTGTGTTACGTGGAACAATTTAGGTTCTAAGTATTAGCTATTGAATCACAAAATGTTGGGCTGTATCAGTATTTAACTTGCAAAACAAAACCCAACCTAATTCCCGAGCCCCACCCTGACAGAGTCTGGTTTCATTAGTCTGGGTGGGCCTGGACGTCAGTGTTCCGCAAGGTCCCCACTGACTCTTCTGTGCAGCCATCGTTGCGACTGTCTTCGATCACCTCCACTACCCCTTCTGACTCTCACCCTAACATTTTACAGCTGAGGAAAGCGAGGCCCAGAGAGGGATGTGACTTGCCCGAGGTCACACTGATAACGAGCGGCAAGCTCACGGCTCCAGTGCAGATCTGACAGCCTTCTGTCCACTGGACCAAACGGACAAAGGTACAGGGACGTCATTGTGGTTGTTTCTCAAAGGCAGCTCTGCTAAATGGCAGTACCACGGGTGCAGACGTGGTTGATAACTAAAACCGTCTTTTATGTCTGCAACTTTAGCTGGCGGTGCCAACATCTGTGACTCTGCTCTCTCTGCTCCCAGGCTATGCTGGGGAGGCTGCCCCCTCCCTGCCTGCCAGCCGCTTTCCTCTGCCCACCACCGTGGCTACTTCCCCACCCATCCAAGTCAGGCCACAATAACAACTTCATACTGTTAAGTTAGCAATTCTTCTTGAATTGATCCACAGATTCAAAACAATCCCAACCAAATATCCTAGCAGGCTTTTTTGCAGAAACTGACAAGCAGATCTTAAAATTTATATAGAAATGCAAAGGACCCAGAATAGCCAAAATAATTTGAAAAAGAATGAAGTTGGAGAATGTATCCCTTCCCATTTCAAACTTAAACTCTTACATATAAGTTCAATTGATTTTTGACAGAGGTGCAGGGTGGGAAAGCACGACATGGTGCTGACACTGTCATACAGCCATAGGAATTTAGATCCTTACCTCACACCATATGTGAAAATTCAAAATGGCTCAAAGACCCATTCTTAAGAGCTAAAACGATACAACTTCCAGAATAGAACATAGGAGAAAATCTTTGTAACCCTGAGTTAGCAGAGATACAGTACCAAAAGCACAATCCATACAAGAAAAACTAATAAATTGGACTTCATTAAAATTAAAAACAAGTGTATATCAAAAGACAGCATTAAGAAATTGAAAAGACAAGTCACAGACTGGGAGAAAATACTTGCAAATCAGGTCTTACAAATGACTTGTATCCAGAATATATTAAGAACTGTTATTATTCAGTAACAGAAAACAACGCAATTAGAAAAATGAGCAAAAAATTTAAATAGACATTTTACTAAAGAAGATAAACAGATGGCCCATAAGCACATGAAAAGATACTCAACATCATTAGCTGTCAGAGAAATTTAAATCAAAGCCACGAGGAGATACCACTTTACATCCACGAGGATGGCTATCATGACAAAAGACAGCTAATCGCAAGTGTTGGCGAGGGTGTAGATATTGCTGGTGGCGATGTAAAATGATACAGTTTCTTTCAAAAACAGTCTGGCAGTTTCTTAAAAAGTTAAATGCATGTCCATAAAAAGACCTGAACACAAATGGTCACAGCAGCATGTGAAAACAACCTGCATGTCTATCCACTGGTGAATAAACAAACAAAACGTGTCACAGCCGTACGATGGAACACTATTCAGCAATGAAAAGGAAAGTAATTACCAAAAGATGCCACAATACTACGAACCTCAAAAACATTGCTAAGTGAGAGCAGCCAGGTGCCAAAGACCACATGCAGTCTGATTCCACTTACGTGAAATGTTTACAAACGGCAAACCTGGAGGGCGAGAAGTGGATCAGTGGCTGCCTGAGGCTGGGAGTGGGGCCGGGTAAAGCGCTTAATTGCAAACAGGAATAAGAAATCTTTTGAGTTGATAGAATGTTCTAAAATTGGTTGTGATAGTTGCATAATGCTTTAACCTTACTAAACAATCATCTTAGTGTGAACTTCAAATGCACACATTTTCTGTAGGTAAATTATACCTCCTTCCAACTGTTCAGGGGAGAGAAGGAAGCGCAGGCTCTGGATTCGGGTTCTTGGATTCAAGTCCTGGCTGTGCTGACCAGCTGTGTCGCTCAGGCCGAGTTAAACTTTGGGCCTTAGTTTTCTCATCTGTAAACTGGGAATTACAGAAGAACATACTTCACAGAGTCGATGTGAGAATGAAAGGAGTTAACACAAGTTAATCGCCTAGCACAGGGCCAGCACCCAGCGAGTGTTAGCTACTTTTCTCATCAGGATTATTAGGGTCACGTTCATCCAATCAAGCCTTGCCAATTTCACTTAGCAATTCGTCCTCAGATTAATCACCTTTTCTTCTTAACTTCTTCCCTGGCCTTAAGCTTGGCACCGCCTTTTACATAAAACACTTGCCACAGCCTTCCTAACTTCCTCCGGGGTTGTTCCCTCACATCCGGCCTCCACAGCACCGAGGGCGCACACGGGAAATGTGAATACGTATGACCACGGCAGAACCTGCCGGCAGGACCCCGGTCAGTTTCACCTGGTGCCCTCCCAGATCGGGTCTCCATGGAACCTCTCACCCCCTCCACCCCCACCCTCCACTCACATCAGAGGGGCACATTTCCTCCCACACGCCCTGCAGCTACTCCTGCTTCTGTCCCCTCTGAAGTGGCCCTCTGCCCTCTGCCTTCGTCTACCTACCACGAGTCCGTTCCGGCTCAGCTGAGGCAACAGCCCCACACGGCTGCCCCAGCTTCTTGAGCTGGGCTCACTCCTGGCCTTTCTATACTACAGGCATAGCCCTATCACGTGCCCACAAGCAGCCTGTGCGTGTCTCCACACTGAATGGAGACGCACAGATTACAAAACGCCCCCATCCTGACGCGTGAACCCAGCACGGTCCTGCCTAGGACATTGTAGATGCTCAATAAAATGCTATCAAATGAAGGAGCAGGCCACTCAGGATTTTCTCAGCTCTTCATGTACTGAAAATGTTCTTAGGCTTTCGAACAACTGGGCCCTTTTAAGCATGTCACTTAAGGAAATGAATGGCAGAGGCTGTCTAGGAAGACGGAAATCCTACTGAGGTGCTCCCTATCCTGAAGGACCACTGTGAGCAGCACATGAGGGAAAGAGTAGGGGTCCCGTCACCTCCCAGGTGGTGCCACTTCTGTCCATGGCTGTCAGCAGTGCACCAAAACTTACAGAGATGGCTGGTAAGGTTAATTTTCCCAGTGGAATTTTTCCTGACATCAGAGTTGCTAAACTCTAAAACTCTTGATCTGTTAAGAATTTTTGAGATATCTCCTAGTAGGAATACAAAGACAATCAACTTTAGGAGGATTTTTTTTTAAAAAAGAGCTTAACGACTGAACTTTAAATTATGGGGGCAAAATACAATTATCTGATGCCTGGGTTCCATCCTAGATACTCTGAGTTAAGTGGCCTGGTGTGAGAGCCATGCAGAAAAAATTTTAAAAGTTCACCAGATAAGTCTAAAGAATTCTAAAGAATACCAGATAATTCTAAATTACCCCAGCAAGGGTTGAGATCCATTTTTATGAAATCTTAAATTAGTTCCTTTATTTACCAGTTTTCTCATCTATAAAATGGGAGCAGTTAGATTTATGGATAACTTGAGCATCCTTCTGAAAGTAAAATGCATAAATAAATGTTAATCGGATTCCTTTCTTCTAGTCTCAATATCTTGAGTCATCTTAAAAGTAAAGTCTGGCTCATTAAATCCACCGGGTCACTGAGCATTCGTGTCATATAAGATATAAACATTTAAAATCCATTAAAGAACAGTTTAAAATAAAAGGCCAAAAAACCAAAAACAAATCCCAAAACCATAATCTTAATAACCCACAATCGGGTGTATATTAAAATCAAGGTGTGATTCCAAAAGATAACTGAGCATAATCTTAAATCCAGAAGATAAAGCTATAGGTCCTCAGAATAAAATCCCAATTTGTAGACATGTCATGTTTTTCTCTAATCATGAAAGGGAAAAGAAAAGGGATCTCAAGAAAGTACTGACCAGGTACTGGTTTGTGCTTGCACTATAGTGGGACCCGAGGGAGACACGTGAAGTGACTAGAACAATGAAAGTCTACTTTAAAGCTACACTGAACATGACAAAATTTAGTATTAGAATCTTTTTAAAAACGGAAAAAGTTAAAACAATCGCACTCTGGAAATATCTAGTTTTCTTCTCCAGAAACATTACATCAACTGAGTTTCTTTTCATTCTTTCAAGAAACATTTTATCATCAATACTTTGATACCTGAATTCATATATAGCTCCCAGCTTTAAAAAGCTTCTCATTTTTTTAAAAATCCTGTTAAAAAACATAAACATCCGAAAGAGTCAAAGTTTTAAAACTCCTTGAAACCGTGGGTCTACTTTAACTTCTCAAAGTATTAAAAAATAAAAACTATACCAAAGTGCTTATTATGTTACGCAAGACTGCTATGAAGACAAGACTTAATTTTGGCAAAATACTTAAAACCATGCACATACAGTTATACAGTAAAATCAGTCTCCACACCAAGAAAATCCTTACCAAATAGGTTTTTCATAAATATATTTTGACCCACTTTACCAATGTTATTTTATGTTATCATTATTTCATTATCTTTTATTAAAAAATAAATTTGAAAGAGTAAAACTGTATGGTGGCAAAATAATTTTGAATTAAATTTCCCTACTTAAAAAACTAACATAGAGAGCTACATTTTATAATGGGGAAGACTATAATTAATGCCTTATTGCTATTAACAATGTCATATTAAATAAAACAAAGGGAAAGGTGATGTAGTTCTAAATACAATCTTACTGGAAATTAATAAAGCACATAACATAGAATTGTGATATATATATAAAGTAACGTAAGAGCACTAGGCAACACATACCCAATTAGGAGAGGATTAGCTTTAGACGCATCAGGGATGCGCCATTTTTGCCATATGAAAAAAATGCACATAAAAGACACAAATCAAAATATACTTATTACTTTCAGCATGTTAAAAATAATCACATCAAAAAAAGTATACAGATAAAAAATGTCATAGATGACATAAGAAAATAGTGCTTGTGTGTGTATATATATATTTTGCATATATATATATAAATCTACAGTATTTACCACATTGATATATATATTTTAGAGCAGCTCAGACACTGCTATCATAAACTAAATTGTACAGCTTGGTTTATTATAAGTCACAGAATCATGGTTCAAAAATTAGAATTAATATCCTCAGCTACATTTTTATATACATTTATTTCTCAGGTTCCACATGATTTAAATCAAGAGCCTGGTTATTTTACCAGGGTTTTGTTTGAGCTTCAGTGTAGTGTTCAGCTTTAATACACTGCATGTGTTTTGCCATTTAATAACATCATTACCAAGTTGATTAAAATTACATTAGACTCATTATATACATAAAAAATATTGTCACATTCACTAGCTAAACAAATGTTACTTTCATTTTAATAGACAAACTTTTGTACCTTGAAAGCGTAAAGCTCCAACTTGCAACAGGAAGAACCATCAATGTTAGGTTTTCTACTCTCTAGTATTCAAATATAAGCCAAGTAATGTAGAAAACAAGCTCCCCAATTAAACATGAAGTCATACTTTCTTAGAGCGCCCAAAACTTTGTCAGTGTTTTGGTGATTGTAGTGTAATAGAATATTTTAAAAGACATTACTAATTTTTTTTTTTTAACCATGAACCTGAATTTTTTTCAAGAAAAAAAAAAGGTTTTCAAAAGCATGAAAGTAACACTGTATTTTTTTAAAAGATCAAAATCCTAGACTCCTATTAATAATTAGGATCATTTTTTATCATTTTACATGGCTAATTTAATGGCCCGATTAAGAACACTGACTACACTCTCTAAAGAAAGAATGCCAGGAAAGGATCATGTAAACGACCACCCTGGGGCAGAACTGAAAAGTAACCATATTGTTAATCCTGCTTCCAAATGAATTTCAAAGGCATTTGTGCTGCGTCCTGGGCGAGTGCTGAATGATCAGTATGTTGCAGCTTTCCTGCGGCATCCACTGGAGAGCTGTGCCCGGCATCGCCTGGGCATCTGGCGGGGACAGCCTGCTCTGAGCTCTGCAGGAGTCAGACCAGAACAAAGCGCACAAGAGCACTAAGACTGGCCTGGTAAACAGATAGGAGGAGCCCCACACCTCTGGCCATAAACTTACTTTAACTGCCCCGATTTTTAAGCACCATTAAGCTGGTTAGCCTTTCTCTCCAATATATTTGATTTTCAGATTCAAAGAAAATGGTAGCAACTGAAGGAGAATGATGAGCATTCTGTGAGATGTTGAATTAATAAAGTCAGGGAAACTCTTTAGTCAGTTTAAGACCGAGGTTAAAATATGAGAAGAAAAAAACTGGACTAAAAGAAACATTAAGGAAAAGAAGGATAACACGTTATCCCATGGGTCTGGATTAAAAATAGTTTTTTAAAAACACTTCTTTAGTTCTGTGTTCAAATGTGTATGCATAGATGCCTATGATAGCTATTAAAAAACATACACACTACACATAGCCTTAAAAATACCTAATCTATAGTTTTTCAGTACTTTGTAACATCAGTCGAAACAGAATGGGCCAATAGAGTAAAAATGTTCAAGTTTTGGAAAAAGATATAAATGGAACTGAGTAATAAATTATCATCTTGCATGCATCCCTAAATGCTATTGCTGTTTCCAGGTTAAATTCTTTTTAACAGGGTCAGTGATGACGTACTTTAAATGCTCATCTGAAGCAGCATCTACATGAGAATGAAGACGTTTCCGTATATTCTTATCACTAACAAGACACCAGGGCTGTGCAAGTTGTTCACAATAGTATAAAATACTGCTTTGGCAATTACAAACATAGCGATGTGGGTTTCTGTGGTTTCTACCCTCGTCGCCAGCGAGCACAGATCAATCGTCACAGCAGCACCGACTCCTGAATGGACAGGCCGTCCCGGTTTCTGTAGTGGTAGGCTGGAGGCGAGGGCCCCGAATACTGAAAGCCCGGGGGGCCGGCGTCTTCCGCCGCGCGCGGTCTGTACCGCACGGGGCTGTCCACCGAGACGGCGGGGAGGCCGTGGTCCTGGAAGGGGCCGCGCTGAAACGCCGCGTATCTCGCTACGTCGCCACGGCCGGCGTCCCGAGGCCACGCCTGCCCGTGCACCTCGGGCCTGTAAGTGTAAGTCACTTCCGACCACTTCCGGTTGTCTGGCAAATAATCCACCGGAGGAAGGATGAACTGCGTGTGCTTTGGTGACCCCGCACTGCCCGGGTGCGCGCCGCCGGCGACGTCCACCGGAAGCACTTCTATCCGACTGGACGGCAGCACGAGCGGGGCCGGGCGGCCGAACGCTCGGTCCGGAGAGAGATCGATCGAAAGAGTAGAGCCGTAGGGTCTCCCGGAAGGACGACCTGGGGCCCCGGGGCTGAAGTGGGGGGACCCAAAGCTGTTGGCGGCGGGGAGGTGTTTGGGGGCGTCGCCGTGGGCGGGCGGGCGCGCGTAGCCGGGGGGCTGCGCCCGAAAGGCGAACCTGCTGGGGGCTTTCGCGGGGCTGGCGCCGGGCTCCGCGAGCCTCCGCGGGCTGCCGGCCTGGGCGCCGGTCCTGGGACTGTGCGAGCGAGCCCTGTCCAGGGCCTCTTCCACGGCAGCCGCGCCTTCGCCCTCGTCGCCGGGCGCGCCGTCGCCGGGCACGTTGTCGTACTGCGACGCGGTGGAGCCGCGCTTGCCGTCCTCCACCTCCAGGGCCCTGGGCTGCGGCCGCGCGTGCGACACCGACACCCGGCCGTCGGCGGGGCCCGGGGCGCCTGTGAGCGTGGGGTGCCCCGGTCTGCTCTTACCTTCGGCGTGTCTGGCAGTTCTCTCCAAAGCTGAGCCATCGGACGGTTTGTTCCATTTGGGCACAAATTCCTTCCTGACGTTGGAAGTGGCGTTGCTGTTTTGGTTAGCAGCGGCATGATTATACTGCCTGGAACTGTCATGTGGCCCTGATGGGGGTTTTCTTTGAAAATCCGCCTCTTCCTTAAGCTTCTTGCTGTCCTCGTCCACCGATCTCCGTCTTAGCTGCCTGGCGCGCTCCGGGGTGCCCGTTCTCCCCTGGTGGCGCGGGGAGTGCTCCTGCTTCCGGGACTGCGACACCGCCGTGCTCTCCCTCCTGCTGCCCAGGTGGGGGCTCGGCCTGCCCACGCTTCTTTGGCCGTTGCTCAGGTGACTGAGGCCACCACCCTGGAATTCAGGCGGAAGCTGCCCCAAAGGTTTCTTTGGATATTCATCCTCTTTACCTAAAGAGAAAATAAATTCGTAAGTAAAATGAATACATAAGGAAACAGCATCCAGTATAAGAGATATATTTTTAATAACTGCATCCTTTTCGCATGTGTACACTCATTCATGCACACACTTTGATACCACAGAATTTTAGCGGCTGGTGGGATTATCCATCTTTCAGAGATGGACACTAAAACACACCAGACACTCAGCAGCTTACTAGGCAATGTGTGGGTGGGAATACTTTGTAAACTTATGGGTGAGTTTCATACATTTGTGTAACCAAGACTCTCATATTTTGTTAAGACATATTATCTCGTGCTTTTCCAAGAATGCAAGGCCGACATTCTCATTTCTATTCCTCATACAATCCTGCAGGTCACGAGTTCAGTATCTTAACATGATACTACTTTCACTTTAGCCTACCTCAACTGCAGTGGTTTTGAAATGTCAGTAAAACTTTTGCTGTCAACTTCCAGCAGGCCCACCAAATTTAAAAGTCGACTTATAACCAACTGTGGTCTCAAAGTGGTCCCCACATAGATTCTTATTCTTAAGTATCTCCCACAGTATAATTCCTGAAAAAAGAAAAAGTACTCTCTATCTGAAAGCTAACATTCTAAAGGGATCCTACTTTAAATGCAAAAAAAAAAAAAAATTAAAATCATATCAGATACCTTATTCAGCCCATCAAGTTAAAAGCAAGTGATGAAAATAAAATTGAAATCTACTTAGTATCCCCTGAAAATTTTTTAATCAACTCTATAGATATTATAGTTATCTATTTGGTCCCACATAAATACACGAATTCCTTCTTCCCTGTAGGCAAATAATCCCAACAAACACAAATTATCTAGAAGATTTAAAGACCTATATAACAGAAAAACTGAACTTACAAACCTTCTTTTAGTCCCCGCTGTCTGACAGTTTTCCAAGGGCAGAACACAGTGAGCTGATTGGCTAATTCACTGGCTGCCATCAGATAATAACAGCCAATCGTCAGAACATCTGCTTCAGGTTAGCAAGGAGGAACCTGATGGAAAACACGGCCACTAAAAAGGGAAGAACTGCGGCGCCCAGAGAGCGGCTCCCTCGTGCCTGCAGGATGTGCTGTTCCAGGGACAAAACTGGATTCGCTGTAGGGATTGTCACGCTGAGCCTTGGGGCTGCCCCACCTCCACCGCTCACTGGCTTGAGGCAGCCTGCAGAGGCCACCAACTTTTTAGTTCACATGAAATAATTTCAAATGCTTTTAAAATTCTCCATGGCAGTATTAAAAAAAAAAACAAACCCAAAAGTAAGAGATTTCTAACTGCACTGCCTTTGCGCCGCACGTGTGCTCCCCCGGAACGTCAGTCCACCCGCGGGAGCTGCACGTGCTTCTCAGCCCGGGCTGCAGACGATTGGACTGTTTCTGCAACGTTTCAATCTGTGTCAACGCATAACTCATGAAAACTCAAGTCACTTGAAATTAGGTGTTTTAAAGGGTAGCTACCCTTAGGTCTACATCCCAAATCTCAAAATGGGTTGGTTTTACTAAAAACAAGTTTCACGGACTGCCTTTTTCTGTTAGCAAAAAGTCACGTTTTATTACTTATGATCATTAAGGTGCCTTCATGGTCCTCGCACATTTTCAATGTCAACAATGTAATGAGACCAACTACAGTCATCAAAACATATCTTATACAACCACATCAAGACGACGACTTAGCAAAGCAAACATGAAAGGCAAAGATACTTTGCAGATTCCCGTCTGTAGTTTTCTATGTCCTGTGGTCACCAACTTCATGCTGGGAATGGTCAGTTTGGGGTTGGCTTCCACAGACCCTCAGCTATAGCTACTTTTGGATGATGCTGAAGTGAAATGGTGGCCTTTCTAAGCGTGGTGACCCAGCATCTGGGCGCTGTCCTAGGCTTGAACCAACTGAGTAAGATGGAAGATGACTTCCCTTATCCTCAACGCGGCCGTGGACAATGCGTCAGCTGTCTGGCAGTCACAACGTACTGCCGAACTTTTGCATGGACAGTGACTGCCAAATGTTAAGCTGTATGTCTCTAAGGCACAGCGGAAAGAGCACGGTCACAGGAACAAACGACCTGAGTGTGAATCCTGGCTCTGTCACTAATAAGCTGAGTGTGAACTCAGACAAGTCATGTAACCTGAGTCTCAGATTTCCCATCTATAATGAAGACGGCAATATCTACTTTGCAGATTTGCTGTCAGGATAAGAGTTAATATATGAAAAAAAGTCTAGCATATTTCCTGGCATATAGCAGATACTTAGCAATTGGTAGTTAATATTACTCTATACTATACACAATCATAAATTATGTAACGACAGGGACACGTTCTGAGGAACGAGTCACGAGGTGATTTTGTCATGTGAACATCACAGAGCGCACTTGGGCAGACCTAGACGGCGCATCCTGCTACGCACCTAGGACATACGGCACACCTTCAAGCACTTGCTGGGTTCCACGGCGTCTCAAAGATGACCGACACTCACAGGAATCTCATCTACAAGTTCACCTGGTCCAATGAGATGTTCCAGGACACACTGACTGTGTCTGGTCTCTTAAGTCACATCTTGGTCACATTGGCTTTAAGTTCCTCTTATCAATATTTACTCAAATTTTCCCATTCTAAACCTATTTTTTACTGAAAACATGAAAGCAAAACATTTGGAACAGTGCTCCATCCCTCGGTCGGGACGAGTGGCCCTGTGCCGGCCCTGTCTCTTCTCCTTCGATACACAGAGTCACTGGGCTGGCTTTAGTTACACCGTCAGGGTGAGGAAGAGAAGCTAGGGACGGCAGCAAGAGGGTTTAATAAAGGACCAACGCCATGGGAAGAGGTCAAAAACCACATTAGAGGTGGGTGGAAGGAAGAAGGCGGGGAAGAAAGAGGACTAAGAGAAAGTGGAACATCTCTGGGGAAAGCATTGCCGTGGCACAGACCATCCCTATGTTGTAACATCCACAGAGTTTCGTTCTGAAATCCTTCAACATAAAAGGCACAAATCAGCAAAGACTTAACTAGACACATAGTAAAATGTGGGATTATGGATATAAGGCATATATTTCTTAGGATCTAAACATTAAAGAATTTAATAATCGAGAAGTAACGGAGAGACTAAGATGGTAATTTCAGGCACGAAACAAAATGTAAAGGTATGTGTAACACACACTTGGGAGATACAACTTTTCAAGAAAAGTATTTACCTTATACTTAATGCTACTTTATGTTCCAGTAAACACAGAAATTTCTCTAAGGAAGAGTGCTTAATATTCTATGCATCTATTTATAATTTTATAATTAAAAGAAAAATTTAACATGTTCCATTTATTGAATGGGCAAGAGGCTAAAATGCACACTGGGAAAAGAATCTGTGACTGTTCAAAATGTCCAAAAAGTAGCATCTTCAAGTTCCTCCATGATAGTCTGTAATACATTCCCCTTTCCCCCAAGTAGACCATAACCTCATTACTTCTTTTATATTCCTTCCCCTACCTAAAACAGGAATAGACTTACTAGGAAGTTGTTGACAAAATGTCCGTTCATTCATACATAATCCATACGAATTAGAGTAATGACGATGTCCATATAAACACATCAGAAACATAATGGATATAAATATCCACGATCCACGCAGCTAAGAAACTAGATGTAGCAGGGTTTTGGGGGAAGAAACCAGTATAGACAAAATGACATTGTACCTAATTAACTCCTAAATGACGACCCCTCTTTAGGAACTACTGTATGAGAGGAATGTGCAAGTACCTCAAATGCACAAAAACATACAGAGGATATGGCCTCTTTGCCCTGACAAAGATTTTCGTAAGGATGGAAGAAGGCAGTAGACGGAGATATAAGAAAAAGCCTCTGATTTATGGGTGCTTAAAAAAATCAATTCCTCCAAATTTTAAGGATGGTAAAGCAAGTTAGGCTAGGAGGCCCTACACAGTGGGATAAGGGTATCACACAAACCAGGCCCAGACTGCAGTGGCAGGGTTTGCTTAATGTCAGACAGTGTCAGTTCACTCCTACGTTCTACAGCGATCTGTGGCCAGGGAGCACACCACGTGTAGCTAATACGTGACTCACGAGACCAGCATCAACATCTATCTTCCCTAAATATTGGGTGACTGGTAACACCGTTGGATAGTGCCATATACAAGTTACTCCCATCATCGACCTAACACCTCTGAATAGTGTAAAATTCTCAGAAATTCCCAGTGATCAATGTGCATGCATTGCTGACACTTCAGAGATGGTCCTGGGGGCCCTCAGGGCAACACTGTGGAGGAGGAAGGAGAAGGGGTGGAAAGAAGGGAAGAGAGAGGGAGAGGAGCGAGGGTAGCGGGGAGGGGCGGGGGCAGGTCAGGGTAGGCACACACTGCAGAGGACCAGAGGAGAAACAAGGAGAGCAGAGGCAGGCGGGACGGAGAGGGCAGGAGAGGGAGGAGGCCACAGGGACCCCTGAGCAGCAGCCCCTGCTCCCTGGGACTCTCCTGTCAGCGCAGGGACATGCTCGTGTTTCCCAAGTGGAAGGGCAGAGGCTCAACTCCCACAGCAGGGCCAGGACCCAGGGACTCTGTGCCTGGGGATCTGACTGCTGTCATGCTGACATTAACAGGAAAAATCTACCTGACTTCATTATACAGGTGATTCCTTTTTGAAGATCGACTATTCAACTTTCACTAAACTCAAGAGACACTGTGTATGTACACCTTATAAGAAGGCCAAATGCTATCACCAGCCATATTTTCATACACTACTAAATATTCTCTACTTTTTCCCACAAAAGTAGATCCAAAGCATTCAACATTTTGGTACAATTTCTTTTTAGAGGTAGCTCGAACTACTTAACTACTACACAGATACATACATACACACACACACACACACACACAAATACTGCTACGCTTGATCTTTATTTGGTTTAAATATCTCCTTTCACCCTGAGCAATTCACTGTAACTAAAAGATTCAAGCATAATTGATGTCAAAAGAGACAGCTATATATGGGCAGAATTAATATTTATCATCCACGCTTTCATTCTGGGCTGCTTTTCAACAGACATGATGCTTTCGCTCCTACCATAGCTTCATGCCTAAAATTCTGTGTCCCCTTCCTCCCCCTGAAAACACAGGAGTGGAAATGAAGACAAGACTTACAGCCCTACGTCCACAACTGCTGTCAGATGTGACGGGGGTTGCCGTTGTGAAAACAGCACACTGATGATATTTTTCACCACTGTTCGGTCAGATGAGTGGTATTTTTATGGCGGTGCTAACAATTAGAATAATATGCTCCAAAAAAAGAAATATAACTTGATACATTTTAGAATAAAGGTGAAAATGTTCATTATATTTTTCTTAAGTAACATTTTTTTCTTAAAAGAAAAGAAAAAAGCTAACAAAGAATACTCCAGTGGTCCCTAAAAGGGCAGGGAGAGTGTCCCTCCTACGCCTTCAGCTTGTCCATCCTTGATCTTGCTCAGGTCTCTGTCGCCACCTGGTGGAGGCCACGCTCACCTACAAGATGTGCTGATAAATGGTCTCAGAGCTTCAACTGCTCTCTGCACCCAAGAGACGTGTAATTACAGCAAAATGCTCTAAGTGCTCTGTGAGCAGCATTCTTTCTACTTTTAAGTTTCAATAACAGAATGTATGTACTTTGACTGTTCTAAGAGTTTTCAGTAAGAAATGGTAGGGGGCTGCTGTCACAAAAATTATTCTATTATTCTGGGGAAGAGTTATTCCCTTCGGATCAAATATTAAGTCCAACTGAGTTTTAAAATATTCTCACAAAATTACTGATTGTAAATACGACTCTATTTCTGTTTAAGGTAACATTAGCCTGAAGAATATACAATTCAAATACATTATAGCCTTCCATAAGGTGATTAAAAGAAATACAGTTTGCTTTTCTAAATTATATAATAGCTATCATAATAAAATAACGTTCGAAAAACTTATTGTAGTTAGCTTCACAGGCTTGACTTTTTTCAGCAGATTAAATTTGAAAGGTAGGGAAACAGAAGGGAGACAACTATTTAAACATATCTCTCACTATAAATCTATTTAATGCTATGCAAATTCAATAGATCTTTGTGAAATAATGTCAATTTTTAAAACCTGTACTTCGTATTTCCTAGCATGTCAGTTCACATACACACGTGAAAACTGTTGGGTGTGTGTAACATCAGTTTATATTACACAAACAAATAAAAGTGAAAACCCACTCAAACCCTCAAAAAGACACTAACCTACAATAAAATTGATGTGCTCGTGTGTGCGTGTGTGTGTATGTGTGTGTGTGTGTGTGTGTGTGTACGCGCAATCAGGATATAGAACGGTTTTGTCACCCCCCAAAACTGCCTTGTGCTGACCTTTTGTACACAGTAGGTTTTTATTATCTAAAACATACATTAGAACTTCACTTATTTCATAAAAAATATTGATTGCATGTCTACTATATGCCAGGCACTGTATCAGGTACTAGGGAGGCAGAGACATGGCCACTGTCACGGGAACTTTCTCTGTCTAATAGCAACATACAAACCGATATGCGTGCTCAGGCACTGGAAGTGTGAGGACAGGATGGTTCAGACGTGAAATACAGGTTGTCAACTCCTACAGGTCTGGGGAGGCTGGGGACTGGCCGAGAGAGACTTCAGGAGGGTGGTGACGCTTAAGCCAAGTCCTGAGAACTAATAATAGGTAAGGACACAGGTACCTGGAGAACTGTGAGGGGCACTGGAGGAGAAGCATACCCAAAGGCACATTAATGTGAAAGAGACCTGTGAGTAGCAGCAGCCATTTGGTATAACGCACAGCTGTGGCTTTGCAATCAGGCCTGGGGTCAACTGAGAGGCCTGTCATTTACCAGCTGTCTGTCCTTGGGCAGGAACTGAACTTTGAAGTTCAAGTTTTCTCATCTATAAGCTACTAATAATAATACTGATGGCAGAATGACTATGAAAACTATTCAAAATTAAAATAAATGCCATTTAATGTAAGAATCAGGGCCCTACCAAATAAGAAACAAAGGGAAAGAGCAGAGGATCAGGCTCAAAGATCTCTAAAAGTAAAAGGGAAAGGGAAAGACCAAAGAAATGCAAAATCCAACCCTCCCGGCTGGGAAGACGCAGACCTCCTTGTGGAGGAGGGAGAATTAGGTAGTACGCAACCAGAATCCAAGGGTTCCTGCAACGGCACCGGCCTGGACGTGACAGAAGGCAGCGCAGCCTGACCGTTGGGGACACAGAGACTCAGCTTCACTCCGAGCTCATATCTCAACTGACTGAGATGATACCCCCAAAATTTACCTGAAAAAACACCTTTTTATTCCTGAAAATCTAGAACTAAGGAAACGTTTAAGAGAATCAAACACATGATTAATTCTGTATTTTTTTCCATTAAAGAATCTGTGTTTAGTATCATAATATAAATATATGTTTTACATATTTATATTTTGGAGAATGTGGTCAACTTGGCCTTTTCATGCCAACTTAAAATATACAAATGAACCATTGATTTTAACTTTAGATTTTAAACTTACAAATAGTACTGAAACATTTAAAAGACTTAAGGTTCTGTATGTTCTTAAGTTTGAATTAATTAGATTTATGTCATTCTAGAACTAGGGAGGTTTTTTTAATCGAAAAACTGATACGTTTAAAGGAAATTAGATATATTAAACTTATAAATGCAATTAAAAATGTTTGTAGGAGTTTGTTTGTAAATGGACTCAAACATTAACTAAACTTCCCTTAGAAGACAGTGTTAAAATTTGCTAGATTTAAAAATATTATGCTTTTGTAAACTGAATTAAATGTAAAGAAGAACCAGGTTTCTTAATTTGTAACTTTAGTAAATAGAACACTAACTTTAAAAACCTAAGTAATCCTGTACATAGAAAATTGTCCTTGAGTTGTTGATTTAAAAAAACATGCATCAACAAATACCTATTTCAAAAGGCTGTTGGAAATATGTGTATGCAAAGCATTTAGCAAAAATCTATCCCATAAGACTCAAAGTTTGCTGTTATTACTGCTACCATGTTACCCACAAGTGGCCGGGGGAGGTGGAATGGATGAAGCATGAAAACAAGTAGACAAGAAGAGAATTTTGTATGTCCAACTAAGGAGTTTGGATTTTCTCCTATATGCACTGAAGTGCCCTGAAGGGTCTGGACATTTCACAAGATTAAAATGGCTCTGTCAATTATTCTAAGAAAAATCTCCTTTCCATTCTTCTGCATGGATCGTAAGCTATAAATCTGGCCAAACTGGCAGTCACAATGGATCAGCATAGGCTTTCTAACCAGAATGACTTCTGCTAACTGAGAACAGCTCTGCCAAATGGCTTCACTGGAGCAGAGGACAGCAGAGGGGGAAACGAAGAAAGAGAAAAAAATTAAGCATGTGTTCTGCCTTTTCAGTAGGAACTACATTTGAAGGTAACTCAAGAGCCTCTACTGGTGAGGGAGGAAAGAGCTCTTTGTTACAGAAGAAAATCTGCCCCAAAATGTAAAAGTTGAAGATATGCTTGTATATCTAAAATCTTAGCAAACCTAAGAGAATCAATGAAATATACTGGCTACAAAATAATATTAAAAAGGTACCAAAAGTTTTCCTAGCCCATTTGAAAAAAGTGGAAGAAAACATTCTTACGATAGTAATAAAAAAGATAAAATTACTCCCTGAGGGACCTCCAGCTTTCACTCTGCCTGTGCCTTTCTCCGCGGAGCCCCCACCCAGCCACCTCCGCGCAAGCGTGGCCGTGAACTTCGCGTGCATCGGGACTGTGGTGGGACGGCAGAGCGGCAGCGCCCGGCCCCTAGGGCTGTCTAATGACCACCTGCTGATGGCCAGGCTCTGTATGGTACATGGGGTGGGGAGGGTGTAGAGGTAAGAAATGTGCAACAGTCACACGAAGAAAACAAACTCCTGAGGGACATTATACTTAAATAAAAAGTGAAATCTTTTACTTAGAAAAACTCAATTTTTAAAATATCAATTTTCTCTCAAAAATCTTTAAATTCAGTACAATCCCAATCCTAGTAAAATACTACATTTTACTAAATAACACTAAAACACTAGTGGATTCTTTTTTATAACTTGACAAAATAACACAAAGTAATGAAGGGATTTTTGCCCTAATAGATATTAAAACTGTGGTCAATGGAACCGTAATGAAGGAATATTGGCCCTAATAGATATGAAAACCGTTTGTAACTGGAAAAGCAGAGATCAGCTGGACCGAATGCAATGCCAAAATACAATGTAACGAATGCTGTCCATCCACATGGCTGGCTGTTTGGAAAATAGGCAAAGCTGAGTTCTTATCCCACAATAAAAAATAATCTAGATCAACTAAAGATTTAATCGTACTCAATTATACCTCAATAAAGCTATTAAAAAAGATTTAAGCACAAAAAATAAAAATAATATAATGCTACAAGAGAAATATGGGTAATTAAAAAAAATCTTCATCCAGCATGTGGAAAATTCTTGACATAAGACATAAAAGCAAGAAGCCATAGGGAAAACTGTATGGAAAGTGTCATAACACATAATAAACTGGCCAATCTCCTTAACCCACCAAGAACTTATATGAATAGACCAATAGAAAAATGGGCAGCAGATGAACAGGCAAGTTCACAGGAAAAGAAATTTAAATGCCCAATAAATATATGAGATACTTTGCTTTAAAGAAATGCAAAGCAAAACAACAATGGAATACTCTATCCAATAAGCAAACAATTTACCGCCACCGTATTTCTGTGTGGGTCAGGAAAGCAGGCCCGTCACACATTGCTGGTGGGAGTACGAACTGACGCAGTATGTAAGGAGGCAAAAAGAAGTAACATGTTCATGGACGCCTTTAAAAGGATAGATGTGACATTCAGATTTCTTGGTACAATGTTCATTCAATTATTTTAATGTCCCATAGATAGTTTACAATAATTCAAAGAGGATAATAATGGGCAGGCCAAGAGACAGAAAGTCCCGAAAGTAAACGCTGCAGTAGCAGAAAAACAGACGAAGGACATCGCTGTGGTAGAAAATGCGGAGCCGCCTTACACAGTCCACCCTAACGGCCCGTACGATCGGAGCAAAATTAGCCGAAGTTTCTGGTATTACTTATCTATCTCTCTTCCCTTCCTCTCCCGCCCCATTCCCCCTTCCCCTTCCCCATCTATCATTTCCTAGTAAAAAGATCTTACAAAGTTTCCTCATCTAAAAAATAAGGACAAGCACTTTTTTTTTATTTTTAGGGATTAAATAAGAGAGCACCTGTAGCGCACAGCGCACAGTAAGGACTCACTAAATATTCACTGCTAATTAGATGCTAAATCACCATCATCCTGATCCATTACACAGGTTTTGAATTTTAATCTCATGTTTAAGTAGTTCTCCAATATATTTTTTTCTCTATATGACTCTTTTACTAAAACTTGCCTCAAACTGTTTTTAAAAGGAGGCATGATATTTGAAAATTATTTGAAAATAAATGTTAAAGTAGCAATAGTATAATAATTGCTGTTCCAAATGCATTTTCTGATATAGGAAAAAATTAGCAGAAAATGGACACTATTATACGAAATGAGAGAGGGCTGACCTCACTCAGCAAAGGCGGTGGTGCAGCAAGGCCTCTGCCCACACTTAATTATTGCGTACACAAGAATTTTGTATGTCCAACTAAGGAGTTTGGATTTTCTCCTATATGCACTGAAGTGCCCTGAGCCGTTGTGAAAACAGCACACTGATGATATTTTTCACCACTGTTCGGTCAGATGAGTGGTATTTTTATGGCGGTGCTAACAATTAGAATAATATG
>NW_012142412.1:2911883-2914873 GCF_000956105.1 Propithecus coquereli
GTCAAGGACTATCTGGTCAAAACTCCTCAAAGTGATTCCTACTGTGATCTTTCTGCAATTTCTTTTCCTTCCCTCTCATCCTCCACTCCCCTTCCCCGCCCTCTCCCATTCATCCTGCACCCAGCTCTGTTACTGCCGTTCACACACCACTAGTGATCACTTGTGTAAATTCTGTCTCTCCTGTGTGCACCAGTAGAGCAAGAAATACATCTTTCTCTTCAGTTTTTCAATCCTCAGCAGAGCATCTACAGACAACCTAATAGTATGTGCTGAAAAATGTTCTGCAATAAGCGAATAAAATATATTATCTACACTGCAACGTACTGCAAAGAGCCCTGGATTAACAGTCAGAAAAACTGGACTCCAGTCTCAGGAATACTATTTGGTGGTTCTGTCGCTTCATATTTAAGTGTCAGTTCCCTCATGTATAAAATGGGCTTTTACATGCTTTCTTAGTATATACGGTTTCACAAAATGAGATGATGAAAGCGAAAAGTGCTTATTATTATGCTTGTTTAAAACACCATGGTTACTTCTATTGAACAATATCATACGTCAACCAAATTTCTAAATCTACGCAGGAATAGTACAATTATACTATAGGAAGAGGCAGCTTAATTAGTATGTTTACCTGCCTTGCCTTAAAATAAGAAAAAGAGCCATAAGCAGCTGGTAGGACGCTGATTTCCACGAAGTCACCCCAAGTGTCATGCTTACGCTTTGAGAAGGAAATGGCCCATGTTAACCGCGCCATGTCTCCAATCTTAATTGCTATGTAGGTATAAAGTGGGGAGGTATTTCTTACCAGGTTCTGGAAGGTCTAATTTCGCCCGCTTTAGTTCTGCCATAGAAATCTGAAGTTGTTCTATTACAAAGTCATCTTCGAAGAAAAAATTCTTTGCCAGGGTCTCCTGAAGAAATTCTACAAGTTCTTCCATAGATAATTTCATTAGATGTTCTAAGAAAGAATGAAAGAAATATAAAAGTTGAGTGAACAGCTGCTTTAGGTTGAAAAGAAAATATATTCTATTCAGGTATAGTACGTTTTTATAAAAGGGTATACAAAGGGAATATACAGTGTACAACTTACAGGTGGCATTTTGAATATCATTATAACTTACTAAGACAAAAATATTCTCTGATATTAAAGTGATCACAGAGAAAGCAGGTAATCTTATGGGGGGCGGGGGGAAGGGTGGAGAGGAGAATATTGCCAAATACCTTCTCATTGGTTTAAGAGTAACCACACCTAGGCATTGATGTTAACCAGAGCAAGAACTTCCTAGACAACACAGAGAGATCACCCAAGAGGACAGGAGGCCTTTCTGTTCTGTTCATACAGAGCAAAACAGGCAAATCAACTTTTAAGTCTACATTTATTACTGTTTCAAATTTTTCAAAAAATTCTGGGTCATTAGTTTTGTGAATTTTTAGTTATGAAATTCATTTTATTGAAAAATCTTTTCAAACTAACCACAGACACAAAGAAAGTAAAAGTCTGCTAAGATCCCACTATGCAATACCCTAGAAGTAGATATATTTATATGTGTTTAAGTGTGTCAATTTACAAAATTAAATTATACTTTTCAAGTTATTCACCTTCTTGCTTTTTTCCCCATTCAATAATATATCATCTCTCACTTCAACAAATATGATTTTACATCCTGATTAATAGCTATATAAGAGTGCGTAGGTATATGTTATGATTCACTTAATCTTCTAATAATTGGCATTTAGATTGTTTCTGATTTTTTATTATTTAAAACCACTGTGTGATGAACCTCCAGTAACAATGTCTCTAAGTATTTTTAAGGCAGAAATGAAAAAAAAAAGAAAAAAATATCTTACAAGTATCGGCTAACTATTGGTTAAGATGCCCAGAAACAGCTTGTTTTGTAATTGGCTAATGACAAATTGTACATATTTATGGCATATAATGTTTTGATATATGTATACATTGTGGAATGATTAAATTATGCTGATATATCATCACCTCACATACTTATCATTTGTGTGATGAGAACATATAAAATCTGCTCTCACAGGAATTTTCAAACACACTATGCATTATTATTGGTTATCGTCACCATGCTGTATTGACAGGCCTCCAGGACTCACTCCTCCTAACTGAAACTCTGTACTCTTTAACCAACGCCCCGCAGCCCCCGATCCCCAAACTGCCATTTGGGTTTCAAAGCTTTATATGGGGTGAAGGAACTTCATTTAAGTCCTCGAGCTTTGCCCCCCTTACCAAGAAAAGCACAGCAGCAGCAGCTTATTTAGTCTAACAACATGTGGCATACAAAGCAGTTGCTATGCTGAAAGTTTACAAAGGGTAAAGAAACATTTTACTTCTCAAAAATAATCAAGGGTCATATAAGTAAAACAATTTAAGAGGAAGAAGGGAACTACAAAGAAATATAGCAATATTCCCCTTCTCACTGTTTAGGGAACATTAAACTAATATCTCTTAATAAAAATTATACATTTGTTCTATAATTTGATCCATTCATAATCCAGAAAGAGAGAAAGGAAGTAAAGAGGACGGGGAGGGGGGCGGGGGGAGAAGAAGAAAGAGATTTCACATGATCATATGACAGAGCCCTGAGCCTTGGAAAATGCTTTGCTGTCAACTGTATTGTTTTGGTGCTTCCGTCTGTGCGCTGAGGAAACAAGGAGTGAGTGTGGGAAACGAACCACAACACTCCTGAATCCTTTCCTTGAAAAAAGTAAACAGTACAAAGGTGCTTTTAAAGGGTGTTTTCATTCCTGTCTAAAGTATGGTTAATGTGGCATTCTTGAAGTCCATGCTTTTCAGGTAAGCAACCAAACAATCAAAGTACCTACCTACCTACCAACCAAACAATGAAAGTACCTAACATGTACTGAGAACAATGCCAAGCACAGCAGAGAGAAGAACTACAAACATGACCCCACACACTCAATTAGCTTATGATTTAGTTGGGAAGCTGAACAGATCCTTCAAGTAT
>NW_012142412.1:2917753-2919124 GCF_000956105.1 Propithecus coquereli
TGCTAATTTTGTGTATTTAACTCACTGAACTTTACATCTACTTTTATTCACAAGTTTCCTTTCAGATATTTTATACAATCCATTAAGAAGGACAGATAGTGAGTGGACTTTACATTTCTCTGCATTAGTATTTGCCAAACTGAGTTCTATGCAGCTTTGAAAGATGTTAATACATGTTCTGTGTTTTTAAAAAAAAATCCAGAGGAAATGTTGGATGTTACATATACCCTTCTTGGATATTCGTGAAGCATATTAGTTTATTAATGTTCCTAAGTTGTCTTTTAGACTTAATGAAACTTAATTTTTCTTTGTTTAACTCAGTCTCCCAGACTTACTTGACCTTGGAGTCCATTTTTGCCCCAAAAACCATCTGTTTCCAAAAAACAAAACCATGCTCCACCAAGGACCTGAGGCACACGCTATTGGGAAACGCTGCTCTCAATCTATTGAGCAAAACCATTTCTTAACTAGTTCTCAATTTGCTAAGGTGTGTGTAAAAATTTCCAGAGATAGACATTCTATTCCTACCTTAGTAATATTTTCCAGTGAAACAGTGTCATAAAAAATCTCTCTCTCTCAGCGCCACTTTCATGGTCAATTTAATAGGAATGGAAGTTAGAAAATTTTCAAGAAAAGTCTAATTTGGAAAGAGTCCATACAGGTCAGTAATAACTAGCTAAAGGATGCTAAGATGCCTAACATTTTTTTCACTTTTCAGTGATGCTCCAGACTTAATATTTTAAATCCCATTTTTTCAGCCCTAGCTTTGTTTTCATATATTTATAAGTGATAACACTTTCATATTGGAAAGGCAAAGAACTAAGATAATGTTACAAAATGTCATAGGTAGACGTAGAAACAAATATCTCTAAGCACAAACTTACCCATAATAATGACCTAAATTGCACGATAAGTGTAAATGTTAGGATAGTAGAATTAATATTGTTTTATAGATTAGACTGGTGACAATAATTTCTGAAGATAAGCTATCAAGTAGATTTAAAAGAAATGACTAAAATTGGGCAGTCTTCCACATAATTACATACCACTTAACTTGTAACACCCTATTGTACTTCAAGACCCATCAGCAATACCAGTCAATGGAAAAGCAAAATAAAGACTGATAAGGAAGAGTTGTTTTCCTTCAAGATGCCTTTTTAAATGATACTGCCTATTGGATGGCCACTCAATATAATAATATGTCTTACATTTAGAATCTATTTATAGGACACAAAGTGCCCAGAAACAGTTACGATGCAGATAATATTTGTTAATAATTGGCAAGGAACACTAAAGGAGAAAAACAAATACAAACAACACACATTCCTCCCCAAACACATAATGTCCCACAAAAATCACGTGGTAAGAGTG
>NW_012142412.1:2919174-2919830 GCF_000956105.1 Propithecus coquereli
AAAGAGGAAAGAATCACAGACCTTTGCAATGCAGTGAGCTTCTAGTCATGAGAAAGAACCAATGACAGCGAATTACCAATTGAAGATAATTTCTCCACTGATTTTCAAGAATTTTTTAAATCACTATTAAAAGACAATGAATTTTAAGTAGGGTGGGGAATGAGAAATCAGAATTAAAACAAGTGTTGATTTTTATGAAATCTTTATAGTTAAGCATTTTCTTACTTTTGTGTAATTTTAAGATTGTGTAAGACATAGCAGTAAGAACTCGTTCTCCTTCAAAGATGTAGATATCCCATATTCTGAGGTTTAGTGTAAAGGGAGTCTATAATTAAAAGCAAAACAAAACAGAAACAAGGTTAACAGTTTCCCCTGACCTTACAGTTATAATTTTATGATTGAGTTTTGTAAATAAATACTTACACGATCAAGGAAACATTGAAAAAACCATTTCATTGTGTAAAAACTTGTGTAGATTTCTTGAGAATCCTGAAAAAACAAAGATCTCACAATTTCTGGATTATAACAAACAAAATAAGACAATATAATACTAAAAGTTAGGAAGGCTGTTGGAGGTAAATGTCAAAGCTAAACATAAAACCATCTTGTTACAAATATTTTTCATGCTTTCTATTTTTTTCTATTCTTAATTTTTC
>NW_012142412.1:2922569-2937988 GCF_000956105.1 Propithecus coquereli
AACTGAACTTAGATAATCCATTCTCAGAGTAACTAGTGTTAAAATTGTTTTAAATTTGATATTACCACATGGCTGGCACTGGAAAATAATTTTGCATTATATCAACAAATGCTACTTTTATTTCCAAAACAAGTTGCAATCCAAACTCTGTGAAATAAAGTTTATTGCTTAGCTTGGCAAATATAAGGAAAAGGCTATTAAAAACAATGTGCTAAATCGAAAACCAAAAAATTATTCAAGTTTTGCAATATTAAATAATTGAGTACCCTAACCATGTTATGAGTCTTTTATTTAAAATGGAACCGATTTTATGGCTGAAGGAACTATTATAAAACCTCCACTTGAAATATAAAACTACTTAATTATTATGTACCTTTCCTTAAACACCCAAGTGTCATTTATCAAAATTTGTTCTTTTTTTTAAGAGATGGGGTCTTGCTGTGTCACCCAGGCTGGAGTGCAGTTGTACTATCATAGCTCACTGCAACCTTGAACTCCCACCTCAGCTTCCTGAGTAGCTGGGACTACAGGTGTGTACCACCATGCCCCACTAATTTTTAAATTTTTTTGTTGGGTCAGGGTCTCACCATGTTGTCCAAACTAGTCTCGAATTCCTGGCCTCAAGTGATCCTTCTGCCTTGGCTTCCCAAAGTGCTGGGATTACAGGTACGAGCCACCATGTCCACCCTCAATTATTATTTTTTGACAAGGAGTTATACATCACAATATCTAGTCAATGGTAAACATTTCACTAAAATGATAATCACATGACCTTCTGAAAGTTTTGATCAAAAGGCATCTTTTATTGCTTCCAATAATATACCTTTTCCTAAATTCCTCTAAACCTAGTTTCTTTTGACTGAGGTCAAGTAAAGAAAGAATTTTAAAATGCCAACAATATATTCTGTGGTAAAGACAAAGGAAAATAAATGTGAACAGAAAAGTTTAGAAAAGTTCAATAAAGAAAAATGAAAGAACAAATTAGTAATAAATACTAGTTCACCAAACAAGTCCTGAGACATTAAATTTGTTGTACTTGATTCTACCAAGCATCTGTGATTTTGTTTTAATTTACCTTTTTTCTCTCTCTTGTTTATGTTTATGATAATATACAGGGTTTTCTTACCATGCATGGCATGTTTGGGACCCGAGAAGAGTTTGACCAGGGCCCAGAAGGCATCTTCCTCGTTCATATACATGAGGAGCAGGGCTGTGATCTGGCTCATGCCCTGACAATACCCGACTTCCTGAAGAGCAAAGGAGAACACAGATGCTGGAGAGTTTAAAATCGAATTACACGTATATGCACAAAGACAAAGCTGATCTATAAAATACCAGAAAATGCCTAGACCCATTATCTGATAGGCAATTCTAGAGATAAACATCACACTCTTTACAGTATTATGTTACACATTACAAAAGAAGGAAATTGTGCTCAAAAATAAATGTACAGGTGTAGACAAAGTCTAAATACCTCCATGTTTTTCTTAATGTCCTATGTTCAATACTGTTTTGCTTTCTTTAAAGAGTGCTAATATTTATTTCGTTTCATGTATGATTCTCAGCTCACTATTCCTCTTCTTTGCTCAGATTCTGGCAAATTCTCTCTTCCTGCAATTCTCAGTTTTCTATTTTGTCTCCTCTAGATTTCCGAACCTGTACATAGACACATTTTGGGAAGCCCATCCACAGAAACACCCACTCTCCCCATAGTCCCTGCTTATGATGTGGCCTTAGGGATCCATGTGTGTGTCACAGGAACCACAGCTGATGGACCAGAAGGGGACACCTGAGCCCAGGGGAACAGGTAATTGGTTACTGACTAATCAGACAGCACTCTCTTTAGGAAGTTTGAGCAAAGCCAGAGGCTGCAATCAGATGGGTGTATGCCCTTGAACAGACTGGTCACGCTGAGTTTGTGGGCACGGTTCTAGACAAAGAATAACCAGCAAGTGGGCAAAGGAAGCAATCTGTAGAGAGAAGCAGTGGACTAAACGGTTCACAGAGAGAACAGGAGACGCCAAGTGGCCCCAGGGTGGGAACGACAGAAGGTGCAGCTGTCCTCCCCCGCAGACTCCCCACTTCCCAGCTCCAATCCCCATGAGCCCGACTAGGGCTTCCTTTCTAGAAGTCCCTTTAATGACCCCCTTTCTAACTTTCCTGAGTTTGAGTGAATTTCTGTTCTTACAACTTAAAGGTTTTAATTACAATAGAAATTATATATCCCAAGGTTCAAAGGCTGTCCTCCCTGGGACCTAGTCACCAAGGACTTATGTAACATCCATACTAGGTCCAACACTAATTCATCTTTCCCCGAATTATCTTCTCCCCCAAGAATGGTAAATGCCATAAGAACAGCACGTCTATTACCGAAGAGTTTAGTTTTAGCCTCTCCTGGGGATGGCCGTAAGTACCAAGGTTATCCTGTTTTGGACCTCATCTAATGCATACAAGGTGAGACTGAAAGGTAACCTCCTGGGAGCAATGAAGAGTTATAAAATGTCAAGCAAAAATTAATCTAGCTACCAACTTCCTATCATTCTACCCTGCCCATTCCCAGTCTTATTTGCTTAAAAATAAGAAGAAAACAATCAACATCACAAAGCATAACAAAACAAAACGGTCTGGAGGGAGAGAGAGAGAGAAAGTCACATTCACTGGCAACCTGTGCTCATATCTAGGCTTTTCCACTTCCAAATCAGCTCTGCTCTGAGACCCGAGGGCTACTTTTGGGTGTCGGCTTGAAAAGACCCACACAGCTAAAGGAGACGTGGGGACCATCTGACTGGGAGGTGAAGAAGTGCGCGCAGAGGGCCTTGTTAGGTAGAGGGTGCCGAAAGCACCTCCCGTCCCTCAGAACACACCTCAAGGAAGTGGGTGGGCATGCTCCAACTTACCGCATTATAAATGGAATATGCAGCAAGAACATGGAATAAGGACTGCTGCCTAGAGAGAAAAATTCACATTAAACACAATTCAGTCATTTCACATATTTTTAAAATGACAAACGTAAAAAAACAAACCACAGGCTGACTGAAAACAAACAGATAAGCCAGATAAAACTACCACTGTAATAAAGAAATTATCCCAAGCTCAAACTGAAACAATACTCGAAACAGTCTAAATTTGAGACTAGATAACATTTATTCTGATAGAACTTATATCAAAACACACAAAGGACTTCAAAATTTCTTACATTTCTTGCCCTCTTTTTGTTGAACTACCCCACTTTGAAGCAGCTGGCTTGACAGAACAGTGGGATGGCCTTTGGAAGAGTCAGTCACGGAACCAGCCAGGTGCCACACCTCGCAGGGCCGGAGCAACGGCCTCAGGAAGCCGCATATGCTCCAAATCAGGCTCCAAGGTAAGGTGCTGTTTTTCCCATTGCAGGGACTCAGGGACCCAAGATTCAAGGGGTGGAAATAGGAGAGACTCCATTCACTGATATCCCTAATGATCCACTAGCAAACTTTCTGCTTCCCACCTCTGCAACCTTAGGATCTGCTAATCTAGAGATCTTAGTTCCAAAAGGACAACCACTTCCACCAGGAGACATAACAGTGATTCCACTGAACTGGAAGCCCAACCACTTTGGGCTCCTTGTGCCTTTGAATGAACAGGCAAAGCAGCAGGTGGCTGGGCCTGCTGAGGTCACTGATCCTGATTGCGAAGGGGAGACGGGCTGCCACTACACAGCGGACACAAGGAGGAGCGTGTCTAGAATACAGCAGAGCACCTGGGGCATCTCGTATCACAACTGTCAAGCCCTGCGATTGAAGTCACTGGAAAACTACAATAACTAATTCAGGCAGGACCGCTAACGGTCCAAATTTTTTTGGAATGACGGTTTGGGTCACCCCACCAGATAAAGAACCACAACCAGCTTAGGCCCTTGCTGAGGGCAAAGGGAACACAGAATGGGCAGTGGAAGAAGGTAGTTACAAACACCAGGCACGACACATGACCAGTCACAGAAATGATAACTGTAATTGCTACGAGTATTTCTTCTCTTACTTTGGTAAGCATATGCCTTATATACATATATTGACAAATTTTTTTCTTCCTTCTCTTTTCCCTTTCCATCTAACACAAGATGTATTAATAGTTAACTTTGTATCACAGTATTTAAGTTATAGGATATCAAAGAGTGAACATTACCCAAGGACTTGGCATCCTCTTGTGGGGAAAGGATCAGCACGTTCTTAGTTGTAAGCAGAAGAGCTGTATCATGTTAGACAGCGCTATGACTTTGTCACTGTCTAGTGTGGAAACTGAGATGTGTGTCAGCTTGACAAAGGCAGACTGTGCGGGTTGGCTTTGTGTGTCAACTTGGCTCAACAATAATCCCCAGTGATCCAAAACACTGGTCTAGTTGTTGCTCTGAAGGCATTTTGTAGATGTGAATAAAATCCATAATTTGTTGACTTTAAGTAGTGGAGATTATCTGAGATCATCGGGGTGGGCCTCATTCAATCAGTTAAAAGGCCGTGAAAGCAGATCTGAGGCTTCCCTGAAGAGGAAGTTCTGCCTGCGGACAGCAGCTCATGCCTCCCAAGGGCCTGCCTGCGCATTTTGGACTTGCCTAGTCAGCCCCCACAACTGGACAAGCCACTACCTTGAGATAAATCTCTTACTATGGATCTCCTACTGGTTTTTGTTTCTCTGGTTGGACCCTGACTGATACAGAAGTCAGCAAAACGGTATCTTTTATTCATAAACTGTCACAGCAATGATAAGGCAATGTGTAGTATTAATGCCCTGTTATACTCAGTTCATTAATTAATTTCCTTTCATTTATTTCCCTTTTTTAGTTTCATTTATGCATGGGGCCAAGGTTATAGAGATATATTTATCAATGATACAAACAATCTCTCGTATCTTTTCTAATACTTTTAATAATAGTATCTACTACATTTTTAAGCATTCCCAGATCATAAAATGATTCTTTACCGATTTTATAGCATCTACTAAGTTAAAAAATGTAAGTTAAATTAAATCCTAAGTTTCATACAACACGGACTCAAACGATCTGCAAAAGCTTAAATCTTTAGGGCCTAAATCAAAATCATAGTCTAAAGAATACATTCTAAACACTCACATTTTAAGTTAATAAAGACTTTGATAAAGACTATTTATAAATGCTATTTATATTTCATAATATTAAACTTTACTTACTTAACACCGTATCGGTCTCTAAACATAATATGGTCCCTAAATGTGCGGTTGACATCAAGGTCTATTTGTCTGATATCAGGTGAACAACCCCGTGCTCTGTGTTTTAATTTCTGAAGAGGAAAAGAGGGAAGAAAGCACATATTTATAGAAATCAGTTGTTGAAAAGGCTATGACAAATAGTAAAATAATTCTCATTAAAAACTTATTTTGGTTTAGAAAAATCATTCCCATGGTTCAAAAATCAAAACAGTGTAAAAAGGTACACAATGGAACCCCTCCCCCACTTCTGCTATTCCCATCCTCTCCCTCTTCCCCTCTCCTTTCCCTCCCATCCTGTCAAATCAGTTAGATTTTAATTTAGGAGAGAGAACTTTTCAGAGTTTGCATTACTAAGACTGTATGAAAGCTCTTCATGGCCGAGCGCTGCAGGCTACTATGGTTTCCTTTTCTTTCCAGAACAATATTTTTGTTTTCCTTGGAGCTAATCATTGCATTGTTTCTTGATTTGCTTCATTTTCTACATACTTGCAGTTAATTGAATCCCAAACTCACTATGAGTTGTCTAAATCTCCTCTGATGATGTTCCAATAGAACAGGTGTTCCGCCAGCTCCATCTCCTCGGAGCCTCTCTCCCAGGACCTGCCTGGGCCGCCCGGCCTCCCGGCCTGCTGCACAGAGGGGTCCCGGGACTTCCTTTCGCCATCTGCCGGGGCTTCCCTTTGCTTTTCTCTCACGTTGGGCCCCATTTCCTGGATTTCAAATCTTCTTTCCTCTTAGTTTACGTCCTTGCTCTGGAGGAACACGTTCTCAGGTAGCTCCTGTGAAAGCGCATATGGAAGACGAAGTTTTTGAAACTTTGCATGTCTGATAATCCTACCCCCTTATTTAACTGGCTGTTCCAGAATTCTAAGTTGGAAAATATTTTTGCTCAAAAGGCACTGCTTCATCGTCTTCTGGCTTCCAGTGCTCCCATTCAAATCTTGTTTCTTTATATGCAATCTGTTTTTAGTCTCTAGAAGCTTGCAGGAGTTTCTCTCTCCATGTTTTGAAACTTCATACTTCTGCATTTGGTTTAGATCTATTCTTATCCACAGGGTTGGGCATTTGATGGATACTTTCAATCTTAAAAACTCATACTCACATCTTTCAGCTCTGAGAAACATTCTTCAATAATTCCTTTGTCAATTTCCTCGTCCTCCCTTCCCCATGTTCCTATTTTCTCTTTCTGAAACTCTAAATTATTGTAGCATGGGATCTCCTAGGCTGTCATCTAGTTTTCTTGTGTATTCTCTATTGTTTTGCATCTCTTTGCCTTTATAATTTACCTTCCGGGAAATTTCCTCAATTGTTCTTCTCAATTAAGTTTTTCATTTATATTATTTTTTATATTAAGCTCCTTTGTTGTTCTCGAATGTTCCTTTTTACAGCATCCTATACTTGTTTTATGGATGCAATATCTATTTTTATTTCTCTGAAGATATTAACAACAGTTTTAAAAGTTCTCCTCTTGCCCTTTAGTCTGTTTCTTACAAGTTGCTTTCTTCCATTTGCTTTCGTTTGTCCTTCATGTTAGTCTCTTTCCTCAGATGAATAATAGCACACTTTGGTTTCTGCTTTTATTTAAAGGTAGGATGTTAAAAAGCTGTGTGCCCAGCTGGGCATCCCAACTGTGGTCTTGACTGTGGAGGGATCTGGACGGGCACTTGCACTGGGGTCCCCTGAAGTCAGGATCTCTGGGTTTATTTTCTTATGCTGATCACATTCCCCAGAGAAGGCTCCTGAATCTCCTGTGAGGAAGACAAGCACCTGGCTGCCAATGATCCAGGAGCTGAGTTGAGGGAAAAGGCTGGACTGTCCAAAATTTGGGATATTCAGTTCCTCTGCTTTCGTGACAGCTGCCCACGCTCAGCAACGTCTGTGTTCTTCCCCAGCCCAGAGGCTCTGTTCCCTCCTCTCCAAGTAACAAACGTCCAGTCCTAGGCCAGCGCTGGGAGGGGGCTTAGGGGCTCTAACTGCTTCTAAAACAGACTTTCAGCCCCTTGTGTTTTTATCTTCACCTCCCCTTCCAGAAGTACCTGCAGTTGGCAATTACCAAGCCTTCTGGTGATTCGGAGATATGAATCTGGTTGCTTGTCCAATTTCCCTCTGCCAGCCTAGGATTTAGCTTTCTCAAGTTTGCTAAGTTTACTAAATATCTGTCTACATTCTGGTCTCCAAAAATTGGCAGCTGTTATCTCTTCTCCCATTTTCTCGTTACTGTGGGTTTGCCTTTTTAAAAACTCTGCTATCGATTTAGGGGTGTTTCAGGGGAAAGGAAGCTAAATGGGTATGCTTAATCTCCTGTGTTTAGCCAGACAGGAGATTAAAGTTTATATGAATTTATACTTAACCACGTTTTAGTATAAATAAGAATCTATATACATATGTTATATTGACCCATTTACCATGTACTGGTAATACAGACTTCTGCTTAAATCAATTCTAACAAATATATATAAAAACATGACTGTTCCTGATTTCAGCTAAAAGTAGAAAGGCGGCTATCTGGGCATGTTTGAAATACGTACATGTATGTTAAGTGTTTTGTGAGTATGTGTATTTTCATGTTTTGAGGTGGGAGCTCAGAGAAGGGCAGCTTCTGTAGCTTTTTAAAACATGAAAAGTAACCACAGTTTGTTTCAGAATTCTGAAGACAGAGGAAGATATTTATAGTATTGTATCAGAATCATATGAACACTAAAATATTACTGTATGTTATTTCTGATAAAAGTTGGTTTGGAAGACATTATAAAAATTTAGCTTTAAAAATAAAAATCTGTACATATTTCTTCTCTTAATATCTTCTTTTAAAAAAGGTAACAAGCGAGTAAAGAGGTTTCAGTTATTGTGCTACAGGCCTCCTGGTAAAAGATGAGATGTCAAAACAGAGGAAGAAAATGTTTGACAAGACATGATAAGAAAATGCCTTAAAATAAAATTTAATTGGAAGGGAGGAAAAGACCCCAACACATCTATAACATCAGTTTCTCTAGGGGACAAGAAAATCCATCATAAAAAAGGCCTCATGACAGAAGCAAAGCCCAGTTAAGTAGGTAAAAAATAACAGGTCAGAAATATTATTTATGTCCTAAAATGATTACGAGCTAATGCACAGAATACAGGAAATCAAACACATTTTTTACCCTGAATGAAAGAAGGTAAATAGCTTCTACAGTTATCTCTTGAGATTGAATAGGTTGAGACCCATAAGTGTCACAATAATGTAAGAATAAACATTTTATTTAAAAGAAATGGTATCTAATGAACCCACAGACCTGAGGGCGGAAGTACAGGGGAAAGCAGTTAGGGGAAAACTGGCACTATCACTGTGGGTCTGGCCTGCGAGATTACTGAGCCACGCTAAGGCTGGCAATGAGGTTGTTTTCTGCCAGGGACTAACCCTCTACCGTTGGTAAGGTACACTGCTAGACACAAGAGAGACAATAAAAATGAGATAAAATTAAGAGGAAAATGTAGACGATGACAGCATGGGCTCAGGAGCCAGGACAGCCTGGATTTTAAATCCTGCCTCTGCCACTTACTGACCCTGGGGTAAAAAGTTACTTGACTTCACTAAGCTCAGTTTTCTCATCTGTAAGATGAAAATAACAATGATAAAGGATAACAAAACCTGCACCTTGGCACTGCTGCAGGAATTAAATGAGGTAATTCATGTACAGCATTTATTATACCCACACATAAAAGTATTCAAATAACATCAGCTCTCCTCAAGGTCAAGTAGGTACCATGTTTCTAAAACACAATAACATGATGCTTCACATCAACACTAATCGTGTCCCAACTGGAGGGAGGGAATCAGGGAAGGTTTTCGCAATGTGCCTTGGAAATTCGTCCCTGTTTTTCTTCCCTTTGGGAAACAAAGCCCCCCTCAAACACCTCCTGGGTCGTAAAGGTCATTTCCTTTCTTTCTCTTTTCAACTCAGCCAAGTGTTTTGTTTTCCCATTTTTGAGGTATTTATCACATACCATTACTAAATCTTTCTATGCAATCATGTCTCCCTCAACATAGAAGAAAAGATCCTTGACATTGTACCTACTCATCTTTGTATGCTCCTCAGCACCTCGCATAGAGCTTTATTCCAAGACAGGTCACTGGGTGCTTGTGACATGCCAGGCTCCAAACAACTTCACCTGAGAAAAATCCTGGCTGATTAAGAGAAGGCAGCTGTATTCCTACTGAAGTTCCAGTTCACCAAGGATGTGTGGAGAGCAAAGTACACACTTTGGCAGAGAGAGAGCAAGAAAGGACGGTCGGGAAAGGAAGTCATGGTTAAATAATGATGCTGAGGAAAACTCAAATAATAAAAATAATGTTTATGGTAGTGTGGAGAATTTTAAGCTTGAAAGCATTGGATGGCAAGTCATTTCCTTTGTTGTGGTTGCTATCAGTTTTTACTAAATGGTGCTCTCATATTAACTGATCATTGGGTAATTTTATTCTACATAGAAAAAGCCTAAAATGTAACTGAAAACTATAGTTCTACCATTAATAGGTATGCTGTGTTGAATAGTGTCTCCCCAAAATTCATGTCCACCAGGAAGGTGTGAATGTGACCGTATTTGGAAATAGGATCTTTGTAAGTTAAGATGAGGTCATCCTGGATGAGAGCGGGCCCTAAATCCAAAGACTGGTGTCCTTATCTGGAAAGACAGACACACAGGGAAGAAGGCCACGTGACGAAGGAGGCGGGATGGAGCGACACAGCTGCAAGCCCAGGAGCACTAAGGACGTCTGGCAACCCCCAGAAGCTGGCAAGAGGCAAGGACAGACTCCACTCCCAGAGCCTTGGGAGACAGTATGGCCCTGGCGACACTTTAATTTCAGACTTCTCTCCTCCAGAACTGTGAGATGTTAGCAGATAGTGTTAAGCCACCCAGTTTGTGGTACTTGGTTATAGCAGCCCTAGGAAATGAATAGAGCGTGTAAATAAAAGTGCTTTTTACTTTCGTTAATTTTCTACTCTCATTAATTAAATATCTGCCGAACACGTACCATATGCTAGGCACACTACACTAGGTGCTGGGGTTATATTTTATGTTCTCTCAGACATTATTTTGAACATTGGCTCTAAAACTACAATAATAAATGCAAATATCTAATCAACAGTTTAAAATAATTTGAAACACTCAAATCATGAGGTGTAAACCCATAGATTGTATAGGGTCCAAACAGCTAAATTTAAAAATCTTTTTTTCACACCAATTAGTAACTCTTTAAACTAAACAGTATGTATTAACTTTCGTCTTCATGAAATTTTACATGAAAAAGTATGTATGTGTGTGTGTTTGTGTGTGTGTGCGTGCGCACGCGCGTAATCAAAAGAACATCAAATGTCTTTATAAGTGGCTTTGGCTTTAAGCTATAAATAACTTTTTTCTCATTTCTTCGATTTAAATTTATTCTATTCATACACATTTTCTAAAGAATATATTTTAAAACCTACAGGTCTAAGATTCTTAAATGTAAATTTCTTACTCCTTTCAAAGGTTAATATAAAATTTAGATTTAGAAAGGGTATAGCTGAGATGACAAGGAGGTACATTTACTGCATTGCCTAATTTAAGGAAAATATTACTTACCATTCAGTCAAAAGTTTAACTTTTAAATAAAAAATAATAAAACCTAGAGCTATCCTAATAACCTTGAGGGCAAATTCTTTTTTCACCCTGGAAGAAAAGAATCATATACAGGTAGGTGTTGGACAAACTGAATTCTGCTATTTTCCCATAAACCATCAAAGTGACACCGCAAATCTCTTTATCAATATTACATTGCACAATCAGGTGTTAGTCAATTTTCCCTATGAATATGTCCCAACATTAGTTGATCATTTTAAGTACTTTAATTGATCATTTAAGTATTTGAAAAGCACTTGATACTTACTGATTGATTGATACAATGACATTTTGACTGAAGTATGTTTGAAATTTAAGTAGATTGCAATCCACAAAACAAGTAATAGGCCTCCAAAACCCAATGTAAGGTAATTTTAATATAATTTTACATGATAATATGAATATCTTACATATACCTTGAAAGCTAAAAGAAATGCATTTTACTTTTTAATTCCAAAATAACAGGTTAGCTTTAGCTACTCACACTGTAAAGGTCTCTTGTTTCTTCTTTCATTTTAGGGATCTCGAGAAGGAGTGCCCAGACTTCACCTCTGAGCTGGAGTGGGATTCCTTTGTAAATTCTTCTATGAAACTTATTAAAAGAAAAAGAAACTGAAGGTTACAAACTGACAAAAGCTTAGACTAGCCCCTTCAATTGATCTCATTAATATTTGTTAGTCTTATATTTTCAAAGTATCCATGACAATTAAGTGACACGCTTCAACAGGCACATTGAGATCCTGCCATCTCTATTTTTCAGATCCTAACAGGGAGACACAGAGGGACGGAATAAACAAGAAATCGTTCACAATGCCCAGTGTGTTAGCATGTTCACGCCATTACGCAAGTGTCCCTTAAGTGGCACAAAAGCATAATCAGTGCTCTTTTTAAGTTGTGAACATCTGATTTACACATTCCCTGTTGGTATAATTAACTTACTACACACTTTCTTCCTGTTCCCCCACATACCTAAAAAATGCTCCAAATAGCAAAAAGGTTGCCTTGTGTCAAAAGTGTCCTCAGAGAGTGTAGAGAATGTAGTCTAACTAACTCCTAGACTCTTCCCTGCCACCTTCTCTCTGGGGCTTTCTAGAACATATCAAACTTCTTCCTGTCTATCTCATACCTCAGTTAATTCCACAAGCAATCTTCAGCTTGAGCCCCACTCCCACCTCCCTCCCTTCCTCCTTCTCTTATTTTCTTTCTCCTTCTTCCCTCTCATTTCAATTCTTGATATAAATCTTTGTCCTTTTCTTAAATGACATTGATCCTATCTGATAAGACAAAAATAATGATAAATTTCCATCAAGGAATCACTTTTGAATGAAATTAGGAATAAATCATCAGTATCATCAACTCCTTGGATCCTTGAAAGCACACTGCTATTGCCCTAAGAATTTTAAGATTCAATATACTTCTCCATCTTTCTGTAATTTTATTTTTTCCTCAAGTTTAATTATTCATAAATCACATACGAATCTATTATGGTCATTCCAACATTGTGCATAATAACACTTTGAAACTTAAAAAATACACATCCAAGCAGGGAAATGATTAAACAAATTATGGCAGAAACCCTTAAGGAGTCAGGTAAGACCAGATAAATGATGCATTTATGATCATGATAATATGTTTGAATGTTATGACTAAGAAAATAAGATGCAAATTTTAGTAATTGAAATGTTGAAAAGCTATGGGGATAACTAATAAACAGGGCTTCAATTTTTATTATTATACTACTTAGATTTTTTAAAACTAAAGCTTTAGTAACCAAGTCATGAAGTAGCTTTAAGAAACTTTGATCATGTAGTTGAAAGTGAGTGGCAATGCCCAGCAACTCGTATTGTGAAACACTGAATATTGCAAAATTGATGCAATTAATGGTGTACAGAATTTGTTCTATTCTTTTGGCGTGAACACAGTATGCCTCAAACTTGAGATTTCAGTAGTAGTGACTAGAATCACAGCAGTGCTAACCCCACGCAGTAACTCTGCCTGGAAGAGTACATGCAGAGAGGCCGTGTGCTCACTGTAAACGAGACTGGCAACATTTCCCACGTGCTCAACATTTACGGCCATTAGTTGCAAACTTAAATTAATTGCAAATTTAAGATTTATTCTCTAGAAGGAAGTCTGTCATCTACATCCACTTCAAAATTACAGTAAACTGTACTTTTTAAAGGAATATCATCTACAAAAGTAACTTCAAATTATCTCCTAAATTTCTGGAGAAGATGCTGTACTGTAAGTATCCGATATGAACACCAGAAAGTGTGGAGATTATTGCAAATGTAAAAAGTGAAGTTTTAACAGTAAAGCAGAATACAATGGAAGGTAAATAAATTGACTTTAAGGGACCTGAATGAGTAAAATGATGATATTTTTCAATAAGTAAAGTAAGACCTCTGACACATATTTTTTAAACTGTATTTACTTGAAAAGACTTTATATATTTCATTGCTTTTTCTTCAATTCTATACTCTATAATTGTACATAAATTACTGTTCATCATTTATCCTAAAGTTAAATCTTGATTTTTTAAAAAATCAAATTGCCATGATTAAATTATGGAGAAAAAGTAGAGATTTTTTCAGGTAGAAATAAAGAATTAATGGTCCCGTGCTACTCCAGAGCAAAGTTAAAATTGAAAATTAGGCACATATACAAAATACTGAGACAGAAACATTGATACGTTGTTGTTTTCATCACCCGCAGTAACAATAAACCCCAAGTTTTACTGGGCATTTACTATGTGCAGGAAACTATTTTAGCTATTTACAGATATTTATCTCATTTAATTATACCAACAACTCAATTTTATAGTTGGGGAAAGTAAATCACAAAGAGGTTAAATAACTTGCCCAAAGGAAACACAAAATGTTACCAATCAGTAAAAGATGACTGATTTTATAGTTCATAAAAAACACAGACCATCTTTCCATGACCATGGCACATGGTTTGCCCAAATGGACTTAATAAAATACATGGAATAGAAAATAGGAAAATATTAAGAAAATCCAACAGCAGAAAACATTAAAATAATTACAGTATAATTATATCAAAAACTTAAAAAGAATATAAAAAAGATGTCTCTGGAACCCAAACTGTAGGAGGTAACAAAACAAAATATGTACACAAAATCACATGTTAAAAAAAAAAAGAATTCAATTATAAGACCCTAAAATAAGAATTTTAAATTTTGTGGATTGGTTTTCAGATACTTATACTATTATATAACAGGCTAACTTATTAAATTTACACATCTTTCTTCATAAATTTTCAAACTGTCATGGAAGTTTTAGAAAATTTGTAAAACGAAGTAGGAATTCCATCAAATCACAACATTACGCTGACGTCCGCTTGTTCTTCAGCACAGTAGTCCAGTTTACATTTGTTGATAATCTTTCAATTGTCACTGCATATTTCATATTTTTTACAACCGTGTAATGTAGGCCCAGCAGGTGTTTTACACTTTAAATGGAAGGAAACGGTACACAGAGGAGCGGCTTGCCTAGATCACAGAGTTCCCTCTTCTTATTCTAACTCAGAGTCTTTCTGCCAAATTACACTGCCTCCTAGAAATTACAGCTGTATTAAAGCAGCAGCATTTATCAGTAGGAAGCAATAGCTCATTGTCCCCAACTTATATTAATAAAGGAACTTCATTCATTCACTCTAAAATGAAACCTTACAATAAACGCCTGCTTCGTGGACAATACTGACTGGGTACTATGGCTGTAACATGAAAAACACCCCAGTGCTCACAGTGCAGTGAGGAAAGAAATACGTAAGCAGATAACTACAACTTAAACGGATAATCCTTTATAATAACACAAGCACACACACTAATTGCTGTCAGAACTGAGCATCCCACCCTGGTGGGAGAAGTCATGGAAGAGACAGACCCCCCCATGGGCCAGGGTGGTAAAAGGAGGCTGTGGGCCCCACTGTCGAGGTCTGCAGCAGGTGGTAAGAGGGCACGGTCGGCCCTTCTCCAAAAGGACATGTACACTTCTAAGAGGGACCCAAAAAAGGGTTAAGGATAAAGGTGTTGGGGTATAGGCAGAGATCTGCTGTGGCTCTCACCCTGAGACTACCTCAGAGGTATGGAAGGAGGGAGGAACTGATTCTGTGTGGGAGTGAGAGAAGACTTCCTTTGGAGAAAACAAGGAACCCAACACTGAATAGGAATGCACCAGGAAGGAAAAATGAGGGTGGGAACAGGGATGAGGATGATGATGAATCACACAGTAGTAACAGGATTACGAACAATAGTTACACTAACATTTTCCGATTATTTATTCTGAGCCGATATTATGCTATGTATTTCTAAATCAATTTATTCCTTGTAATATTACTATATCCCTAAAGAGGTAGGTACTATTATTGTCAAACTCATTTCACAATGAAAAAGTTAACATGTAGAAAGGTTAAGTAACTAGCTCAAAGGAAACTGTTAAGAATTCACATTCAGTCACTCAGAGCTTGACTTCAGTCTTAAATTAACAACCATGATATAAACATTCTATATACTGAATTTTAACATTTTAATATTCTAGTCTAAAAAG
>NW_012142412.1:2949968-2951581 GCF_000956105.1 Propithecus coquereli
TCTATTTTTAGTAGAGACAGGTTCCCGCTCTTGCATAGGCTGGTCTCAAACTCCTGCCCCCAAGCAATCCTCCTGCCTTGGCCTCTCAGAGTGCTAGGATTACAGGCGTGAGCCACTGCACCCAGCCTCAACATATACTTTAAACTCAACATATCCAAAACTATTTTCCCAAACATGCTGCTCCTACCCTTCTATTCCCTGACATGAATTAAGAGCATCGCTACCCACTAAGTCCTCCCCTTCTCTCTTGTGTCCCACCTACACACACACACACACAAACACACACACACATCTTGATGACAAGAAGTATTCTGTGCTGTGCTGTGTGTGAGAGTAGGAAAAACAGTTTGGTTTTTCCCATCTCTTTCAGTTTGCCTTTCATCTCGTACAATTCGGACGTGTGAATGAGGACGACGCTGACAGGCATCACGCATGCCTACACCTCACCAGCAGAGGTCAGAAGAGGAGAAGAAGTACAAAAAGGAACATGTCAGTTTTTACAGAACACTTTGACATTGGAAAGTCATGTATCTTGAGTTCGATTCCTAACCACATAAAATTAAGACATAGTTTTAAAAGATATAAATAGCCTCCAATATTCTATACATCAGGCAAAATACTGTATTACATGAAGGGATAGCTGAATCTATGAAAATTCATAGTTTTATATTCTTTCCTCTTTATTAAAAACATCAATAAGCTCACAGAAACAATATAATCCATTATTAATATTGTTCTCTACAGAGTAAAGATTATAAGTGTGTTTGTTTATTTGTTTAAGTGCCTATTCAGGGGAAACCAGAGCGCTCTGTAAACACCAACACTAATCCTCTGGTGAGGAACTGCACACCACCATCCCTACTGTAAACCGAGAACCGCCTCGTGTGAAATAAGACAGTGGCAACGCTGGAACTAACGCCACGATGACGTGACTATGTATCAGGGGACAAGTCTTCCCAAATGGCCGTGAGTCCGTGCTTCAAGTGCCTGTTCTGTCCAGACTGAAGACCAGCGCGGCTATCACTTTCACTGATCTCATTCAATTAAAGAACACACGTAAAACTTTGTATTGGTTTCCTAGAAATGGTGGAGTTGGCCACTAGGACAAGGCAGTCACCACAGAAGACATGACATTAACTCAAACCACAAAAGCTGGGGGGATATCCTGATAAACTAAAGAGTTTCTAGCCTCACGCTGCTTTGCGTATCTCAAAGAAACCAAAACTGTAAAAGGCAGGTCAGGCAATGTGAGTGCAGTTTAAGTAGGAAAGGCCTTCTGGAACCTCAGTCAGAGGCTTCAGAACCCTGCCTCTGCCCCAGTAAAAGACTAACAAGTGAACATAAAATTATATCTTATTTTAAAATAAATTATAAAGGTATGCATAGGTCACTTTTTAGTGATTCTCCATTATATTAAACTCTTTGGAGTAAATAACAATTAATTATGAGCATAGTTGCATTGAGTAAGAGGTCTTTTTTATAAAGGCAAGTCTCTCAAAACAAACAAGTGACATTCCTCAAGCATGCATCCTCCTAGTGGCTTATAGTTCTTCTTTTCCTGTCACACTGCTTGAATTATCTAAATGGCTCAGGAAATTACAAAAAGGGGGAGG
>NW_012142412.1:2951631-2953470 GCF_000956105.1 Propithecus coquereli
GTTAGATAGCAAATATTCTAACTTTTTAAAAGTTGGATAATATTAGAATTGTATCAACAGTGTTCCACAGCTAAAATTTAGATTAATAGGAAATGTTCCATTCAGGTAAAAAGAGAAAGGGATTATTTAAATTTTCTAACATTTTAAAACTAACCACTGAAGATCTTGTATATTCTACAAATTAAAGGAAAATTTTAAAATATCTTTTACAAAGCAACAAAAATACAACTTCAAAATTCAATTCTCTTCTTTTGTACTTTACTGAATACCAGCATATTAATGTTTTTAGTGACAGAGTTTTTTAAAGTGGGTATTCATTTATGGAGAGATTAATATATAATTAGCACTAAGCTAGAGGAAAATTATGCAAAAATAGTAAGTAACCATTGCTGCCGTAAGGAAAGTTTACTGGTGCTGAGGACAACTGATGTGGACACACAGCACTGTGGCAGGTGCTGGCACAGAGACAGGACTGGTGACAGCAAGGTCACAGAGGAAGGGGCAGTCACGCCCACCTTGGCATGTCAGAGAAAATGAGCCCAAAATGAAGAACTGAGAGATTTTTAGGGTTTTTATCAAGTGCACTGTGGCAAAGAACATTCTAGGCAGCATGGGAATGCAAGCATCTCTGACACGTGCGGGGCTGACAGCCTTTCCCAAGGGCTCACGCGAGCAAGCATCAGGAGGCTGCCGGAGCAGCAGGGGCCTGCACGTCTCACTAAATTGAGATTTGGGGCAAAGCTGGGGAATGGGGAAGGTGAGACAGAAACACTTGGTCCTTATTTCTTTGGTTTCCAAGAGGAAGAATTTTTTTTTCCCCTAAGTACTCAGGCCTGCAAGTGTAGCAAGTATACGAATAAAAAGCAATGGAAACAGAGAACTACCCAGGAAAGGCAATAGTTCTGAGGTATGTTCTATGCTCAAGGATGTATGCTCACTACAACCCCATGAGGTATGTATGATCACCCCCATTTTAAAATAAGCAAACAGAGGCACAAAGGGATGGAAGGATTCGTCCCAATTCACCTAGGTGCAGAAGAGGGGTCAGAGCCAGCAGCTTGGCTCCAGGACCTGCGCTCTAAGCCACCGCATCTTCCGCCTACTGCCTCCACCCTGACCTCTGCCCTCGCTCAGGCAATCACAGTTCATGGGTGAAAACAGCAGCTCCTTACTGACTGTCTTCAATCCAGCCTCAAACGGGCAGGCATCTGCTAGCAGATGGCGTACAAGCTTACCATCAATATTTTTAGATCTAAAAGAAGCATGAAATCCCAAAGAAAATCCTGAATTTAGGAAAAGAGTTTCACCAATGAGAATATTTTTATAGAGTTTTATTTTTAGGCATATTCTTAAAACTCTTTAATTACTTCTTGACTCTTTTAAAAATTTTGATGGGTTTTTCATAATAAAAGATGATCACCCATGAACAAAAGATACTCTGTAATAATTCCCATTTTTCAAAAGGCTAAGCATATTCTTCACTATATTATTAGTGATAAAATGCTGCAGATGGTTCCAGAAATATGTTTAATTTTAAAACTCAGTAGGGCACTGCAATCTAATTAATGTTTCTGCTAAATGTGACTTTAGAGAAGGCCAAGCTGTGAAAAATTAAGATTGATCTAAATTGCCATTTGGTATTTTTTCTTCTGCACTTCTTCCCCTGACTTCAAAGCATAATCCCTTTTTCTACTAACAGCAGAAACACCAAATAATTCAAGCCAACCCAAGAGTATAATAACATACACTTTGCCAGGAACAACCCTGCTGAGATCTAGCAGGTCTCTTGCTATCTTTCATTTTTATGACTATGAATTATCAACGAATCACTTTAGGAAG
>NW_012142412.1:2957275-2958824 GCF_000956105.1 Propithecus coquereli
TTTTAAGGTTTTGCTACTGCTTTGATTTTCAGAAAATTCTGATCTTAGAAAGATTTTCTAAAATATTTTTCAAATTCCAATTTCCATTTCGCCTTCATTATCTAAAACTCAGCCCTCTCCCCATCAAACACATACAAACCAAGAAGAATCCCAATCGACAGCCCCATTTTCATACACAATTCATTTTTTGGTACAGAAAAAGTGGGGAGGAGGGAGATTCTGAACAACCTTAAAACATTCAATCACTACTTCTTATGGCACCCAAGTGCCATAAGAAGCACTTATGGCACCAGCTCCTTGCTAAGTATAATGAGGAAAGGTTAAAAAAATGTTCACACATTTACTATGTAACACTTCTCTAAGTCCGTAAAATGCTAATATACTTATTTGACTGCAGAAAATGTTTTTTTATTGTTGTTTGTGGGAAATTTATTAAAATCTCATGTTCCAAAGAGTTACTGGTCTAGAATGGTATTTTATCAGCCAGAGGGTACATGAAGATCACTTGTGAAACTTTTTAAAAATTCCCTGTCCAGGCCCCTGCCCAAGAGAGGCTGATTCCACAGACAGAAGAGTGCTCTCAGAAGACGATATTCTGAAGCACGGCTAGACTGGGAACTGACAGTCTAGAATGGAGTCTTCTGGTAACCACTAGCTCTCCTTACTTTCAAGTATATATCAGAACCTCATAAAATCTCCTCAAATTAGTTCACCATTAGTTTAATTACTTTCTTAGAGTGATATAATTAGGGTTAAATTCTAACAATGAATGCATCATTTCCATATAATATGGCACTCATAATCGCAAAGGTGGTCAATTTTAGTCCTCTGATAAAAGCAACTGACCAGTAACTATGTATAAGTCAAGAGCTGGACTTACCCGTTCCACAGCTGCATTGTGATATGGGAGCTCCTCCTCACTGCACAGGAAAAACAGTATATGTGAAATAGTGATATCACAGCAAACTTTTAAAAAATTATATACCTGTAGGTACATACGATGTTTAATATTTATTTGTCATCACAAGAGTTACATAAGCTTCCATTCCATTGCATTCTATATAAAACAGCTGTTCTGTAGCCACAGCGCCCCCTATCTTCAAAACTCCGGCTCTGTACTGTCCAATACAGTAGCCACGAGCCACATGTGGCTCTTTAATTTTAAATGTAAATTAAAAGTAAAGTTAACATTGTGTTACTCAGTCTCACTAGCCATAGTTGAAGTGAAGGAAAGCCATGTAGCTGGAGGCTGCTGTATTGGAAGGGAAGATACAGAACACTTTCCTCTCTGCATGAAGTACCACTGCACAGCACTGCTCTAGACCAGGAACCAACCAACTTTTGCTGTCAAGGTAAATATACAAACAATAAATATCTGAGGTTTTATGGACCATTCAGTCTTTTTCACAACTATTCAACTGATGTTGCAGTGCAAAAGCAACACAGATAATATGTAAATCAAGTGTGGCTTTGTTCCCACGAAGTTTTTACAAAAACAGGTGGTGAGCTAGAGCCATGGTTTGCCAACCTTTACTTTAGACCACCACTC
>NW_012142412.1:2958874-2962023 GCF_000956105.1 Propithecus coquereli
AAAAATCCAAACATTCTCTACCAGAGATATATTTTTATTTCAAGATATTTTTAGAATTTCTCTGTATTACTACTAGTGAAAGTAAGGAATGCGTGGAGAGAAAACACACTTCCCCTTGGAAGAGAAGAAAAATCCATGCTAGTTTTTTACTTCAATGCAATTTAAAACTAGGTATGAAAAGTAGTAATTCTTTTAGAAGGTTCATTCTGTTTCACACCAAATTGGACCATACGTATCATCAAATGATTCAAGCATTATAGTTATGGGAGAGTGCTTCAAAATTATACTTCAAAGAAATAGTACTGTTAAAATGTCTCTTAATGGGAACTGCATTAACCAGAGTTGCTGTCAGAATAATAGCCTGGTAGAATTGCTCATTTTCAAAGAGGCTTACCTACTTTAATAGATATATGTATACGAGAGAAGAACATAAAGCCATATAATTCTACAAATATTCTATTAGACTGAATGTGAGATTAAAGTGTAGGTGCAATGCATTGAAATTTATCCTGTAATTACCACTTGAGCAATCTTTCCACAAAGACATAAGGTAAAGTAGTTGTCAACTTTAGGCCAATCTGAGACAGCATAATACTAAACAAGAGCACAGATGTTGTAACTAATACTCTACTTTGAACTGACTCCTCTTAAAAACATCTTTAGTTCTAAATCTAATCATAAAACAGTTAATAAAATCAACAACCCAAAATGAACTCATACGGGATGAAAATAAAATAATAAGAGTCTGACTAAGGATATTCGGTATGCTTAAAAAGAAAAACAACATTCGTTCTGTAAGATGCCATGATAAAAAGATTTCCATGGTTAGATAAGTTTCTCATAATTTAAGGTCTCTCTTAACTCCCACCACATGTTATAATACTAAAGACTGAAAAGTCCTATGGTAAAGAAACATTGCTTAACTTTGTTTAGCTCTGATTTTCCCAACTTTCTCCTACCGAGAGCCCTTTTCTCACCTAACAATAAGCAACATGCGCTGAATGCATACGACGTGTCAGGCACTATTCTGTGCTTTACACAAATTAAGTTACTGAATCCTCACACTGACCATTGTGGAGTAGGCACTGTTATTAACCCCATTTTACAGATGAACAAACCATGGCAGAAAAAGGTTAACTATCTTTCCCAAGATCACATGGCTAGTAAGTGGCAGAGCTGGGGCCTGAACCCAGGTAGTCTAGCTCCAGGACCTGCCTCTTAACCATTAGGCAATATTGCTTCTATGTATATTAGGACTCAAGGAACTGATGCTCCCAGGTACTCTTCTTGGCAAATGCTGACACACAATAATTTATATCTACAGAAAAAGTGGAAAAAAGGACCACATAAGAAAAAAAGTATGAGGAAAATAGACAAAAACCCTATTAGTTAACTCAGTTGTGTTTTGCTGATTGAACAACAGAAGATTTTTTTTCCTTTAAAATGTTGTTGCCCAACCTTCCTTCAAGAAATTAATAGTGGCAGTTACCATTTACTGAATGCTTAATATATGCAAGGGACAATGCTAAGTGCTTCACATGCATTAAATCATGAAATCTTCATCCCTTTGAAATGGGCACTATTATCTCCATTTTACAGATGAGGAAACTGAGGCTTAGGTGTCAGCGGTTCTAAAAGCATGGCAAAGCTATTTTCATAATAAGACTAAAATGTTTTCCTTTTTTACTGTGTTGTCCTGCACTGATCGCGAAGTGGTGGCGGCACAAATCCAGGCAGCAGTAATGCTGTGCTGGCATCACGATTCTCCCTTCGCTGTCTAAAAAGAAAGTCAGTTTCACGTAGGAACGTCCTCGATGAAGCAGTAAAAAGTGTTAATTTAATCTCAAACTTTAAGTACATTATTAATAAACTCAGTGACAAAATGGGAAGTACGAATAGAGCACATTTGCTACTTACCGAAGTACAACTGTTGCCTCAAGAAGAAGCACTTATGATAACACTGTTTGAATCACAATCTTTTTCATGGAACACCTTTATTACTTTAAAGAACAGCTGACTAACCGATAGCAGCTGATCAGATTTGGGATATCTGGCAGACATTGTCTCAAAAATAAGTGAAGTGAGCCTGTCACTAGAAGGAGAATAACTGGCACAGTATTTGTTGTCACGACATCTGGCTTTTCAAGTAAAAATTAGAAATTTGGAAAACTTCTACCACCAAGAACTTAATACTCCTTCCCACGATTTAAAGACCTTTCCGATGAAACTGGTGGTGGTATTAATGCATGAGTGTATTTTTCTTTAAAACTCTGCACAAACTCAATGCAAGACAAAAAGATTTAAGGGGAGGTTTCTAGAAGCTTTTGGAAAATAAGCTTGAGCCTGCTTCAGGGAAAGCTTTCAGAGGCTAGCCCTGTCTCTCTGAGCAATGTGACGTGTGGCTATAAAGCCTGGAGCTGCTCCAGTTGCTGCGGTGAATTTTGACCCCAAAGGGAAGCCAACCTCGAGATAAAGCTGACACTGCAGAAGGCAGAGAAGAGCTGGAAAATCTAAGCTACAGGCAACCTAAGTGAGAGCTGAGCTCAACCACCCCTGAAAACCATCCTACCTCTGGATCACCCAATAAAGCCTCTTCACTGTTGAAACCAATCTGAACTGGGTGTCATGTTACTCACAACGTGAGGACTCCTAGTTTGAAGCACATTGCTAAATTAAATTAAACTACATTTTCAAACACAAATATGACTACAACACTCTTATAATTAAAGAAGAACCTCTACTGGGAAAATCCACAGTAAATTTATATGGTTTCATATGGAAATAACATTATTTTAAATTACCTTTTCAGTGTTCTTGTATTTTTCCCATCCTTTTAGCATTTTTAGCCATTTGGTAGTTCTTTCAATTTCCAGGTGCTTTTGCTAAAATAAAATTGAAATTCACCATTACTGTTTGTTCAAGGCTTCTTTACTTACAAATTACCAAAACCATAAAAAATAAAGTTAAAAAAAATAAATGCTGCTAAAAATAAATACTTAAAAAAGTTATGCTCTGTTAGATAGCAAATATTCTAACTTTTTAAAAGTTGGATAATATTAGAATTGTATCAACAGTGTTCCACAGCTAAAATTTAGATTAATAGGAAATGCTCCATTCAGGTAAAAAGAGAAAGGGATTATTTAAATTTT
>NW_012142412.1:2976853-2980702 GCF_000956105.1 Propithecus coquereli
TTTGTGATATCATCTCTAATATAAAATATTGTGAGACTCTTGTATTAACTGTCAGTAATATAAAAACAATGTGCTACCCATAAACAAAGTTATGTGCTTTGAGTAGCTTTCTCAATAGTATTGATGTTTTGGCAACAATACGTACATATCCTTCCCTTAGTTTCTCTTGAGACCAAATAATACCCCATTTTTATGAGCATGATAGTTTCATATTGAAGAGTTCAGTACTTTCAAAGGTATTCTTTCGCTACTCTGAAAAGTTCTGAGGTGAACCCCTAACCCACAGCAACAGAACTGACAAAAAAGTATAATAGCCAAAAGAGATCTATCTCAGAGAGGCAGTGCAAATCCCTCATTTCCCAGATAATAAAACTATAATAACATTTTCACTTAGTCACTCAGCTGTTCAGCACTAACTAATCCAGTAGGTTCAATTTCAGATCACGCAGGAGTATATGAAGACAGGGGACGGAGGATGAGAAACCAATTCTCAAGAAGAAAAGAAAGTTTTAAGGATTAAAAACAAAAAGTCTTCAGACATCACAGACGGATGACAGGGCAGGAACGTGGTCCGGTTTTCCCACACAGATTTTCCTGCATTATTCCTTCATACCTAAAATCTTTCATACAGCATCTGCTGTGTGCACACACCAAGCTCCACAGAGCTTTCCCTCCGCAAGCCCCTGTGTGGCATATGCTAATTTTCACAGTCTTCCAAGGAGAAGCTGCTGCTGCCTGATCAAGAGCTCGGTGTGGCGGCCAGAACACACACACCGGCACACTGAAGGAGCTCAGCCGGTGTTGCTGACGGACTGTATGAACGGGAGGAGGAAGACACGCTTGCGTGCAGGGATGCGTCTTTACCTGCCACCTAAACATCCTTCAAGTAGAAGAGAGGAGATCACGAGCTGGGTGAGTGCAGAGTGTTCCTTTAGGCCAGCAAACTGTGGCCCAGAAGTCAAATCTGGCCCACTGACTGGTTTTGTAGATAAAGTTCAAATGGAACACGGCCACACTCATCCATTTATGTACTGTCTATGGCTGTCCTCATGTTACAATGGTACCGTTGAGTAATTGTGACAAAGGCCATATGGCCCACAAAGCCAAAAATACTGAATATTTGGCTCTTTACAGGAAATGTTTGCCAACCCCTGCTTTAGAGAACAAGGGTTTAAGGGCACCTAAAGGCTGCTTTAAGAAAACTCCAAGCTAACAGCAAAGACCTATATCTCAGAAACGCAGTATGTGAAAACAACAACATAGTCATCTGGATGTAGTTTTTCATCTACTATTAAACTTTGAAACAGCTCAAGTAGAGTATTTCTGTTAACTCTGAGATAAACTCTCATTTCAAAACTTAAAAATTAGCTTGTTAAAATCAATTAGCTGAATATTTGACTAAATTTTATTTGTTTTTGAAGTAAATTTTATCTAAGTTCAAATTTACTCTAGTCAAAATTTATAGGATTGGTAGAAAGAGTTCTCAAGCCTTGTAATCAAAACAGATATTCCGTAAAAACAAACACACTTTTATTCTGGTTTTCGTATATAATCATTTATAATCATTTTATATAGTCATGGTAAACTAGTCTGCTAAATTTTATAAATATACACATTTTGATTAACAGTTGAAAATCTGAAGCTTGGTATTAATTTTATCTTCTCTATTTTGGTACAATTTCCTTCTAATTCTTCTATTAATAACTTGTGGCCTAAAAGCTTTATCTGTCATTATTCAAATACCAAGCATTCTCTGTTGAGCAGACTAGCAGTGAGCATTTTTGATTAAATTGTTTAAAGTTCTCCAACTGTTTCCTTAAACCAGCTCTATTTCTCCCCTCTCCAGCTGTGACCCCGGCACAGGCACACGGACTGGGACGACACCCCACTGCTGAGTACTAGCATCAAGCCAGGCTGGCTTAGCAATAGCTTTAATGTTCACTGTGAAATTTGTTATAAACCCAAGTTAGTCCTATACTATATTTTTTAATTACTGTCACTCGTTTACATATCATAATAGGTAATTTAAGTTTCTAAAACTATAATTAGATATGAAATCAGGCAACAAAGGCTACAAAGTTATTTTTTGCCACTTTATTATATTGACAGTAACACCTAAAATCCAAATTCATTGCAGACCCAATCAAAAATTACAAAGGACTAAGACAGTAAAAGAAATGCTCCTTTGATCAAGGTGTCACAGGGAGTAATATCTAAATGCCTACACCAAGTGACTTTATTCAACAGTGCAAAAAACTCCAGTCTGCGGTGACAAGCAATAAAAGCCACTAGCAACAATCTCTGGAGAAAATGTTTTACTTAAATTAGGCACTGTAACAAAAATCACTGATTTTGGTGAAATCTAATAGAGCCTAACATTACCCTAATATCCATCTCTATGTTTCACTGTTTTAATTTGTGCTGCCTGCTTTAGGACCACATCATGGAGTAAATAACATTAGCGTGACAGCGCGAGAACTGGCGCCAATCTGCTTCATTTTCAAAGAAGTGGTGAGCTTGGCTATCTTAGTGCACGTCTCCACAGCAGTGATCGTTCCAAACAGCATGCTTCTCTTTAGGCACTCTTGTCCCCCCTTAACGTTGTTTGTAGGCATTTCACAGCACTTATTCTGCATTTCACTTACTAAAAACACAAGAAAGCATAACAGGTAGTATACTGTAGCCGTTCAAAACACAGGCTCTGCAGTGAGACTGCCAAGGTCCCCACCCTAGAGCTGGCTCTCACTGTCAACATAACACAGGCAGGTTACTTGACCTCTTTGTGCTTCAGTTTCACCATCTAAAAAGAGGAAGAGAGAAAGAGAGCCTACCCCAAAGAGCCTTTGAGGGGAATAATCCAGTTATTCCATGTAAAAAGCTTAGAGCAGCCTGGCACACAGTAAATGCACAATAAATATTAGCTAATATTATTAAGATAGGTTATTGACTGACTTTTTTCCCACTAGAGCCAAATGGACCTTAGCACAGAGAGTCAAAAACAAACACAAAAAAACTGTCTGCAATTTTTAGATTGCCAAATACAAGCCAGGCTCTTAGGCCAGAACCTCTAAGGTCCAGCTCATCGGCTCATGCTGTTTCAAGCAACAAGAAAAGAAAATTTAGGTAATCAAGAGACTCTTATAGAATGCACAAGTTTTTCATATGTATTTTATACTGTATTGAACCATTTTCTAATTTAAAAAAAAACGTTATCTAGTACAGTAGTTCACTCCCATCAGAAACACTTAGGTCAAAATCAGCTGAATTGTATCCTATCTTTTGAGTTAAAATCTGGGAAAGGAGCCAGAAATCTATTTTTTTTTTTTTTAATTTCCCAGCTGATTCTAACATGCAGGCAAGTTTGGGACTTACTCATATAAGTCTTTATACTCAAATTGTCCTTCAAAACTTCCTTCACATATCTCAGATCTGCACACCAACCCACACAAATATGCAATCACTTCCTGTCACATTTGTAGCTAAGTTTGATTTAAAAAAAAAAAAAAGTGGAGGTGAGGGGTTTAATTTAAGAACAGTATTTTCATCACAGTTAAATACTGATGTTAGTATACTGAAGTTCAAAGTCTTCTGATTATACCTACTCAGAAGAATGTTTCAGATATGCTAATGTCATTAGACATAATAATAACACCTTATATTTGTCCAAAACTTTATAAAGTATTCTTACATTTTATTTCTTCGAAGCCTCAAATACACTGAAGGTATGTAAAGAAGTTATTGATTCCTGTTTTAAAGATGAAGCATGAAATGGTTAACTGACCAGAGCCCACAAGAGTACTCATTCTCTAACTCCTAGAACTGTTTCTTTGTATGCTTGTTTTACTCTCA
>NW_012142412.1:2981612-2995002 GCF_000956105.1 Propithecus coquereli
GAGTTTATAAAACTGAATAATTTTTTGCAATAAAAAAACAATAAATGAGCTTTTAAAAACAGTATTGTTAACAATAAGAGCTAGAAATGAGGCATCATCAGCCTTATTTAACATCTTTTTCCCTTTAAACCCAACTATTTTTGGCAATACAGTCACCACTTCCTAGCTATGAGCGATGGGAGACACGATGTGTCAGCAATAGCCAACACAGAGCTAAACCTTGATCACACCGGGGTTCCCCAGGGGAGCTGACAAGGAAGGAGGAAGAGCATGGAGGATGAGAAAGCTGCTCAAGGAGGAACTGCCAAACCTCAAAGTTTTAGACCAGGCCGGGCACAGTGGCTCACATCTATGATCCCAGCATCTAGGAGGCTCAGGCAGGATATCGCTTGAGCCCATGAGTTCAAGATCAGCCTGAGCAAGAGCGAGATCCTGTCTCTACCAAAAATAGAAAAATTAGCTGGGCGTGGTGGCATACACCTGCAGTCCCAGGTACTTGGGAGGCTGAGCCCAGGAGTTTGAGGTTGCAGTGAGCTATGATGATGTCACTGCACTCTACCTCGGACCACAGAGTGAGACTCAGTCTCAAAAAAAAAAAAAAACTTTTAGGCCAAAACATGTCTTAGAAAAAAATATTTCTTGCCTTTTCATCCAAACTTCTCAAAAGAGCAGGCTACCCACTTTCTCTACCTCTTTACTTCACAGTTAAATCAGCTCTGGAACTATTCTTGCCAAGGTCAAAAATGACCTTTCTTCAGTCCTTAGCTGGCAGATCTTAGCTGGCAGTGATGCTCCCTCCCTCCTCACCAACTGCCAGAACATTGTCCTCTCTTGGGGTCTCCTTGTGCCCCCTCAGCTCTCCTTGTGATGGCTTTCTCGTGGGCAACTCTCCACTGCTTCACTGTTCCTCTCACTCCAGGTGTCATTTACTCTTCAGCTGTTAACACTGATAGATGTAGAAACCCCAAATGTAACTGTCTACACCTAGCCCTCAAATTTTAGACTCAAACACCCAGCTGTCTTGTGGACACCTCCATCTGAGTATATTTTACAACTGTCTGCTCATGCTTTCTCCTCTAAGTAGACTGAGAAGCACCCAGCGGACGAAGACTGCTGCCACTCACCTCTGTACCGTGAATCCCCAAGTCCTAGCACGATGCCTAGCCTGTGTTCACCGCGCGGGGGAGAAATGCACGCAAGCATGAATGAATGATAGTGCTATTGGTTTTAAATTAGTTAAGCAGTTAAATAAGTTAACTAGGTTCTTCACGGAATATGGTAAAACCTAACCACCATAATGGGAAACTGTGTCTGATGTTCTGAACAACCAACATAAAAACAAAGTCTGGGAAGGTAGCTGTTAAGTTGAACAGTACGCCCCACGGAGGCAGAGCACAGCCCAGATGGCTTTCTGTAATTTCATGCTTCTGTTATTCTCACAAATAATAAAAAATAACAGATATATAATTACACACAAGTGACATAAATGTAAAACACAACATTTATAAATCACTGCTAGGACTCATTGTAGACCTCAGGAGTTAAGGTAACAAATAAGAACACATGTAAAAAAAAAAAAAACACATGGTTTTCTGGGACATCACAAAACAGATTCCATATTAACATAAGGATAAAATGCTAATGGAAATTACATATAAATGCATAAATCCAAAATCTAAGATCCATGGCAAATTTATAATAGCACATGTAAAATATGAATACAATGGGTATTTAATTCTATATACTCACTTATTCAATTATGTATTGAGTACCTAGTATGAGTCAGGAACTGTTCTAGGTATTCAGGATATAAGAATAAACCAAACAAAAGAAATTCTTGCCTGGCTGGAATATGGAGTTTACATTCTGGGAGAGAGAGCAGACAGCAAACAAAATAAGCAAAACATATAGTATGTTGATGTAGTAAGTGTTTTAGTGAAAACTAAAGGGGCACAGAGTGCCAGGAGTAATGGCGGGATTATTAAACAGGGAGGTGGGAGGTCAGAGAAGATCTCACTAAGATGGGTAAGGATCTGAAAGAGGTGAGACAATGAGGCAGGAGAGTGTCCAGGATACAAGTGTTTTAGGCAGAGGAAACAGCCAGTACCAAGGCCCTGAGACAGGAGAAAGCCTCCGTGTCAGAGAAACAGCAAGAGACTGGAGCGGCTGGAGAGGAGAAGAGGGAGAGAGAACTTGGAGATGACGTCAGAGAAAAAAGATGACCTCTATGTTCCCATGAAGCAAACAAAGTGCTTCTGTAATTTAAGCTCTCCAAAAAGCAAATCCATTTCTATTTATACGGTTTTTCTAATGAAACTTTCAAAGAGTAAATATGGATACTTACTCTGTCATATTTAGCAACTATTTCAGCTCGCTCCTGAGCTAGTTTCAGTGCTACATCCTGTTCTGAATCTGTGGGGAGATCAAATTTAGAAGTGTTATTCAAAGAAGCACAAAGTTAATAATTATAAAACTAAGACAAATAAAAATAAAACAGAAAAACCAATACTGCCTTAAAATGACAAATCAAATCAAATAAATGTAAAAGGATGAGTTATATATCTGTAACTACACCTTCGGAATAGCAACATATATCATATTCAAAAGAAAGCAAATTTATTAACAGCAATTAACTTAGGGACACAATAAACCTTATCTCTCAAGAATCAATTTTGGATCTAAAATTTCACAGAAATGGGTACTGAAGAAGAAACTGAAACTCAAAGTTCTAACTTTGCAGATGAAACCCCCTTAAGTGTAAAAGAAGAACATTCAAAAGGGCTTTTAAAACCTAAGGGAATTTGGATCTCCATAAAATAAACTAGCACAAGATATATTTCAGGAGTTAAAAAAAAAAATTATGTTAAATGATGAAAATAATCATGTCTTCATTTAGCCTTTCAGGTCCCTTTATCAATGGCCTCAACTACCATAGTAATCTCCTAACTGGTCTCTGTGCCTCCAGTTTTATGACATGCATGTGTGTACAGGAAACACAAAGGCACATACACACACACGCACACACACACGCACACGCACACATCCTTCTTCCTTATTAGCACTAGGAGTCTTACAAAAACACAAACCTAACAACAATAGCACAGATCAGAACATGAAATAGTATGAATGTGATTATAGATCCCAAGTACTGTTAAAAAAAAAAAAAGATCAATGACAGACTGTATGAGAGGCATCTCTGATCAAGAAGAAAAAGACAGCACTTCAACGGAAAATTAAACAAAGGTTATAAGCAAGAAACTCAAAAGAGCGACAACAGCAGCAACAACTATACTGCGTTCTTACCAAGTGCCCGGCAGAAAGTGAGGCACTGCCAGGCAGCAGATTCTGCGCTAAGCGCTTTACTCTGCCTCACCACACTGAACTCTCACAACACCCTAGTAGGTATCACCATTAATCCTACATCAATGATCAGAATGAGGCTCAGAGATTTTAAACAATTTGTCCAAAGTCACAAAGCTAGTAAATAGCAAAATTAGGATTCAAATCCAAATAGTTTTGATTCCGTAGCCCACAATTTTAACCACTACTTTATAAAAATGATTACTAAAGACGTGAAAAAGGACTTCTGGTCAAAGATGGCAGATGGAACATACTTTGACATTCATTTCTCCTAGAACCCCACTAAAATGACAATACAGGGATTCTTGAAATCCTGTCCCTCAAAGGCCCAGCAAATGGTGGTTCCTAAGAGGAGGTAAGGGTGGCTGAAAAACAAGAGAGTTGATTAAAGGGGGTGAACTCCCTGGAAAGTGAAGGGATGCACGTGTGTGTGGCACAGGTGGGTACAGGGTAGAAAACCAAACCCTCATTCTCCAAAGCAGGAAACCAATGGAAACACCTAGAACAGAAGAAGCAGGAAGGGGTAACTGAGGCGTGTTACCTGGTGCTGTGCAGGTAAATAGAAAAAGAATCAGCCAGGGGAGTGGAGTGTGGTTACTTCCATGGAGCAGGCAGGGAGCAGGGAGGAATATGGGAGTCTGCTACTTTCAAAACAAGTCTTACAGATTGCTGAATCTTTAAGCCAAATATGGCTCTGGTAAAAATAAAATCTAAATTTGAAAACCAAGACAGAAAAAAATCAACCTCATTAGTAACTAAAGAAATACGAGTTTTAAAATATCACTTTGCACCTATCTTAGACTAACCAAAAATGTACTGATGCTGCTCAGTGTTGATAACAATGTGGGGAAATTTGCAGTTCCTTACAGTGAGGATAAACATGTAAATGTATAAAATCTTTCTGGGAAGTAATTTGATAGTATGTGTCAAAAATCTTAAAAATGGGCATATCTTTTCCCCAACAATTTTACCTCTAAGAATTTATGCCAAGGAGAAAATCAAATAAGCACAAGGTTGTTTATAATAGTAAAAAAATAGAAAATGGGAATTTGTACATTTTTAAAAGTTTATTTGGGAAAAAATATTTATGTCGCTGCTTTTTTCAGTTAAACTACAAAATGTCAATATGCTTTCCTTTGGGGGAAGCGTGAATAAATATGTAAATAGAATGATTCAGTAAAATAAAAGTACAGATTAGTTGTGCAGACTTTCACAATGAATTAATGCAAAACAAGTCTGAGCTGATCGACTCAACTACACACGCCTTCATTACCCTACGTTAGACTCAGGAGACTTTGTCAACTCCTTTTCCCTCTTCCATTGCCCAGTTTTAAAACATTACACTCACACTTGTACCAAAAGGCAAAGAAAGCAAATTAATAGAAATTAAATCCAAACTAGGGAGCTTGACTACTTATTAAACTCTATTTCTATTACCAGAGCTGCTATGCATGAATTTCTTTGGTGATGAGTCCAAATTCAATAGATGAATGCTTTCTTGCAATGTATTTTACACTAGTCCTTTATTCCTGCTGCCAGGCCTAGGAGTCTCAACTGCATCTCCAAGATAACCATGAAAAGCGTAAAAGTATAAGGCAAGAACTGGGCATGGTATGGAGCTGGGAAGCAAAGATGAAAAGTATCCCAAGAAAACTTCATTGTGGCAAAGCATACGATATAAAGCATCACACAGATCATGTTCGCCACCCAGCGCGTCTGGGACAAAGATGATGATGTACTTTAACATGATTAGAGCAATTGACTCTAAATCAAATAAATGAGTTCTAAATCTCCAAATTCCCTTAGGAAGTTCTCATCCTTTTATTTCCCCATGGGGAGAAAATTTTATAATACTAATAAATGTATTCTAAAAAGAGTGGATTTAAAGTCAGACTAATTTCATAAAATATAGCCAAATTTACTTCTTTGAAGAGACTAAATGGAAGTGCCAATTTTTCCCAATACTGAGTTTAGAGACATTATTTAATAATCTGTACTGCAAGGCAGTCATCTACAGAGTAAGAAGTACTATCCTCATGCAGGATTCACTAAGTTAAATCATGTTTCATACTATCTGATCTGTAGTTGAGTAGTTTAGTAAGAATTACACTAGAATACTTCGTTTGGCTTCATTCTCATTGCTTATTTAGATATTGCATTGAAAGAACAAGGAGTTTATCACAAAACCACAAACAATGTCAACAGCTGTCTTGTGTCTGTGTACAAGTGTGAACAAAGTTCCAGGCACCTATTAAACAATAACAGCAGTATTAGCTGGTACTTATACCACATCATCATCAAATAAAAATTTAATCAGGGCATTATTCCAACAATTCACACTACATCTTCATGCTCTCCTTGCGTGCTAAATCCATAATTACTAAAAGTTTATTTGGAAAAATTTGGTTTGAAATACAATACCACTTGTTGCCAAAATATCATGGTAATTAAAGAGTAGGTCAACATGATTGTTAAAATAAACGTAGCTGAAGAAAAAGTTCCTAACATTAAAAATAAAACCATGTATAGAAATATGTGGATCAACACTTTAAATATCAGCCTTCTTATTTTACCAGAATATTCATTTTTTAAAATTACATTATTCAAACCAAATTAAATCTAATCACTTTTATTAACTTTACATCTAATATAACAAAGTTTCAAAGTATGAGGCATATTTTAGGCAGTAAGGATCAGAAGATGTTTGGATACTCAAGCACATAGGAAATACTCAAGTATATGGGAAAAATACCTCTAGGCACACATTTACAGAAGAAAATGGCAACTATAGTATTTTAAAAAGTATTTTAAAAATTGACTATATGATTTTAATCCATTTAAATCTAAATTCCCAAGAACTTTCAGAATCAAGTATCCCCCCATTTTAATATCTTAGAGTCACTAAATTAGCCACAAATTGTAATGAAAAATTCATATAAAGTTACTGAAGTTCAAATTCAATTCAATAAAATAAATTAACAGCTGACCATTTTTCCTAGTGCACACTTTGAGTGTTAAAAACATTAACAATATCAATTTTAAAAGTACCTTACCCTTTGTTAGATAATCAGTCTGGCCTTGGAAATTAACTAAAGCTTCAGTCCTCATAGAGTAACTTATCTATTCCAAGATTTCATTATTATTTTATAGTTCTTGAACACACCAAGAGCATTAGGTGGCACCTCACACATTCTGCAACTAACAGAAACAAAGAAGGGAAAAGGCAGCTCTACTTTAAACTATTTGTGAAACAAGCACAAGAAAGAAAAAGTTTCAGATGCATTCTGTCTTTTTTTAAGGGGGGGAAAAAGACCTTGCTGTGATCACATGGATATTCGAACAAAGATGGTATTTGTTGAGGGTGAAAACATGTCTTTCAGGCCAGATCCCAACCATGGACCATACCAGCCTACACCCAGCATTCCATCGAATAACAAACAGGGGCTTTAAACAAGCAGCTTCATAACATGCCTTAATCTTGTGCTTCAAAATTAGCCACTTTCTTACTACTTTTAGCAAAACTTATCATAGAACAACAAAGAAAAAATTTATTTAAAACATTAAAGCTAAGTAGGAATGCTCTTCTCAAATACATTTTATATCTTACTGTAATTTTTCATGATAATTTTTAATATGAAACTTGTAGCCCCTGTTTCAGACAGTAAGCAAATACATACTAAAGCAGTAGTTTGGGACATTTTTAACACACCACACACTCACATAAGCAAAATGAATGTTTCATGAGGCACTATGTTGTAAGTACTGTAAGATGGCACTGTGAAATTTTCCATTCTGTTTCATTTATTCCTTTCTTCTTCCTTTCATTGTTTCCCTCTTTCTTTTAAACGGGTAGGAACTTACAATTTGGAAACCACTTTGCAAAAGTAACAGCGTTGTCAGAAGCATGCCTGTGAACATTAGTTACACTTAGCTGGACACTAATGAATGAAGTTTATGCTCAGCTAAACTCAGTTGTAACATTCAACTAAAGCAAAGGATCTCAAGAGTTTAGAGAGAGGGAAAAATTTCAAGTCATATACCAAGGCATGAGAATCAGACTGGCGTCAAACTTCCTATCAACATTATTTTCAAAGTTCTGAGAAAAAATTATCACAAACTTGGAATTCCATACCAAGCATGAGGAAAAATAAAGACATGTTTAGACATTACAAGGTGTCGTAAGCTGAAGATGCCCACAACCCTTCCCCGAAAGATATCCACATCCTAATCCCTGGAACCTGTAAATGTCACCTCATATGGCAAGAGGGATTTGCAGCTGTAATTCAGTTAAGGATCTTGAAATGGGGAGATTATCCTGGATCATGCAGGTGGCCCAATGCCATCACAGGAATCCTTAGGACAGGGGGCGAAAAGGTCAGAGGAGGAAGCAGGAGTTGTGACACAAGAGACTGGAGTGACTCAAGGACAGGTCGGCAACTGAGGAAAGCAGGGAGCCACCAGAAGCAAGAAAAGGCGAGGAAACAGATCTTCCCCTAGTGGCTCCAGAAGGAACCAGCCCTGCTGACATCTTTAGCCAGTGAAACTGATTTCAGACCTCTGACTTCCAGAACTGAAAGGGAATAAATCCGTGTTGTTTAAGTCACCAAGTCTGTGGTAATTTGCCACAGCAGCACGAACACATAAGGATTCAAAGTTTACTGCCTATGCAATGCTTCTTTGAAAAAGAATTTGAGAGTATACCACAGAAAAACAAAACAACAAAAAGAACTGACAAAGACCCTTTCCTTGACCACACTTTGGTCAGGCTCCTTTGAGCCCACATCTCGACTAGGCCTCCACCTTGGCCCTGCCCTGTCTTCAGCCTGCCTATTCCAGCTGCAGTAAGACTCCTCCACCTGATATCAGATCATCCTTGATATCTGCAGATTCCTCACCCCCACCCTTGATATCTGATCACCTTGGACTGTCTTCCGCAAGAATCCTGTTAACGTCAGTTTAGCAAGAATTCGAGAATCCCCTACCCTCTTAGTAACTTCCGTCCACTGACCCCCTCACTCTGCTCATTGGCTATCAATCTCCACTTGTCACTTCTGTATTCAGAGTTGAGCCTGATCCCTCTCTCCTACTGTAATAGTCTTGATACTTATTCTAGTAGTCCTGAAGAAAGTCATCCTTCCTTTTTAACAAGTGTCAGAATAATTTTCTTTAACAAAATAAAAAAGAGGCAGACACAGGACCCATGAAATCACAGCAGACCAAAATGAGACATTTTCAGATGCCACCTGTGTAGATGCCTAGAAGCAACCAGTCTACATTAGAATAGGGAATACCAGGTGTCTTCAAGAAGAAAGTAGATTCCAGGCAACACACAGATCATGGGTATGATTAGTGATACAGTAAAAGGTTACATATAAAGATACCAAAAAGAGGGTAAGGGGACTATTAGAAATCTCAAGACAAGCAAAGAACAGAATGAGAAAAGTCACAGTCCAAATATGAAGTAAAATACAAAGGGGTATGTTTGTGACCTCGATGGTTACGAGAAAAGTGAATTCATTTGACCCCGACACCTTCAACATCAGGATCATACCTCCTTCTCCACATACCTCAAAATAATATTTGAGACTGAAGTAAATGATATTGACATTATGATGACTATATAAGAATTTTATTGGCTACTAATGTTTGGAATCAACTATAAACAATGTTCAAAACTCATCTCTGATCTGCATGCACACACACCCCACTCCAAACCTAAGACCCCCTTCTTAGAAGCAATCACTGTTACCTACCAAAAATATTCTCCATATTATACAAGAATCTGCATGTATTCATGCACACATGTATATATTTAATCTCCTTTTTCTATTCAAACACTAGATGCATTCTATAAGTAATTCTACACCTTACTCTTTTTCACTTAACAGTGTTATCTTGAAGATTATACAATATTAACATCTAGAGATCTACCCAGTGGTGTGCCCATAAAGGTTTCAGAACCAGTTCTAGCAGAGGGGCAGGGGCAGTGAGGCCTGGTTTGGGGCACCTGCTGATTTCCATGCTGCAAATATTCCTACTGTGGTGGCCAATTTCCGAGCTGCCAATGTGATGTCACTGAACGCAGGGTTCAGGCTGGCTCCGGTACACCAGATATCTACTGCAACCTTTTTCACAGCTACAGAGTATTCTAAAGTATTAACATAATTTATTCAACCAGTCCTCTTAGGAATTTGAACTAGGAGAAACTGAATGGATCAATTTGCAATGGGAGTTAAAGATAAAATATATATTTTTATATATATAAAATATTTAAAGCATCACGAGGTCAAGAGCTTTATAGACAACGATGACCAAACGCAAGCTGAAAAATGAGGAAGCAGAAACTACCAGTAAACAGAGAAAAAGTATCTGATGCAAAGAAAACAGTACCCAAGATGCAGAGCAAGGCAGAGTCACCACTAGAGAGACCTTTTAGCCCAAAAGAGACAGAACAGCTCATCCCTGAAGCTGCTCCATGCTTCAGTTCATGACGGCTTTCATTTCCAGTTCAATGGATTCATATAGCAAATGTTCTTTTTTTCCTAAAGTAGTCCGAATAAGTTATTTGTGTCTTACCCTGAGTTACTAAATTACGCCTCAACTTTCAACCAAAGTCAATGGTGCCTCTTAGTCATGGTTTTGGTTATTTGTGATCACTTTCCTACTGTACCATGGACTAAGATGTATCAAGAATAAAGATTGTTTTAAATGTTAAGATCTTAATAAACAACACTACCAAAAACTTCAGTATTTATTCTGTCATGCTGTAGATCCAAAGTTGGAAGGAATGCTCAGAGGAATAAGCAGAGTGAGAAGATTAACATCAAAGCTCAAACTAAAAACAAACCAGGTAAAGGAAGGTGTACAGCAACAAAAGAACCTGAAATACCAATTATTTTGACTGGTCATTCTGGGCAAGATGAAATGAGATACAGGCAGCTAAAGGCCACATATACTTGATACCTGAAACAGCTTATTCTGACATAGCATCCCAGGATGTGCTAAGCCAACATTACCAGCTGATGGGCCTGTGAGAAGAACTGGTCCAGTATCTCCTCCTGTCCCTTTATCCCTGTCCCCACCCTCTCCTGGGAGATCATCTATAATCCTGAGAAAAGAAAAATAGCTCAGAGCAGTCTGAGCTACATGAAGTATGTAAAATTTGTCAGGCCCCAGCGATGTAAGCATGGGACTTTAGTCACAAGGATAACCTCCCAGCCATGCCTGGGGGCAACTGTTTAAAGGCATTTTGTTCCTGACTAGCAGCCTCACCCATTGACCACAAGTTCCTGGAATTTGTGATTAAAAAAAAAACAATGAATAGCCAATCAGTAGCTTATTATTTTAATGTAAATTGTAGGTAATAATTTAGGAACTACCTCTTCTTTTTTCCTTAAAAAACTACTTGTAACTGCTGCTAATTAGAGTGTATATTCAGGGCAACTTGAGTCTATCCTCCCATTTGGCCACCCTCAACTTTTGGGCTTGAATAAACTCTCTACTTCCCATTTTCTGAATCTTCATTGTTTAAGGTTGACAATCCAACCCTATGTTCCCCTGCACCATAGCCCAGTCCCTCATAGAGCTCTCATAACTATGTTAATTCCACATTAGACAAGTGTCTTTTCAAAAAATGCACAACCTCAAACTCCATTTATCGCGTTCTTCCTTCCCCAACTAGCATAATAATCTTAGAAAAATCATTTGGCTTCCTTCCCTCTTTCTTATGTTCACTTGAGAACAACAAAAAAAGATCCTGATCATAACCACAATTATAAAAATAGTATAAACAATCACAATAGCAAACGAAAGCACCATACATATATGAAAGAACCAGTGCCATAAACCCAAAAGTTCTCGGGAATGCCCAGATTTCCTCTTCAGAAGAGACACACAAGTTTCTGTCTACATCTTCACATTCCTCTAGTTTAATATGCATTGTCTAATACAATAAAAGTGTCTAAAAGAAATAAACCTAAATGTTCCTCAATTTTTAACTTTTAATTATGGGCATAAATGATTTATACCTTTCCATTCAAAATATTTCTTATACCACTAACAGCACTATTATCATTATTTCCACTATATCATGTTTTAAATTAATAGTTTTTGAATTTTTCATTAGATTTGCAGAATACATTTCTACAAACTCTTCTATAGAGGCCCAGCAGCCAAGCAAGTAGGGTGAGTGGGCTGGGAAAGATACACCGAAGTCCTGTTAGGTGGCCTTTTTATTCTGCAAATGAAAAGATCAACAGTGTACGATTGTTAGGTTGTTTGTTTTGTTTGTATGCACGTATTTTTTTTTTAATTATCTTTTACAGAACTTTTTTTTTTTTTTTGAGACAGAGTCTTGCTCTGTCACCCCGGGATCAGAGTGCCATGGCGTCAGCCTAGCTCACAGCAACCTCAAACTCCTGGGCTCAAGCGATCCTCCTGTCTCAGCCTCCTGGGCAGCTGGGACTATGTGCCACAGTGCACGGCTAATTTTTTTCTATTTTTAGTAGAGACGGGTCTCGCTCTTGCTCAGGCTGGTCTCAAACTCCTGACCTCAAGTGATCCTTCCACCTGGGCCTCCCAGTGTGCTAGGATTACAGGCGTGAGCCACCGTGCCCAGCCTGTAAGCACATATTTTTTAGGTCATCAGGAACAGGACCCATCACCAATATGTTAAACATAGAGCATCTACCATCAGTAGATATTTAACATTTCTATAACTAATAAAACATTTAAATTATGGTTTTAACAACAAGTCCTAGGTGGGCTTCTATTTATTTGCTTCCTAATTTCTAGAAAGATAAGAAACAAAATAATTTATAAAGTCCTAGAAATGATTGCTCACAAGGATTCATTATAATAGAGAAGATAAATTTTTCTCAAATTGAATCAAAAATTATAGATTGTTTGTATATGTTCCGCCTTTCCCCAGTCCATTACCATAAAGGTAAAACTGGCCACTGCTTCTTTTGATCTACTGTATTTCCACATTTGGTACCTATAATATTTTATTGAATATATTTATTTACATGTCTCTTCTATTAAACTATCACCTCCATGAATGAAAGACAGTATCTCATCCATCTTGGTACTTCTAGTATCTATCACAGTGCCTAGCACATGGTAGGTGCTCACTAAATATTTCTCAAAATGGATTTAAAAATTACTCAAAATTAATTACTAAAGTGAATTATTCAACCAAGTAAAGACTTACTATATCAATCTATGTTTAAAATGAGACTTATAACCTATTTTCTAGACATACCCTCACTGCAAAAAGTGTACTTTTGCTAAAGATTCTTAGCTTTCTCTTATATATTTATTCAATTTTTATTATATTTCAAAGTAGAATTTAAAATTTTATTAAGACTCTAAAATTCAGACATGAAAAGTCACAATCTATTTCCTTAACTTAGCACTGTGGATTATTTACAAGTCTTTCATATGCATTTTATATAACGTAGGGGGCTCTCAATGAAGGTGAAGGACACCAGAGACTGGTCGGATGTGTTTCTGTTCCAACCTTCTCTTCACTCTTCTACTTTATCTGGCTCCCAACCTACCCACAGAGCTTCACAGTCTCACTTCCTTTACCGATCGGTTCTGTTCACACCACTGTGTGTGCCCCATCATCATCACTTGAGTCCCGTGTGGAGGAAGTTCAGCTGCGGCAACACTCAGGAACTCTCCACTCTCCCCTCCCTTCTCTCCAAGGGGCAGAAAGACTTTTGGGGTCAACAAATCTGGAAGAAGCAAGGCAGCTCCTGTTCTCTCTCTCAACTCCCTGTCCCTGGGTACATGTTCTGTCTGATCTGCTCTCCCAGCAGGAAGGTGCCTGCCCTTAGGGGAGGCCTGGGGTTGTTTGGCTGTGTGAGTCACCCAGTGGGTAGGTCTAAGTCAAGCAGACTAATGCAGCCTTTCACTTCAGATCTAATGGCATGTCCTCCAGCCGCCACCAGAGGAGACAATTTGATCTCCATCTGTCAGTCTCCTGTGCCTTACTTCTCTCAAGGAAAAGCAGTATTACTACTGA
>NW_012142412.1:2995052-3007331 GCF_000956105.1 Propithecus coquereli
TCTTAGCTTTCTCTTATATATTTATTCAATTTTTATTATATTTCAAAGTAGAATTTAAAATTTTATTAAGACTCTAAAACTCAGACATGAAAAGTCACAATCTATTTCCTTAACTTAGCATTGTGGATTATTTACAAGTCCTTCATATGCATTTTATATAACGTAGGGGGCTCTCAAGGACACCAGAGACTGGTCGGATGTGTTTCTGTTCCAACCTTCTCTTCACTCTTCTACTTTACCTGGCTCCCAACCTACCCACAGAGCTTCACAGTCTCACTTCCTTTACCGATCGGTTCTGTTCACATCACTGTGTGTGCTCCCATCATCATCACTTGAGTCCCATGTGGAGGAAGTTCAGCTGCGGCAACACTCAGGAACTCTCCACTCTCCCCTCCCTTCTCTCCAAGGGGCAGAAAGACTTTTGGGGTCAACAAATCTGGAAGAAGCAAGGCAGCTCCTGTTCTCTCTCTCAACTCCCTGTCCCTGGGTGCATGTTCTGTCGGATCTGCTCTCCCAGCAGGAAGGTGCCTGCCCTTAGGGGAGGCCTGGGGTTGTTTGGCTGTGTGAGTCACCCAGTGGGTAGGTCTAAGTCAAGCAGACTAATGCAGCCTTTCACTTCAGATCTAATGGCATGTCCTCCAGCCGCCACCAGAGGAGACAATTTGATCTCCATCTGTCAGTCTCCTGTGCCTTACTTCTCTCAAGGAAAAGCAGTATTACTACTGAATTCCTGGAACCCCCCCCAGATCAGTCAAGTAACTCCCACATTTATGTGTAACATGACTCACAGAGAAAAAGGATATGAAGTGATGTAACAATATTTAAATACCACTACTACTGGAGAGAAACATAATTACTAGCTGTTGAATATGAATATAATCCCCACACTTGGGGGCAGGGATGAATGACAAAATTGCCAACAACAGATACTTAGAACCAAGACAAACATATGAGTCATTTTACTCAAGTAAAACCCGCCTACAGTTGCTGACAAATTCAAGATTATACTTTAGCTGCTTTTCCAGCAAGCAGTATGATTGTTTTAACAGATGACACAAGACTGGTTTGCAACAACTCCTTGATTGTGGATATTTTATAAACTGTTTATTGAGAGTTCACTATTAATATGTGCCTGACACTGTGCTGGGCATCTAACATGCATAATCTCACTTCATCCCCACAACAACCTAGGTTAGTTTTGTGGCTATCTCCAATATACATATGGGGAGACTGAGGTATGGAGAGGTTAAGCAACCTAGGTCACATGGGAAGTGGCACGGCATGACTTAAAGCCAGGCGGTTCAACTTCAGAGCCATGTTTCTAACTACCAAGCTCTTTTGTTAAAGTATAAGCAGATAATCTTAGTACATTTCTGCTCGGCTCTAGTAGTCCTTACATTTCTTTCCTTAGAAACAAATCTATGTGATTCCTATGAATTCTTAACAATTGTATTTTCTGGATTCCAGTAGCCTTCCAATCTCATCACATGAAATTGTCGATTATTTGTGCAAAATGGAGATGAACCAACCATGTTTTAAAGAATCTAAGAACAATTTACATGAAATACTCTTTGTGATCACAAGCAACTGTACCTCCCACACTATGTTTTAAGATGCGTGTTTTAGGAAAACAACAAGAAATGATCAGGAAATATGGAAAACGTTCACACAATAATCATCAAATGGATCCTGAAGTTAACTTTACTGAAAGACTTTATGCTTTTAGTTGATACTAAAAACTGCCTTTGTGATTAATTTCCATGATTATGGAAAGGGTTCTAATGAATCTACTTTGTTTACTTAACTTTCACAACTTTTTCCCTAGCTCATTCAGAATTGTAAGCATGTACAGTTATATTCATTATAATAAAAATTTGTGTTGAATTTGGCCCAATGGGTATTAACAAAAAATGTTCCAATTACCTCAAATTCTTGTAGGACTAGATATAAGAAGAAAATTCATAGACTTGTTCATCCTGATAGTAAATAACTAATTCCACAGACAGTGGTAACTGTCAACCCAATGGTAAATTTTCTACTCTTTAAAACAAAAATAAAAAAATAAAAAACAAAACAAAACTGTGCCAATAATGACGCTCAAAAACAAGACCTAAGTATTGCCTAGAACTGAGAAGCATACAGGAAGAACTGAATTATCCTGCTATGTAAGTATTTGGTCCCTGAATGGCCTTTGGGTTCAAATTAAACCACAGAGTCATCAAAAGCCAGCACTTTGGTAACACTGAATGGTATATAATAAATAAAAATGCTCATATCACACTGAAATTGTCACACAATCATTTTTTTTAAAGTGTCCCTAGCCCCAAGCACAGTACCACACAGTTCTCATAGCATACAGCTGCATTCTACACGCCTCCCCTAACAAATCCTAAGAAACATTATATATAAGTATCTCCTATGTCTATGTGTTTATTATGATATGTACTCCTTGCACTCTGTTAATATTATTGTGCTAATGATGTTGTATTAGGGTGGCCTGTACAAGTAAGATTTATTTTATACAACAAACATCAAAAGTGCCATACATATAGGGTAGTCACTCCCCAGGAGACCAGGTGAATTAAGCAGCAACCAAGAGCCTGGCTCATAAGTAACAGCTAGCATTTATTCTGCTTTATGTACATTATCACATTTAATATCCCCACATCAAAACTATGAGGTAGGTGTCATTATTGTTCATTAAACACACAAGAGAACCATTAGGTTAATTAACTTGCAAAGATCACAAAGTTTCTAAGTTAGAGATGTGGCGTTTGGAACAAGGCAAGCAGACTCCACAGTGCTCTTAATCATTCCGCTCAGTCTTTGAATAAACAAAACGGCAAGCAAATGAACAAAGATTTGTCAAGAGAATCTGTCAACAGGGGGCCTCAAAGTAGCATTAAATAAGGGCAAGAGGCAAGGAAATACCCTCAAGTCCATAGGAAGCCAAAGAGGTGTTTCTAAACAGAAAAGAGGACAGAAAAGCTGTAGAGAAAATGAAGACCACCCAGGAAGAACAGTTGCTTAGTAATAGCTCACATTTGTTGAGCTGTTACTCCCCCATCAGGTACTATGCTAGGTACATACATTATCTTGTTTAATACTCAAACAGCCCTATTATAATCTATATTTTATAGAAATTCTCAATTATTCATGCATCGTGCAGATGAGAAAAACGAAACTTAGAGGGAAAGCAACCTGCCCAAGGTTACGTTAATGTCCCAGGCTCAACTCAAAACATGCATCTGGAAAGAATCCAAAGTCTATGCTCTTGCCCACTGAGCTACAAAACTAAGCCCACTAAGCCTTAAAAGGAGATAGAGGAGGGTGAAAGGGAAAGCAGGAGAATGAGAATGTATCTGTATGTCTCCAAATTAATAAATTATAAGCTACCAAGAAACCATGTCATGCACAGTAACCAGGAAGTGAGTTAGTTGATTCCAGTGTACTCAAACCAACATGTCCTGGTTGTGTTTCTGCAAGTGAACATCCTACTCCAATAAAAAGAAAAATCTTCCTAGATCTGAAAGCAGTGACTTCTCAAAATTACTTATTCCTCTACACTTTCAGATATTCAAGTTTCCAAGAGTTTACTGATACTATAAAGCTGCCATAGTTTTAAGGACATAAAATGCATTTTGGTAGTATCTGATTATTGTAAACAAGTAAGCTACTTTTTCCAAATGTTAAATCAGGGCAGCTCAATATTGTTCTCATATACTACTAGATATAATTAAAATTCTCCTGTAAATTTCTATTTTTCATACCACACTGATCTTGCCAACCATATTTTGGCCAACAGTCCATTTTAAGAATATAACTTCCAAGGCTGGAGAGGGATTAATATATACAAAATACTTCAATAAACTTGCTAACAAACAAATTATGTTACTATCATTGTGAATGGTAATTACTTTAATTGGCCATTTTTAATATAGCCTATCTCACAGGTTCCCAACAAAACCGTCAATGCTTGACAATTTCCCAAACTCCCTATGTGCCAGGCTCCTTTAAAGTACTGTGAAACAGAAGATACCTGCCCTCAAGAGGCTTACAGCCTTGCAAATGAATTAAAAAATCCTTACCACAAGAAGTTTGTTCACCTATCATACCAGCAATGAGAGAAAGGCAAAAAAAAACCAATCCTTCTTAAGGCACATCGCACAATCTACAGAGAACAAGTGTGTTACTGCACAATGCACATGGTTTCTAACATGAATACAAACTACGGAGCAGTTAATGGCTTAACTGGAAAAGGTGATTACCTAAAGTTAGGACAGAATTTCGGCAACATCTTTCTTTGTTTATTTTAATATTATAAATAAGAGCCAATTTGGATTTTTCTTACAGGATGTCTTCAGTTTGGCTTATGTTCCTTTAGAAACCTAAGCACATCTAGAATTCAGAAGCTCAAACTGCTTGGCCAGTATAATGGAATGCCAACAGAAACTAAAGTTAATTACCTACTTCCTTTTAAATGCTACCAAGCACCATAAATCTTTTGGAAAATGTGGTTATCTTTATTTATAATATGGTTTAGAAAGGGCTTTCCTACTGAATTATGTCTGGAACGTGCATATATCTGTAAACACATGCAAACTATTATAGCTTTCCCTAAATGTACAGTCGACACTTCCACAGTTTGACTGATTCATTTAACAAATTAATACTGTTTCATGAAATGAGTCCATACACCAATAATTTTACTCCATTTCTGATTTTGTTTTTGCCCAATTCAACATAATTCCTACTAACCTCTCTACCACTTATTGACATAAGCTCGGGCAGGTCACAACCTGCACAAGCTTCAGTCCCCTCACCTATGAAAGAAAAAGAGTGACAATAACAAGAGCATTGGCTCACATTTACTAAATGGTCACTGTGTGTCGGGTACTGTTTGAAGCACGTTATAATGTCCTACGTGTATTTTCTCAAGCATGTTATCATACGTAAACTCAAACAACCCAGACAACGCTATTATTGTCACCAAATGACAGATGAGGAAAGGGAGGCACTCTGAAGTTTCCAAGTGTCTCACAGCAGGTGGCAGAGCGGGATGTGAACAGTCAGAATCCAGAACCCATACTTGACATCATTAAGCTACAGCTGCCTAATAATTATAAAATATTTCCTGCCCAACTCATAAAATTCTTGTGAAGATCAGATTTAATCAGGCTCATAAAAGCATTTTAAAACTTTTAAGTGCTATCTAAATATAAGGTATGTATTATTAGCAAAGTCTTAAGGATAAGATTAATAAAATTGACTGTGGAGTTACCTAAGTAAGCAAAAGTTAAATTTTTTAAAAAATATTAAAAGAATTGGAAGGAATCTTAAACCTCAACCTCTCACAAATGATCAAGTCCCTCTTTAACATCTCTTAATAAGTAGTCACTCAATTTCTTTGTAAGGCTTCCAGAGATGAAAATCTCACAAGCTCACAGGTCAGCCCACTCCATCTTGAAATGTTCTATTTATTATTAGAAATCCCTTCCTTTTAGTGCTAAACGGAATTAGGCTTTTACCATGACAGGCTTATGAATACAAATCTTTGCCATATTGACACGGTTCAACACATGACATTTATTAAAGTCCTCTTTGAAATTTGACTCCCAAAATTCAACATGATACCCCAGAAAAAGTCTAATCTACAAACAAACATTCATATTTTTTTCTGATTGGCAAGTCAATTTACTGGGCACATATTAGCATATACTTAATTAAAATCTCTCAGTCCTTTCTTGGAAGCTTTCTCATTTTGACATTTTATCATTTTTTGACATTTATTTGAATTTGACATTTTATCATTTTTAATTAAATCATTTTTCATTTTGGTCCACGATTCTAGCCGTAAAGATCTTTGTAAATCTTAATTACATAACCTTACTTTAGCTAGCTCTATCAATTTTGTACCTTTCCCTTATCCTTCGTAAATCCAATAATTTTAACTGAATTTTCATCCTAGCCACAGAAAAACTGCTAAATAAGCTGAAATCCTAAGACACACTGGCTAAAGTCTATAATTCTGACTGACATCAACAAATTAATTTAAATACTACCTATCGATCAATTATAAAATCTTACACGAACTATCCCCCAACCATTATTTCTTCCTCTAACCTATGGTAGGATCATAGAAGCTATAATATCAAATACCTTTCTAACAACCAAATAAAACCTATCTCCAACATCTCCTTAGGTTGCCTGTTCAGTGACAACAAAAAAAGAAAGTTAGTTTGTTCTCATTATATTCAGAAAAGCCCCTAAAGATTATTTCCTTTTAAACTAATTCAAAAACCATTATTTAATAAAACCAAGCCAGAGTTCTGATTAGAATTAGCATGAAGTTCAAGTTCAGTTTCTAATTACCAGAATCCGCCCACGCTCCTCTTTTGAGTCTAGTCTTCTGGTATCTTCTCCATGTTCTACTACCCTTAACGGACTGTTAAAATTACTCCAAAATAGAGAGTCTAAGGCTACAGCTCACCTAATCCTGAGGACCTAAACTTAAAGGGTTTTATTATCTACTAACTGACCTTGGGCTTCAATGACCTTTCCTTTCTGTCCATTTTCTTTCTCAGTTTAAAGATAACTCTGCTTTAAAAAGAACAACAGCAACAACAAAAACAAATGGAAGCAAGAGTCCGGGACTTACATGCCTTCTTTGCCATGTTTACATTCTATCACCTATTCTGAACAGCAGGCCTCTCCGGTCATCACTGATCTTCAGGATCCAAAATATGCTTCTGGAAGTGTTTTATCAGACTCCACACTAGTCTCAGATGTCAATCCATTTGTTGAATATTCCTGATAATGTTTTTTAAGTATCTACTCTTTTCCATTCCTTATTGGTAATAAGCTTTATGTTCCACCTTTCATTCAAACTCTTTTTAAATGTGAACTCAAAGAGCACCCTAACCAGCTACTTTACTTTGTGTATATTCCTTTATCTTTTCTTTCTCATTAGAATTGTCACTGTAGATTTTTCTTCTGTTGATCTAGTTTTCCTTTCAGTCTGTGAATGTAATCAAGCCTGCATTTACTCTAATGTATTTCTAATTCACTTTCCTAAACATAATCATATATTGCTAACTGGGTACAGAATCTTCTTCCTTTACAAGTACAAATTCTAAGTTACCATCATTTCTATCTTACCAACAAGTATTGCCTTATTAGTTTGAATTAGCCCTAAGAAGCAGCTCCCTTCATCATTCCTACAACCTCCCATTCCTAAAATATATAGTACTTACCAGTGAGATTTAAAAAATGGATTGGTTTGTATTTGATTAAGCTCTGTTGTCAGGCTTAAATTCTTACTGAAAAAGATGGGTACAAATGATAGCAAGATCTCATAGGCCCAAAGGTATCAAAGTAATTAAAAGGGGAAAAAATAGTCTTTACAACAAATGGTGCTGAAGTAACTAGACATCTATACAGGAATAAAAAATAAACCTTGGCCTTTACCTCATACAGTATACAAAAATCAACTTGAAGTGTATCATAGCCACATATGTAAGAGCAAAAACTATCGAACTTCTAGAAGAAAACAAGGAAAAAATCTTTATGATACTGGGTTAGGCAAAGATTTCTTTAAAATAAGTACAAACTAGAAAAGTTGATAAAAACAGAGCTCATCAAAATTAAAACCTCTTGCTCTTCAAGAGATACAGTTAAGAAAATGAAAGACAAGGCACAGACTGGGAGAAAGTATCTATAAAGCATATATCTGACAGAGGATTATATTCAGAATACATAAAGAATTCTTACAACCCAATAAGAAGACAAACAACTCATTTGTTTTAAATGGGCAAAAGATTTGAAAAGACACTTTATAAAAGAAGATAAATGAATGGCCAAAAAATATATAAAGTATATAAAAAGATGCTCAATATGACCAGTCATCAAAGAAATGTGCCTTACAATCACATTACGATACCACTACTGAAATACCACTATGGACAAAGTTAAAAATACCGACAATACGAAGTGTTGACAAGGATGTGGAGCATCTAGAACTCTCATACAGTGCCAGTGAGAACACAGAATGGTACGGCCACATTAGAAAAGAGAAGATGTATCTGATAAAGTTAAACAGAAACTTCACCATACTAACCAGCAATCTCACTTCTAGGTATTTAACCAAAAGAAACAAAAACATTTATTTATGAAAATGTTTATGTGAATGTTCATATATCCCCAAACCAGAAACAACCCAAATAACCATCAATTGGTGAATAGATAAGCAAATTGTGGTTAATCTATATTTTGAAATATCACTCAAAAACAAAAAGAAAAAAAAACTGCTGATAACATTCAAGACAAATAAAAGAAGCCAAACAAAAGACCTCATACTGTATGACTTCCTTTATATGAAATTCTAGAAAACATATATATTCGTTTACTTATTTTTAGTCTTCTCCACTGGACCTACCGATCAGTCCCTGTCATTTTATTTACCACTGTAACCAGTGCTTAGGACAGTGCCTGACACCTAACTGGTACCTGATAAACTTACTGAATGACTGAATGAACAAGAATTGTCTAACTTAATCCTAATGACAACCCTAGCGACATAGGTACCATTGTAGAGATGAGAAAACTAAGACTTAGAAAGGCTAATGTTGGCCCAGGATTACACAGCTATTAAGTGGTGATGTCATGAATCAAACTCAGACCTCTCTGACTCCAAGTCCTGTTCACTTAACTAGGTATTAATGTCTATATACAGTGTAGCAAAACTCACTGAGTTTTTCTACAATGGGTTAAGTTTACTCACCCAGGATCTTAAGTTACTGGTCAGTTCCTATTATAAATTCTCAGAACTATCGAAATTATTTCCCTGGAATTTTGTTAGATCAAATATTCTTTGAAATAATGGGCCGGCTCAATTGTTTTGTTAAGTAGAGATAGTTACTAGGCCTGATGGTACTTCCTGAAATAGGCTTTAATTGGTTCCAACTAAATTTATAGTACATTCCTGTATAACAGATGCATATTTCCATTAAAGTAAATAATAAAGTATTTATAGATTCAGCCTATTAACAAGAAAGTCTGTTGTCTGACTACTCTTACACATTACTAACTCTCACTTATGTTTTACTTCCTGTCAAGACTAAACAACAAAGTGCCAGCCATCCTTAGCAAAAGCTTTGAATATGCCTAGAGGCATGGCATGTACACACCAATTAAGAAAAAACAAAGGTTATATTCAGCAATGTAAGACTTACTACAATAATTCTATTCATTGGGAAGAAATAAAAACCAGAAAAAGCAAAGCAGAATGAAAGAGCTTTTGAATGACAGTGAACTTAAACTAGTGAGTCAGGATGGTGAGTCATCCCTTAAGTGCATGCCTCAAAAATGTGAACAGATACTACCATAAATCCTAGGATGTTAATCATAATCCTTTTCAAAATAAGGAAATAATGCTGCTTTATGTTGAATTCCTGTTTTCAATGTGGTCACAGTTTTGCCACATGCATAACAACTGTTAAGTGGTTTTAAGATTAGTCCCTGAAATACTCTCTATGGATATGGATAGAGGTGGTTATGAACTATCTAAGAGTATAACAAACTGCAACCACAGGTTTCGTGAAGTTCTGTAATATCCTTTAGGGTAGGAATAAGATCAAGAAAACATTTTTATATTCGTGTAACACAATTCACATTATGCAGAAAAATTCACACACACCAATAGGGAACATGCCAATTAAACATATTCATAACTCTAAGTAAGGAAACATTTATTTCCTTGCACGGGAACCCCTTTCTAATCTGCCTATTTCTACCAATAGCATCACAATCCCAGGCCCTAAATTCAATAGCTTAGCATCATTTTTGACATTTTATTTTTTCCTTCATCCTTCTTCATGTAATTTCTCACCAATTTCTTAATATTCCTTTCAATCATCCCTTTCTTTTTTCATTTGTCCCAATACCACATTAATCCACAACCACATTTTGGCCACAGAATTGTTGAATACAAAGAAAAAGTTATTTCAAGAGAGTGTATACTAATTCCCAAATGTGGTCTATTGGGATCATTTGGTAGATATATCCTAAGTAACTTGCCAATAATAACTAGCAACAAACACTTAAATTCAAGTCTTTCTCTGTAATAATATTCCTCTCACTAACTTGAACTTCCACGTTTCCTCGTGTGGGAACTGGATGGTATTTGGCCAAGTATACGAGAAGTAACAGATAACCCACTCATGAGACTATTTCTTCAGGTGAATAGCACCTGCTATGTATGTCACAACTAAATAAAAGGCTGAAAACCAATGACCCTAAATGTATATGCTTACACCCGTTCGTTGAACCCTCATTCTATTAATAGATTTGCCTCAGTATAACACAAAATTTAAAATAGCAAGGCTTAAACAAGACAAGATGTCAATGTCTCTCCTGACGTCTAAGAAATCTAAATATAATTCATCCGGGTCCGATACAGGGACTCCAGAGTCAATGGCAATCTGGGCTGCTTCGATCTCTCTTCTCCCCTGTCCTCTTTAAGGCTTCTATCCTTAAAGCCAATCCATGATGCAAAGATGGTTATTGGCTCTCCAGCCATCACATTTGTATTACAGACAGTCTTAATGAATAAAGGGAGATGAGTGGCAAGAGAGGGGAGTGTTTAAGGGGAAAAAAGAGTAACAATGCTGCCCCAAATAAAAACTACTAAGAAGCCAAATATTCAAAAGAGTTTTCACAGTTTCACACGGCTGGGAGACAAAAATTGGAACTTTGGGCACAGAATGTGAGCCAGGCCAGAGGGGCCAAGATCTCACAGAGGAAGAAAGGAAAGAGAAGACAGCCCCAAACCTGAACCCCTTAACTTCTCAATTCACTTGCCTATTCATAAGCAGCAGAGACCATGAGAAGCCAGGCAGAAACGCAGCAAAAAGAAGATAAAAAGCTAAACAGAGCTTTTGGCAGTCTCACAGTCCTGAGAAGATAAAAATTGGAGGTCAGATCCACCAAGGGGGCAGAAACCTGGTAAGTACCCCAAACTTCCAGCTGAGGCCCCTAAATGAGTATACCCTAGGATTAATGGAGATCTAGAAATAAATGACACCTTATAAATACTAAAATTCAGATATGCAACAACCTAAACATGATTGGACTAAATTGCTCTGCCTCTTCTCTAATTGCCTACAAGGAGCTAAAAGCTTTTCCAAAACCTCTACAAATTTTTCATATGTATTATCTGCCATTCAATCAGAAATTACCGATATATGAAGAAACAGTACTAAGAAAAAAAAGAAAACAGAGACCGACCCACAAAATAAGACCAAATTTTTTAAGAATCACATGAAAACCCTAGGACTGAAAAAGACAATAAAAACTCGGCAGAGAGGCTTAGCAGCAGATTAGACACAGCTGAAGAGAGAATTAATAATCTAGAAGACAAATCAGTAGAAAATGACCGAAACAAAAAGAGAAAAAGGATGGAAAGTACATGAAAGAGTATAGGAGACAAATGAGACACAAGGAAATGGTCTTACGTACATAGAATTGGAGTTGCAGAAAGAGAAGAGAGAGAGAACAGTGTAGAAGCAGTTTCTGAAGAGCTAACAAGCAAGAATGGTACCTCGTAGATTCAAAAGGCACAACAAACCCCAAGCAAGATAAATACTAAGAAAAACATACATGGACAAGTAAAACTTTCAAAAATTAAGGACAAAGAAGAAATCTTAAAAAGCAGTCAGAAAAAAAGACAATTTTCAAATGAGCAGCAACAAAAGAAATGGCAAATTTCTAAGCAGAAATTATGAAAGTCAGAAGACAATGAAATTACACTCTTAAAATGCTGAAAGAAAATAACCAGCAATTTAGGATTTCAAGAAATTTTGAAAGCATCCTTCAAAATTGAATGTAAAAATAAAGACGTTTCCAGACAAGCAACTGAGACATTTAATGGTCAGCATGCGTACACTATGAGCAGAAAACTATGAGTCCTGATGGATGAACAGACATAAAGGAAGAGAGAAAGAGAAAAGGTAAATATACAGATACTATTAATAAATACATGAGGTTTAAAATATATGTAGAATTAAAACATAAAGCAATAATAACCCTAAAGGCAGACGGGGCATAAATGGAATTAATTACCTCAAGGTCCTTAGATTCTTCTGGGAAATGCGTATCGGTACTAATTTATTATATATTCTCATAAATCAAGGATGAATAATATAATCTAGGGTAACACTGAAGAATAACAAAAGAATTTATAACTAACAAACTAACAGGTGCGAGAATACATAAAAACTATTT
>NW_012142412.1:3007458-3009302 GCF_000956105.1 Propithecus coquereli
GTGAGCCACCGCGCCCAGCCCTGTGTGTTTGTTTTTAACTTTATTAAAAGGGTATCATGTTTTATGTCTTTTGGGAATCATTTTTTCTTAATATATTTTGCTAAAATTCATCCATATTGTTTCATATTGCTGTAGTTTATTCGTTTTGACTGCTATATTTCATTGCATGACTATATCACATGCATTATTTACTCACTCTCTTGTTGGTGGACATTTGGGTTATTTCCAGTTTTTTGTTCCTGTGAACAAAATGCTGCTGCTATGAACATTCTTATTCATGGCTCTTATACATATATAAACACACAGAAGAGTGTCTCTCTTGTTGTGAGTGCTCAACTTTAGAGAATAATACCACCCTGCCTCCAAAATAATTGCACCAATTCACACGGCAACACATAACAGATCTCATTGATCCATCTTCTCTCTAACACTTAGGATTAGATCAGACTTTTTAATTTTTGCCAATCAAATGGACATAAAATGCCCCCATATAATAGTCTTGATTTGCATTTCCTTGATCACCAACGATGTTCAACATTTCTTCTATGTGTATTGGCCCTATGTTTTCTATTCTTTGAAATGTCTGTTCATGACTCTTGACCATTTCGTATTGGGTTTTGTGTGCTCTTCTTAACTGATTTGTAGAGGACTTTTTTTTAATACACTCTTAATCCTTTGTCAGCCGTGTGCTTTTGCAAATATCTTCTCCTAATTTATAATTTATCTTTTCAACTTCTTAAATGTCTTTTGATGAACAAAAGTTCTTGGTTTTAATATGATCAAATTTACCGACATTTTCTTTTATAGTCAGTCAACGCTTTTTGTGTCTGGTTTAAGAAAACTGTGCTTGCACCTAGATCTAAAAGATGGTCACCTACATTTTCTAAGTGTTTTAAAGTTTTGTTTGATGTTTAAGTCCTCAATCCATCTGGAGTTGATTTTTTTAAAATATAGTGTGAAGTAGAAATCCAATTTCACCTCTTTGTATAAACATTTATTCAAGCTTTACTACTGTCCTATTGCTCAGTCATGCCTCCTGTGTATGTACAAATTCCATACACAGGTTAGGTCTTCTTCTGACTTCAATATTATATCTCATTAGTCAATCTGTCTATCCCCCATGCCATGGTCTGAATGTCTGAGGTCCACCAAAATTCATATGTTGAAACCTAACCCCCAAGTTGATGGGTTTATGAGGTGCGGCCTTTAAGAAGTGAGTAGGTCATGAGGGCAGAGCTCTCACGAATGAAATTAGTGCCCTTATAAAAGAGACCCCTGCTGCCTTGCCTTTCCACTATGTGAGGAGACAGCCAGAAGATGCCATCTATAAACTAGGAAGCAGGCCCTCAACAGACACCAAATCTGCCAGTGCCTTGATTTTGGAATTCCCAGCCTCCAGAACTGTGAGCAATAAATCTCTGTTGTTTATAAGCTATCCAGCTTGTGGTATTTTGTTATACCAGTGTAAACATACTAAGATAAATATTACATCCCATAGGTCAATTTGACTATAACTTCATAAGTCCTGATAGCTGATAGAGAAAATCCTCCCTCACTGATACTGGTCAGAAGTATCAGAGCTATGTTTGGCCCTTCACCTTTCCATCCTTTCCACATAAAACTTTGAACCATCTAATAAGTTCCATGGTAAACCTTAATGACATTGTGATTTTAACTTCATTGGTCTATATGTCAACTGGGGAGAAATAGTATCTTTATAATACAGTCTTCCAACCCAAAAACATGGTCTTTTTCTCCATTTTTAGGACCTCCTAATATCTTTTAAAGTTTTATAATTTTTCCTTAGAATTCTTAAGTATCTTTCATTAGATTTATAGTGGTTT
>NW_012142412.1:3009352-3013495 GCF_000956105.1 Propithecus coquereli
ACATAAAAACTATTTGAATAATCTAAAAGATGTTAAGAAAACACAGAAGAATTTCAAACAGGTGGAAAGATAGAAACAGTCAGATTTAGACTCAAACATAACAGTATCATATGTAAACAGACTAAACACACCAATTAACAAAGGTAATCAGATTAAATGTAAAAATATAGATATGCTATTTAGAAGAGAGATATCTTAAATATAACTAAACAGAAAATTTGAAAGTAAAAGAATAGGAAAAATATCCTACGCAAACAAGAACCTAAAGAAAGCTGACATCACTGTACTCATATTAGACAAAGTAGACTTAGGTAAGAATCATTATGAGAGATAAAAAGGAGGCCAGGAGCGGTGGCTCATGCCTGTAATCCTAGCAGTCTGGGAGGCTGAGGTGGATCATTCGAGCTCAAGAGCTCGAGACAAGCCTGAGCAAGACCGAGACCCTATCTCTACTAAAAATAGAAGGAAATTAGCTGGACAACTAAAAATATATAGAAAAATTAGCCGGGCATGGTGGCACATGCCTGTAGTCCCAGCTACTCGGGAGGCTGAGGCAGGATTGCTTGAGCCCAGGTCTTTGAGGTTGTTCTGAGCTAGGCTGATGCCACAGCACTCTAGCCCGGGCAACAGAGCAAGATTCTGTCTCAAAAAGAAAAAAGAAAAAGAAACATTTCATTTCAACAAAACAATTAATACATGAGGAAGACATAAGTATGAACCTAGTAACACAATTTCAAAACGTATAGGCAAAAAATGGCAGAATTAAAAGAAAAGAGACAAATTCACACCATAGTGGGAGACTGTAAAGTAAAGAGAGGTCAGGGAGAATCTTAGACCTCTAACAACAAACTGATCATATCCAGCACTTTTGAGTCTATCAATCTGGCTCTCACTTTCAAGGGTATTAGCCAAATGAGGAACTGGAATTTTTTTTTTTTTTTTTTTTGAGGCAGGGTTTCGTTCTGTTGCCTAGGCTAGAATGCAGTGGTGTAATCATAGCTCACAGCAACCTCAAACTCCTGGGCTCAAGCATTCCTCCTGCCTCAGCCTCCCAAGTAGCTGGGACTACAGGAGTGCGCCACCACACCCTGCTAATTTTTCTATTTTTCATAGATGCAAGGTATCACTATATTGCTCAGGTTAGTCTCCAACTTCTGGCCTCAAGTGATCCTCCCACCTCAGCCTCCCAAAGTGCTAGGATTACAGGTGTGAGCCACTGCACCCAGCCAGGACCTGGAGTTTTTATATTCCTTGCATGCACAGACAAAAAAACCCACTGACTACTTCCCTTTCGGTCACAGAACTAGGGGATTTTAGAAGAATTCTAGAAAAATTCCATATCCTCAAAAGAACTTCTAACAGGTTACTAAAAGCTAAAGCATACTTCAAAGTCAGCAAGTATGATACCCAATATTTAACAACAGCTATTAAAATTTGTTCCTATTTTTAGTACCTTTATACAATACAACCACATCTATAGATGGATGGTAAAGTCTACATATTTCTCTAAATATATTATACTTACCACAGAAATTTTCAAAGGGCAGCATATATATTTTGTTAGATGTTTCTGATAACTGCAGTGATAAAACTAGCAGATGTTCAGGTAATAGTCATTAAAAGCTCTCCATGACTAAGTGGCATAATGACCTTTATTAATCACTGCATCTGGTGTCTGCCAAACGGGAGAGAACAATACTCAAGCAGACTATTTTTAAAGAGTAACAGGTTATCTGAATGAAGACACTTTAGCACATTTAAATTACATTCAAATTGTATCAAGATAGTAGTACAAACAAACATTTAATTCCAAGTAACATTCTAAATAAAATAACTCACTACAAACCTAAGTGTTCTCTAGAGAATGTTCAAAATGTCTACTGGGCAGTCTGTTTCAGTAATAAAATAATACAAAGCAAGAATTGAATCTTCTCAGTAATTAGGAAACTGATTAAATTGATCAATTATCTATTAGCCATACATGCATTCATCACTTTGATGATAAGCTATAAAGAAACAAATACCAGGCAAGTTCATGAGCCACTGCATTCTTCAGAATTAACTTTGCTCCAAAATGATGAATGAGTTGCAGTCCTTGCCCTCAAGAAGCTCACAGCTTAATAAAAGATACAGCCCTTTGAAAAATAACCATAAGTACATACGTGTAAGGTAATAAGCAGAGAAATATTCAAAAAGCTACTCTAAATCATTCCCAAGTGGGACTGAGTACCACTGCTCTGCCAGTTCCCAACTATCCCCTATGCCACCTCTAACAAACCTGAGAAAGCAACATAAGATACTGAATCAGGGTCTCAGAAGATGCCTGAGTGTCTTCAATCACAATGTAAAACCATATATAAATTTCATTTGTATTGTTGATTTTACAACATCCACTCTTTTCTCCATCACGTAATACAAGGTAACTTGCACAACATATATCTGTGACAATACATGCAGCTATCAATACGATTAATTATGGATTTGTCACTCGTTTTGTTATATATTAAGCTATTTGTAGTAACAAATGGGGATTCTGTATGATCTTACTACACCACAGGTACACATTATTCTATAGAAGTTAAATTAAGTTTTAACTTTTTACAGTTTTTTTCTCATGTGGAGGTAATAACCTGTTCAAAGTGAAAAATAAACTAAATCATACCTAGATGTCATTATCATAGAAACATAAAAACTAAGTTTTGTTTATTATATTAGGTGGCATTTCTTTCTTGTTGACATTGACTATTTTTCCTGTGTTACATTCACATGACACACATTTGATTATAATCGGGAAGTACACAGAAAGAAGTAACACACAGCAGACCACAGAGCAGGGAGGTAACTTAAAGAAGTGAAAGACCAAAATAAAATCAGCACCCTTTAAGAATACGTCATCCAGAAAGCATCTGCAATGGTGATTTGCATGTCACTACGTTGCAGGACAGTGAACTGGAGTGATCAGAACCACTATCCGGCCCCCTCACCACTGAGACAATACGGACAGAAGTGGAGAGGCTTGTGAGAAGGAGCGCATTTCTGATACTGACATCACAGATGGCAGAATGGGTGTTGGATTCCCTTTACTTCAGAGATTACTTGAACAAATGTGGCTTTGATATTAATAGAAATACTGACTGCATTTCAAAATTGAAGATTCTTTTATTCAACAAGCATATGCTGAGCATTTACTATATGCACAGATAATGCTTCACATTCTGGGAGAGCTTATATACCATTTGAAGAGATGACACCACCACCACTAAATATTTTTAACAACAAAGGCAGTGATTAACTGAAAAATGAAACAAAGGGCCAGAACTGGATGGCAGTGAGGAATCAGTTGGGAAGGGCAGGCCAGAGCTCTCAAAGGAGAGCCTGACAAAGGAGACTGTGCTTCACCCTGCAAGCGGTGAGCACCCATAATAAATTTTTAAGCTAGAGTGTGTGACAGAAACATTATTCTAAATTGTGATAAAATATAAAAATGAAAAACGCATTCAAGCAGGTTGGCATATATAAATATTTTTTCAAAAGGGCAATAAAAGATATAGAAAGGACAAAAAGATAATCAGTACACATTAATAAATTATAAAGCATAATAAATTTGAACACTATGCACATTTGTTTAGCAAACACCACATATTTACTATGTGCCAGGTGCTGTTCTAAGCACTTTACAAATGTTGGCTTATTTAATCCACTTTAACAACCTTATGAGAACTTTTGTCTGGGGTTATTAATCCAATTTTATATATGAGGAAACTGAGGCACAGAGAAATTGAATAACTTGCTCAAGGTCACATGACTAGTCAGTACTGGATTTAAGATCTGAGTTTAGGCAGTCTTACTATACAATCTACCCAACACTGTCCAATAAAACTTTCTGCAGTGTGGCTACTGATCACTTACTATGTGGCTAAATGACTAAGGAACTGAATTTTGATTTTACTTAATTCTAATTATTTAAGTTTAAATAAGCTTATGTGGCTAGCGGCTACCAGGTTGGGGAGCTCAGAACACGCTCTTAATGACTATACAGCACAGCCTTACTAGTAGCCTCAATGACAACAAGCAAGAGAGCAATGATGCTCTGGTAGTATACTGCAGTCAATTTCATTTTTTTATTTTTTAAATTACTTTTGT
>NW_012142412.1:3025007-3027019 GCF_000956105.1 Propithecus coquereli
AGTTTCTCTGCTCTTTGAATGGCATTTCTGTTTATTCATTTAAATATCATGTTCTTCGATAAAATGAAAAGAATAGACAAGAAGATGTCTAAGATTTCTTTCAGCTTTAATATGCTATATATGGTTAACTACCCTGTATGTCACAATACTACTTTGTACTATTACCCTAAATCATTTTACATAGGACTTACGGAATCTCATAGCTTTACTTTAAAAAATAGATCTTATCATGTTAAAGAAAAAATCTAAAATAATCTATATTTTATATCATCTAAGGTATACTTACACTATTCAAATCACATGAAGACAGAATGCTATAATACATCTTACATATGAAAAAGCTGATACATAAATTTATCAACTGACTGATGTTAAGCCACAGATTAATTTTGTGAAATTGCCCATATAAACAACTTAGTTGATGGCCTGTATTTTTAAAAAATCAATTCTTCAGTAATTTTAGAGATTTACTACTTTAAATGTTTAAAAAATAAAATATACACGTGTTTCTTCAAAGACGTAGCTATATTAGCTCATTTTAAGATCTGTAAGTCAGACATGCAATTAAAAATTTTTTGAAAATGCACTTCAGCATATCCCAAACAGACACATGCTGTAAATAAAGGACTACTTTTTATTATAAACAGCACTGATTAAACATATAATCATAAACAGAAGTAATTATCCCTAAAAAGGCAACAAAATCTACCATTCATTGGCTAAATTCATATTTATAGCTATTATTTTATCAGTTATTCATACAAGTAAGAATCGCCTAGTTCTTATGCCCTACAACACAGGCAGAATTCTAGCTTGTTCCCTTCTGATTTCTGCCATGAATATTTATATTTTAAAATTAACAGAAATGAGGACTACAGAAATTATTCTTCTACCTCCGAAATATATAATGCATCAGGATCTTTACAATGTGAAAAATACCGTTGCAGTAGCAATGTCATAACCTCCCCTTGCTCTCTGTTCCTTTAAATAAAATAATGTGCTTCTAATTTTTGGTTTAAAAACAGTAATAATAAAGCATGTTAACCTGATCCTCGTCAGATTCTGTAATAAAAGCATACATGAAAACTCAAAATTCCTTTTTATAGCTGTTCTTTAGGTCGATACTTATCAAAATCTGGGTGCCTTAAAAGTGTTCTGATTGTTCATTCTGCTAATGATCCTACCTTCCTTCACTGTGGCTGCTTTTTGCCTTGATGGTGTCACCAGCTCCTTTACAATCTGCAAGACTTGAATCATTGCTAGTTAACAAGCCAAAGACTCCAGCTGCTTCCTCCAGAAATCCAACAGGTTTCATCACCAAGAGCTCATTTCTGCTTTCAGGAAGCTCAAGCACGAACACAGTTCAACTTCAGAGAAATGAATGCCTTGCCTAGCCATCCATGTAGGCTCTGAAGCAGTTAATAAGAAACAACGAAAGGATAGGCTGTATCTTCTTGAAATGATGGATTCAAAACGATTTCAGCACATGTGAAAACCCCATCCTCAAAGTCCAAAATATATTACTTTGCAAAGCGTTGACTAGTTATAAACAAAACAAAACAATATGTAGGTAATCTTCTGTAAATCACCAAGCAAAGTGAAAACATTGTCTCACAAAAGCCATATGACAGAAAAAATAAAGTGCTATGCTATAAATTCTCTATAGTACATCACAGATGCTATGTGCAAGTTTTTAAGCAGTCAACCAAAATACACTGCACTGTTGAAAGCCTTAATACTTTTTTCCAATTTCTCAAAAACCCTATATTTGAAACAGAAAATAAAATGTGGATAAAAATAAAAATCTATCTTGCTAACTCCAAGCTCCCAGATTTGCATGAAAAATATGATGCCTCAAAAACATCTTATAAATTCCTTGTCCTCCTCCTCACGCACACACCTCTGACATCCCAGTGCATGAACAGAAGTCTAGAAACTCCCAAAGAAGTTTGTAAATTCATTGGTCTCAACGCCTAGAGGAAAGGACTAGAGGAATTTCTAAACAAGTATAA
>NW_012142412.1:3027069-3028643 GCF_000956105.1 Propithecus coquereli
AGCGCCCCCAGCCCCCCACCCCGCCGCTGCTTTACTCAGGAGGGTAACTGCGCTCCCCTCCCTCATCTCTACCACTGCCCCCAGCCTTTGCCTACTTTCTCGCCATACTTAACAACTTGTAGTTTTCCAACACATTTTGCCCCCTCTTACCTCCGTGACTTTTTCCTCTGCTTGGGATGCTCACGCACTCTCTTACTCCCAAGCTGGCTAGCCTTTATGCCTCCTTTGAGACTTAGCTCAACTGAGAGCACCTGTCACCTCACCAAAGAATGTAATCCCTTCACTCCCCTTACATAGCTCCCCCACACCCCCCACCTCCCCAATACCTTGTTACAACACCTACCAAATTACTGTAATTACTGACTTTTGTCTCGAGACCACTTGCATCTGAGTTCCTTGGGGATATGTCTCTAAACCCCTGCATCTAAGATGCAGTAAGTACTCAATGAGTGTTTGTTACATAAAATGACAGAGGAGGCTATTGCAATAATCGGGAGGAAAGGCACTAAGGAATAAAAGTGGGAATGAGAAGATCAAGACAGATACCAAAGCTGGTATGCTTTACCAACAGGAGAGACCGTCAGGACCTCACTCAAAATCTATTCTCATTTTAGGAATAATTTTAATAAATTTTGTCATAAGGTTTTCTAACCTATCAAAAATAAAAAGTGAAGAACCTGAATCATTAAGAAAAACTTTAATCATATTTAGCATACTTCTGTTTAACAAGACAGAGAAACATGAACCATTTTCAAAAGATTTTTATCCAAATAAACATGAGGCTTTTAAAGAAGAAAAACAGGCTCCTCGGTAACACACAGCTCCAGGTGATGACATTTATGCCTTACGTACATCTGAAGAGATTGTGTGGTCTGACTTCTCAGTCTGCTGTATGCTCAGTGCCTCACCAATCTAGAGAGCTCGGCCCTAGAGATGCAGGATAATGAGGACATTTGAGGTGAAAACTGTGACAGTTTATTTTTCCAGTCGGCATAGTATCACTCATCCCATCCCTCTCCCTGGTCCACAAGACTCATTTGTCTTAACTCTGCTCATGACCGCCTCACGTCAATAGACACAAACCCACTTGCTGCCTGACTATGCAAACACCTCTTAGACAAGACCGTCTCAACAAATGTATGCTCCTCCATTCATTCATTTATTTTAGAATTTCCCTCCTTCCCCAAAATATTTCTTAACCATACCCTTGGGTCCTACTTAGAATAAGTTTGTTTACTATCGCATGCTAAGGAAAACTAAGTGATAAAAACTTCTCAAACCATGTATCATGATTATTTCATCCCCAACTTTGGTACTTCTAGGACATTTTTTCTTTCACAAAGCAATTTTTTCATACCATTTACAATATTAATGTGAACACAATACTTCGAAATGTTGCGCTTTCTCTACATCCATCCAAATCCATATAATATTTTAGGCTGGGCACAGTGGCTCACACCTGTAATCCTAGCACTCTGGGAGACCAAGGCGGGAGGATCCCTTGAGCTCAGGAGTTTGAGACCAGCCTGAGCAAGAGTGAGACCTGGCCTCTACTAAAAATAGAAAAAATTAGC
>NW_012142412.1:3032393-3035026 GCF_000956105.1 Propithecus coquereli
TCACCCATAATGTATTCTCCATATGGGTGTTAAGAGATCAGTGCTACAAGCTGATGATAGTGAGAAAATACTTGCAAATGGCAGACAAAACAGGGCAACTATCCTAACTACCTATTATCTTTAAAGAACATGTTTGTACTTGCAAATTAAATCAAATTAAGAGTTCAGGTGAGTCAAAGGCCAAGTTTTAAACCTCAACCCAAAACTGTGGTCTTGAATAAATCCCTTTGAAGACCGACATAGACAAATAAACACGTAAATCAAACTCCTCAACTTAAGTTTCCCAATTCTTTCTATTCCATGCCCCATTTCCTATGGCAATTCAGAACATGTAACAGGTGTTAAGTATCTACTGTCTTTTATTTTCCAGCTGTGTTTCCAGCTCGTAAGAAATTCCTTCCTCTCTTCTGGAAAAGACTGTTGAAAGGTACTGTTTTTGAAAAGTAACTTTCTGTCAGATTTGCTCTCTGCCAGTATTTCCCTTTTTCCACGCAAGGAAGGGGATATGCAGGACCATCCCCTTTCAATCAACTCTTCCTCCACATCTGGCCAGTGAAGAGAGGAGTATCCAAATTCACGTCTCCCTAAATCTCAATTAACATTATCCCCTATCTCACTGGTGTTAGTATTGGTTTTGAAAATGAAAACCACATAGCAATCAACTTGGACATACTGGTTCACTACTATCAATCTTTAGCTTCTGCTGAGTAATCAATAGCTTTTTCTTGTTTCTCTCATTTTTAAATCATACATTGCATCAGTAAAACTATGTGACTGCATACTCTGATATATGTAACTGTATACTCTTAAAAAGGTCAAGATCATGAAAGACAAAGACAAACCAAGTAATTGTTATAGATTAGAGGCGAGTAGAGTCAGGGTAACTAAATGCAACACATGACCCCAGATTTGACAGTGGACCAGAAAAGGTTGGGGGAAGAACTGAGATTTTGGGACAATTGGTGAAATTTGAATACAATCTATAGATTACCAGTGTTGGTTTCCTAACTATGACCACTGCACTGCAGTTATATAACAGAACATCTTGGATTTTAGGATATATATCCTAAAGGACTAAATACTTCAATTCACTCTCTAATAGTTCAGAAAAAAACAATAATATTAACATAGGATGAGAAAGCAAATGTGGTAAAATAGTAACATTGGGAAATCTGGGTAAAAGAGTATGTGGGAATTGTCTATGCTATTCTTGCAACATCTTCCTAAGTCTAAAATTATTTTAAATTAAAAAATTAAATCCTCTTTCTCCCCCACGTTTGTTTATAAAGAATATATAGTATTAATATTTATGTATGTATAAGTCATATAAAATGGTAATTTTAAAGGATGAGATAAATAATGTGGGCGGAATTGCATCCGTATGTTGGAATATAATTACATTTGTAACACAAATTAATTACATTTGCACATATATGACTTATGTGTGTTTCTATTAGCTCTGTGTCTATACAGATATATACACACACACGCATACATGCATATGCATTCTTATCCTTGCTTCTTTCACTCCCTAGATCATTCTTAACACTCCTGATATTAAAATTTTGGAGCTACACATACCTCAGAGGTTATCCTGGCATGAACAGACTTAAAACAATAATTACCAGATCCTTAATTGCCCTATGTACTTATCCCTAAAACTGATCTGCTTGAGAAGATACCTGCAGCAGGGGTCTGCCATTCCCATCTTCCTTTTGCAATGTCCTTTCTCCCACTTTATAAGAAAAAAGCCAACTCTCACCCATCTTATTAAAGTGCAGTGCTCCAAAGGGTAAAAACAAGGGAAGGGGAAGACAAAGATAATTCAACAATTCCTTTAATCAAGGCATAAGTAACATAAGCCATTCCACTCATTAAGAGATCAGTTTCTAACATTAGTTTATAGCTAATAATTATTTACCAAAATTTATCATATATGTGTTGATCTGATCAACCACATCAGGAAAAAACTCTGTGAAGAAAGTGGAAAGGATATATAACTTTGGAGAAAAGGAAAGTATGTAAAATCTCCAGCTGCTAGTAAACAGCTTGTTGATTACTTAAATGGACGGCAGTGGGTATCAAACCATTGTGGTATTTAAACTCCACTGGATACACCTATGAGAGGAATGTAACAATTTTTGCTTATGTGGTATTTTTCCCTATTAGGCCAATGGTACAAAGAATTGGTGTAATCATAATCCTTAGTTCATGGACACATTTACATTAATATCACTGGTCCATGCTGTATCATGACCCAATGTATTGATTCACTCCACCGTACTGTTTCGCTTAATTATTTATTTTTAATAACTTAATAAACACCAAAAAGCAACCACCCAAAACAAAAGCCAGGACCTTCATACTAATCTGCATCTAACCTATAGTGCCCCCAACCACCAACTCGTGCCCCTGCTTCTCCCCACCCTAAGGACCCATCATCCTGAACCCAGTATTTATAATTCCCGTGAGTTCCTCCGTATCTACTACACACACACTCACACGTATTCTTAAAATGCTTTGTACTGTTGCTGTGTGTTTGTTTTTTTTGTTTTGTTTTGAGACAGAGTCTCACTGTGTTGCCCAGGCTAGAGTGCCGTGGCGTCATCCTAGCTCACAGCAACCTCAAACTC
>NW_012142412.1:3035076-3037337 GCF_000956105.1 Propithecus coquereli
CTCTGCCCACAACACACACTCAATTTTGACTTCAAATATTATATATCTAAATTTAAAGAATAAATGTACTGCTTAGTTTTCCAAGCACAAAGGAACCGACACTGTTATAAAGATTAATGAGCATCACTATAATGAATCAGACCATTGTCCACAGAGCCCTGTATTCTGTCCCAGACGTAAACACCTACAAACAAGCTATTAGCCAACTAGGGGATCAGGAGTACAATATCAACAGTAACGACAACAACAATAATAAAAGTAACAAACAGCAGCTTACATTTAGTCCCCAGAATGTGCCTGGCATTGTGTAAATCCTGTATGGGCATATCGCACGCAACCCTTAGAAGTACATACTGCTATTATCCCTACTTTTCAGATAAAGAATCCAATGCACAGGGAGGTTCCATAATTTACTAAAGGTTACAAAGCTAATAAATGAGCAAATCCAGGACTGAGACCTCAGTCTGTCTGAATGGAGTTCATGCTCTTAACCGTCCTCCTCTGCGCTGCCTTTCCTCTTCATTAAATCACTTACATAACTGTGTGTGTCAACTTAACAATAAACTGTGAAAATCTCTAAAAGCTATTCATGATCAAGCCAAATACACAACTTCCTAAGACTACTGTTACCCAAATGATCATTGTGTATGAAAAGAGTACACACACTTGGGCAGGCATTATGAGTTGGCGTTGTACTCCAAGAGGTTACCATAAAAAAAAAAATATGGCTTCAAGTAATGAAGTAGAATATGAATGTCAGCGTTCTATGAGATCTTAGAGAGAAAACATGTAATCACATATTAATAAAAGATGGAAAACACCGCGACACAGAGATAGTCACTGACTTGTCTAAAGTCACAGGTCTTCTGACTCCCAAATTAATATCCCTTCCACCACATTTTAACAGCCATAACTGTGTTTCCTGCTACTTCTAATTAAGACTGCCCAATCCCAGCACAAAACAAAGTACTTTGTAAAAGTGTTTATGTTGTATACTAAAAGACTTTATATGCAAATCACACACTTTTGTTTCTAGTCTTATTCTTTATCACATTGGATAGCATACTAGTGAGGATTACTTTGATTGCAAACAATAAACCAAAAAGTCTGAAGGTAAATCAGGGTTGGTACAAATATTCATTAGTGTCATTGGTGTCACGAAAGACTAGACTTCTATATTTCTCCTTCACTCTGTTGCTTTTGTCCTCATGGTCACTTTATGGCTGCTACAACTCCCGGAACTGCACTGACATTCCAGGTAGAAAGGAGGATGTAACGAGAAAGCGGAGGTAACAACTGTCTTGGAAAGCAAAATTTGCCCAGCAATCCTCAGCAGGCTTTTGCTTACATCTCAGGAAATGGAGTTGATTTGTTGGTTTGTTTTTTAACTGAGGATATTATTCCAAACAAAAACAAAGTTCTGTTAAAGACTTAAGGGAGAGTAAATATTATTAGGTGGACAATGAACAATGTTTGCCATGAGCAGCCATTTCTCAAAATCTCATTACATAATTTTTATTGTGGAATCTTTTTTGATCAAGAGCATGAAATTCTTTGTAAATCATAAACCTACAACTAAATAAAGTATATTAGATGCTATGACTTCAGTTTCTCAAGCTTAAATAGTCAACATATATAGCAAAATATGTGTACATTTTAAATACAAGCTGAAAACCATTATCCATCTGACCATTACAAAATATCTCAGTGGGTTTATTTACATATTCCTGTCCATTGTTTAAGTTATTAGTTATAATATTTCACTTGTCGAAGATCATTTTATGACAACCTTAACTATCTAAAACAGAGCTAAAAAAAGAACAGAAATAAAAATGTTCAATAAGTCAAATCAATAAATGTACTGCAATGAATATTTATTGGTCAATTTAATACGTATAATCATCATGTATAGTAGAATTTCAAAAGTGCAGTAATAGAAGCAAAAGCAAAATACTAAGAGAATACAAAGAAAGCAGTGATGAAATCTGACACAGAAAGGTGAGGGGAGAGAAAGTCAGGGAACATTCTTTCTGCCAGGGGTGGCATCTAAGCCTGGAAGGCTGTTCTGACAAGGAATGGAACTGTTGGGGGCGGCGGGGAGAGGAGGACTTGCCATCCAGATGGAGCAGCATGTCTGGGAAGCAGCAAGCACTCTGATGTAGCTGGCACAGAGGGTACGTGCAGAGATCTAGTGATACAGCCAGAAATACTGTAGAGGGTAAGCCCAGATTCTGGGTTTCACGGCAAATTGTTTCAGGAAG
>NW_012142412.1:3048882-3050832 GCF_000956105.1 Propithecus coquereli
AAAAAGAATCCCTATCACCTCACTAAAGATACATAGATGGCAAGTAAGATTATGAAAAGACGCTCCACATCATGTCATCGAGGAAATACAAGTTAAGACAGTAAGATACTACTACACAACTATGAGAATGGCTAACATCCAAAACCCTGACAATACCAAATGCTGGTGAGGATGTGGACCAACAGAAACTCTCATTCATTGCTGGTGGGAATGCAAAATAGTGCAGCCACTTTGGAATACAATTTGGCAGTTTCTTACAAAACTAAACATACTCTTACCATATGATCCAGCCATCACACTCCTTGTTATTTACTCAAATGAACTGAAAACTCACGTTCACACACAAACCCGCACACTATAAACATTAGTTCATAACAGCTTTATTGATAACTGCCAAAACTTGGAGGCAACCAAGATGTCACTCAATAGGTGAAGGGACAAATAAACTGTGTACATCCATACAACAGAATATTGTTCAGCAGGCAAATAAAATGAGCTATCAAGCCATGAAAAGACAGGGAGGAACCTTAAATGCATATTGCTAAGTAAAAGAAGCCAATCTGAAAAGGCCACATACTGTATGATTCCAACTATATGACATTCTGGAAAAGTCCAAACTATGGAGACAGTGAAACAACCAGTGGTTGCCAGGTTTTTGAGAAGAGGAAAGAAGGCATGAACTGTGGATCACGGGAGATTTTTAGGGCAGTAAAACTATTCTGTATGATACTGTAATGGTGGATACCATTATACATTTGCCAAAACTCATAGAACTGCACAACAGAAAGAGTGAACCCTAACATAAACTGTGGACTTTAGTTAACAATAATGCATCAGTATTGGCTCATCAATTACAGCAAATGTACCACACTAATGCAGGATGTTCATAATAGAAGAAACTGGTTTGAGAGTGTAAAAGGGGTACAAGGAAACACTCTGCACTTTCTGCTCAATTTTTCCATAAACCTAACATTGTTCTAAAACATCAAGAAATTTTTTAAAATCTGAATCATACTCTTCAGACTTTACCTGAAATAATACAAAGACAAATCCAAAAAGTTCTGCATTTAACTGGAGAGAGAGCGCTTAGAATGAAAATATTCATTGCCTATACATGTTAGAGATCAAACGTAGCTTGGTGGACAAGAAATGTTATGGCTGTCCTTGCAATGGGCTGCCGACAAACAGCTGTGAGCTAGTGCTTTTATTCAACAGAAAAATTCTTACCTCAATCTTGTTTCCTACATTTGTATTTGTTATACACGGCCACCCCCAAACCACTACCTTTTGGCTAACACCAAAAACTGCTGACTTACTTTCCTCTCCATCTAGCATTCCAGAACAGGACACAAGGCAGAATGTGTGCAAGAGAACAAGAATGAGACAACAAGGAGAGAGAAAAAAATGCAAGTGCTGGAAATAGCATCACTATCTACTCTACACCTATTTGAATATTCCAACTTATTTCATCTACCTTTTCCAAAAGAAAATACAAGGCAAAAATCAACTTCTCTCAGATGAAAAGGGATCAATAGCAGGAAGTGATCAATAGCAAATCACATAAAGAAAAATAGCTAGGCAGAGGAAAGAAATATTTTCCCAACTCTACTCACTCAGAGACAGGAAGAACAAGACTGAACTTGATCTCATGTGTATTCTTTCTCTCATCTACTTAATAAAACCACGAACAAGTTCACTGGAGCATCTTGTTTGACCTTAAGTGTAAAAAGAATCATGGTATAATTCTAAAGCAAAATGATATTACTATTCATAGAAAATAATGTAGTAAGTAATTCAAACTAACACCCTAGAATCTTAAGGACTAATAAACTAATTTAATAGGTCTCTATTTTCTTCTTTCTGTCAATACACATCTTTAATAATTTTTCTTATTACAAAAATAACGCACGGAAAATATTTTATGGTATTAAAGAAAATCTTTTGAAATGG
>NW_012142412.1:3050882-3052819 GCF_000956105.1 Propithecus coquereli
TGTATCTCCTTTTTTTTAAATTCTGTATCTCCAATCTGTTTTTCTTGTTTTATTGCACTGGCTAGGACCATGACTACAATTTTAAACAGAAATGATTCTAATAGGCACATTTTTCTAATTTTTTACTTTAAAAGGGATGCTTTCAACATTTTCCAATTTAAGATGATGCTTGCTCTAAGCCTTTTACAGATATTCTTATCAGGTTAGGGAATTCCTTTCTATTCCCAATTTAGAAGAGTGATACTAGAGTTTTACTTATAAATGTCAACATACCAAAATATCGTCCTTTGTAACTACACAATTTAAACTTACAATGAAAAAATCTACATTGCAACCTAAAAACATGAGGGATCAGTTTAATCCATTTTACTAAACTCTTTGTTGAGTACATGCAGTGATGTGCTAGATCTGGTTTGTACCAGCTTACTGGTAGCTTGAAATCGGGAAATTGGCCATGGTGGGTATTTTTAATACCACAGAAATTAGCAAACACTACAATCAGGGATTTCCCCCTCCCACATACCCCCAAGAGCTGGTTATTAAACATTTACCAGCACAACACTGGGTGCAGGGGGAAAATAGCTTTAAGTGCATGTGAGTAATGTTTATTATATTCACCAAACAAGCATTCATTGAGAATTTACTACGTGCTAGGCGGCACTGAGAATTATAGATTCAAGGTGCTCACAACCAAGAAGAATGGGTAAGTGGCATGACAGTGCTAAATCCAATTGTGAGTTGGCAGGGAAGGTTTCAGTAGAGAATCAGGGAAATTATAGGAGAAAGTAACATAAGGGTACCATATGGAAAAATCTTTCAAACCACAAGTTGATAATCACTCCCCTGTCTAAAAACTTAATGGTTTCCCATTTGCACACAGATAAGTCCAAACTCCTTAACAGAGAATTTGGCCTCATTTATAATTTAGTCCCAATCTATCACTACAGACACGTTTCCTGAAGTTCCTTGCCAGTACTACTTTAGTTACATGCAGTGGGCACATCATACTTTCCTCCATTCCCGGAATATACCATTTCCTTTGCACATACCATGCCCTCTGCCTATAGCAACCTCCTCATTTTCTCTGCTCAGATTGTCAAGATCTAGTTTTTGTCATCTCCTTAAAGAAATCTTCCCAATTTTCTCAGGGCATTAACTAGCTGTTCCCTCTCTCCTCATACCTACAACACCCTGTTTACACCTGAGTCTATCAGAGCACTATCCCGATGAATTCTAACTATTTGCAAGTGATTTTTCACGCACTAGGATCTAGAGTCAGCAAACGTTTTCTAAAAAGCTAGATAGTAATGTTTTCTACTTTGTGGGCCATATGGTCTCTGTTGTAGCTACTCGACTCTGCTGTTGTATCAGCCATAGATAATACACATACAAATATGTGTCCAAATATAGACCACTGGCTGTAGTCTGCAGACCACTACATGGACCAGTATGAGGGAGGGTTGCCCCCCAGGGACATATGGCAATGTATGGAGACACTTCTGGTTGTCACAACTGAAGTGGGGGTACTGGTGGCATCTAGAGCTGCAGTCCGTGGCCCGTTAGGAAAGGGCCGCGCATCACTGCCTGAGCTCCGCCTCCCACCCCCTCTCACCACCCGCCATCTCCGACCTTCGCCCCCTCCGTCTGTGGAAAAATTGTCTTCCATGAAACCGGTTCCTGTTGCCAAAAAGGTTGGGGACTGCTGATCTAGAGAGTAGAGGCCAAGGATGCTGCTAAACATCCTACAATTCACAGGACAGCCCACCATAACAAAGAATTATCCAGCCTAAAAGGTCAATAGTGCTGAGTTGAGAAACCCTGCCCTAGACCATGTCCCTCACGGACAATGACCTTGTCCTGAGTGACATCTGAAGCTTACCTTTTATAGCTTTTGGCTCCTTGCTTGTTATTTAATAACTATTTGAGTATATCAATAG
>NW_012142412.1:3066229-3071328 GCF_000956105.1 Propithecus coquereli
ACTGGTTTGTGGTCTCCAACAACATTGATACCCTGAAAGATAAAGAAAATCTGCGGAACTACTTCAGATTAGAGGAGACTAAAGCGACTTTACTAAATGCAATGTATGAATAACACTCAGCTGGATCCTGTACTGAAGGAGCTAAATGCTATAAAGAACATCATTGCGGGAAACTGTCAACATTGGAATAAGGATCATATAGTAGATAAGCCTAATTTATCCATGTGATCATTTTACTGTGGTTACACAAGAGAAGGGCCTTGTTTTTCAAAACTACACACTGAAATAGAAATGAGTAAAGGAACATGATAGATGTAACCTACTCTCAAATGGTTCAAAAATAAATAAGTGATACATACTTTTGTAAAAATACATTTTCAGAAATAAAATTTAAAAATAAAGAAGTGATCCTACTGAAAATAAGTTGCACTGGTTGGCAAGGGGGTATTAACAGATGTCAAAATTTCACCTGTTGAGAAGAGACACACACTAATGAAAAAAAAATTGAAGAAGGAAATCTTTGTGGATCTAGACATTATTTTCCATCAGAATGCAGCTCAACACTGAGCTAGAAAAACACATCTTTTCAGTTATTAAAATCTCTGGTGTCTACCAATTTTCACACCGTATTTTAGGGGAAAAGAGTAATGACTCCATTTTTACAATAATGCAAAACTAACATTTTAAAGTATCTTTTGTTTACTTAAGTGCAGAGATACTTCTAAGGAATCATTGGGAGACAAATTCTTTTTAACAAAGTCAGTTTGGATACCCAGAAAGCAGGGATGAAATTTTTCTCGTGTTCTATGCAAAATTACCCTTATATATAGGTACATTATCTATACCTACAGGTACCCCACACGGGCACAAAGTTCCTCTAAAGGTCTAAGACTGATTTTTAAAAATCACAATGGCTTTATTAACTAACTCGATGTGTGGCAACCTGGATAAGACCACGTACAAGCTCCGTGGCAATGGAAAAGCACCTTTCCTTATCCAAAGGAGAGACTCTAATAGCAATAAAGAAGATTTCCCCTTAGAAGGAAGGAAATCCTCTTTCATATAGCTTCTAGGTTACTTCGACCACCAGAAACATTTTTTATAATAAGGAAGGCCAATTAAATACATCATAGTGGTGATATTATAGTGGTCTGAACTTCGCATGGAAAATTACGTGAAAGCAACAAATTCAAGCAGGTTTGAAAACTAAATTCAAATTCTGTTGTACCATAATTGTCGCAAGTAAACAAGTTCACAACGCTTTTCTAACACTGGTGATACCTAGTTCCTCCTCTCCTAATGCAGAACACCCCACAAGTCACATACATCTACGTATCACAGAAAGACAGTAACAAAATTATTACCTGAGGAAAACACACAAGACCAACTATTGCAATTTACATAAAAACTCAATACATGTGTACATGTTTGCTTTTACAAATCTCTTTTAAGTTATAATCAAGCAAACATTCTCCCTTACTTGCATCTACCAGAACATAACAAGGTTAACTAGTGAAGAGATTAAACATAGTGCTTTACTATACGGTGTCAAAACCTTTACTAACAGACCCTACAAATTCCATTTCTATTCCATTCTTCTAAAATCTGAAACAAGCAATTGTCTTTTTAAAAAGCCATTGTGACTCCAAATGCCCCACAATATAATATAAATGTTAATGAATATCTATCAGCATCTGACCAGAATCTTTTTAAATTTTATTCTTTAAAGTTTAACACCTGAATGCTACAAATAAATTTGTGAGAGGGGCCAGGCGAGGTGGCTCACGCCTGTAATCCTAGCACTCTGGGAAGCCGAGGTGGGCGGATTGTTTGAGCTCAGGAGTTCGAAACCAGCCTGAGCAAGAGCGAGACCCCGTCTCTACTAAAAATAGAAAGAAATTAATCGGACAACTAAAAATATATAGAAAAAATTAGCCGAGCATGGTGGCGCATGCCTGTAGTCCCAGCTACTCGGGAGGTTGAGGCAGGAGGATCGCTTGAGCCCAGGAGTTTGAGGTTGCTGTGAGCTAGGCTGACGCCACAGCACTCACTCTAGCCCGGGCAACAAAAGTGAGACTCTGTCTCAAAAAAAAAAAAAAAATTTGTGAGAGGGAAATCAAACTGGTGCCACTCCAGGGTACCTGGGCAATGTCAGGGGAAGTCAGTTTCTGCATTCAGGGAGGGGGAAGACAGCACTCCACTACCACCAGCTGCACCATGGCCACTCTCTCTCAGTGTAAGAGAGAACCCACAGGACAAGCTTTCACTTTCATTTGACCTCCTAACTTCTGGGCCACCATCATATACTATACAAACATATACTACATTTCTGTTTTTTTAAGGAAAAAAAAAATGATTCATGGCTCAATATCTAAAGTAAGAGTGGGAGACGGGCAACAGGGAGAACTGGGAAGATGTTTCCACTCCATTCCTGACCTTTCCAACCTACAGCTTTAAAGAGAAGCTAAAAAGAATTACTTTCACAGTTACCTTGTCTATCTCCAAAAAAGAAAAAAAGAAGGCAATACCAAAATGCTATTTTAGATCAATTTTGAGGAGGAATGACAGAGGCATGGAAATTTTTAGTACCAATTTCACACTCTGGGAAATGAAGAGACACCTATACCATGGCATCCACCATATACACTGACAGGCTCAAATTCCCTTAGTAGAAGATGTTTAATGCAAAAAATGATAAGGTACAGCTGTCCAGACACTACTGAAAAACTGGATGTTAATTATATGTAAATTTATTCATTATAGACCACATAACAAACATCTCTTACTAAGCTGTGCTTTCCTCTATGTCCTTTGATAAATGAGAAATATTGAAAGTCATACGCATATTTCCATATAGAAATCCACTTTCAGACAAGTTAAGGTAAAAGAGATACAGATTTTTTCCCAACCAGAACATCAGCTCTAACAACACAGATTCAAGAAAAGAACTGTAAAAATCAAACTCCTTTTTCTGAAATGAATGAATAACAAGATGAATATTCAAGAATATTAATTTGAAATACATATCCCTCTCTGAACTCTGATTGACTGGAGAAAAAGCAAAATGGAACTAGAGAACACGTGTCTGCATTTGGAACAATGGTACCTCTGAAATTCCAACTCAGACCAACACAAGTAGGCCCACAAACTCTGAAAACTGTGTGTGTTTTCTTAATTTAGCACACCTTGTAACTAACAGGGGCACACCTTATTTTATCCAATAGATGTGCTTCTATAAGGCAAAATTGGAAATGAAAATGTTCTCACTGACTTAATGGTACATTTTAGAACTAGAAGGCTTCCAGATGATCAAGTTCAGTCCCAACATTTACAAATGAGTAAAGGGAGGGAAGGGTACAGGGGCTGGGGTGCTTAGGGAGGTTAAAGAGGTCAAGCCACTTGCCAAACATTACATGGCTAGTTAGCAACAAAGCCAGCATCCCAACCCAGGGCTCTGAGACTCTGGGAACTTAAAGAGGACTGCCACTGGAAAACTTAGAATAGAAAAATTCAGAACAGAATTTTAAAGAATTTTCTTAAGAACAAAGTAGCTTGGCTGGTCCGATGGTAGTGGGTTATCAGAACTTATTAACATTAGTGTCACTAAAGTTGGTATTCAACCCCCCACTGCTAAATTTGATTGGCGAAAGAAAGAACGAACGAACAAAGTATCTTTAAATTATTATTTAAAAAGTCATCTGAAGCACACTGGTTTGTGTTGTACTACAAATTTCTAATTGAGGTTGATTTACATATAAAATTTATATTATGTATTGTACATCTAAAAGAAAACTTTTAATGACAAACCTACAAAAACTAGGTAAATAATGTAGTTTTTGAAGAATAATAATATTAAAATAGTAGATATATAATTTGAAATTTTAGGATTTAACTACCTAAAGTAATCTAGAAGCTTTATTAAGCCAATACTACTATAGTAATTTACATTTATGCAAAAAATTTAAATGACTTTTAATAAAAGGAAACCAGATTTTCACAGAAAATGTTTTGTTTAATCACAAATCAATTTCTTTTACAGATAGAGGTGGGAAGGGAGAGCAAGACAAAGAGAATCAAATGGACAAAATGTAAATAATTGGTAAATCTGGGCAAAAGGTACATGGGAATTTTGGGTACTGCTTTTACAACTTTTCTTAAGTTTGAAAAAAATATCAAAAGTGGATACAAAACAACGTAAACCATCTCCCAAAAAGAATTTAAAAGAATTTAAAACACTGAATATACTCTATAAGAAATACTGTATTAAATTCATATTTAATTTCCCATAGTATCAAACTAAGAATTACTCACTTTTCTATACGAGTGGTCAAAAGGAGGGAAATTAGCTAACAGCACAGTATATTCCATTTTAAATAGTATTAATACAATGAAGTGCATTAAACTAAGAAATTGATCGCATAAATTTTCTGAGAAGCAGGTTTTGCTGGCATTCTGTGCCACCCTGTCTGCTGTAGCTGATCGCTGCACAGCTCTGCAGGTCACACTGGGAGCTTCTCAGCAGGGACTCTTGGGCACTCCACGTGGCCCTGCCCACTAAAAACCAGCAGGTCCCCCCAGTAACTGTCAAGCACAGAGTCTCCACATATTTCCCAATTCCTTTCCCCACATTAAGAATCGCTGATAATATATTCCTTTTGAGAATGCTTGACATTTAAAACTTTATATTCCAAAATTTAAATTTATCAAACACAAATGAGTCTGAATACAACAAAAGAATACTTGTTATACTTTAAAAGGGGTTTCTTTCAACATTCCACTAAATGACATTAAATACTTCTGAACAATTCCATTAAATACTCGTATTTAAAATACAATCCAACAACCTTGCCTTTTCTTTAACTTCTACCCAGTATCTGAAGTACACAGCTATTCCATAAAATAAGATATCTACCTAGATAGGCTATTGTCCTTGAGACAAGTTTTAGCCAATACTTAGGGAAAGTCTTCTGTTACTTGCAGTATAATTTTTCTATTTAATAAGACTCAGAAGAATCCTTACACTATCATTGAGAGATTTTGCAATCTATTCAATTATTTATAATATTATCTGCTCTAACAAATGTTAAAAAAAACTGTTC
>NW_012142412.1:3072109-3085084 GCF_000956105.1 Propithecus coquereli
CAATAAAGCTAACAATCCACAATGAAATGCACATCATAACAGCATCATAGAATGCATTTTCCACAAAATAAATATTCAGCCTCAGAATTTGACAGAATGTATATCAGGCAGAATAAAAGCTGAAAAGCATCACAAAGCATTTAACAAATTCTCCAGGCCTTACAGTTGTGTAGGGGGCATTCTAACCACTGTGCCCAGAGTGCAGGGTGTGTGGAGACACCAACCCCTCGGCTGCCAGGGCAGCTGGGCACGTGTGGCAGCCTGGCCTGAGATCTCGGAGCCAATTGCCTCCAAACCCCAAACGGCTTTATCTGTTTATCCCACGTGCTGTACAACTCTTACCATGTTCTAGTGTTTCATGACATGGCAATGGTTGAGAAATACTGCATAGATAAATCCATCCAGATATAATCTTTCTTTTAATCTCCAGAGAAGTATTGAAAACAAATGTTAGTTAACCCATCATTCTCACCCAAATCTAAATTTGGAAATCCCACCTTAACTTTAATGACATATATTCCTATTTTTTAACCTGTACCATGCTTCCAGAATTTTTTTTTTTCAAAAACAGGAACTCTGATATACTCAGGTCTCACTTTTTGGAAGACTTACAAACCCCTAGAAATTGCAGCACAAGGTAAATCGCTGTAATATTCCCTAACCTCTCATTATAGTTGTCTACTCAACAATTTGTTTTGCTAGAGAAAACCATCAAATTGGCAAGAAAAAGAAATGTAACTGAGTCTAAAGCAAAGGAAGCTTGAAAAGAAGTGAAAACTAAGAACAAAGCTAGAAAAGGCAAATACTGCCTGTGTAACCAATTTTTTAAATTTACATCTAATGAAAACCTGTATTTGTCAGAGTAACTTTCCAGAACGAATCTTATTAAGTTGCTCCCCTCACTGAAATCCTCTGATAACTCCGTAAGCCCTACAGGATCACGTGTAAATGACCCGGACCCTGATTTCACCTCCAGCTCTACCATCTCCCTCCCCATCGCTGGACTCCTTAGACACACGTGCAGGGAGTGACACCCTCACGCCTTTCTCACATTCCATGTGCCACCTACCTGGAATGCTTTTATCCTGAGCCACACTCTACACAAACACACACTCTTCTCATGCGAACGGCTCAAATTTCACCTAAAAGTAATATCTGGAATAGCTACCACACACTAAGGACGTAACTTAGGAACACCCAAAGCTGTGCAATATTTATTTAGCACCAATTAAGGGCCAGGAACAGTGTTTGGCACTCAGAATAAAAGGGTCCTTGCCATCAAGGAGCATGCAGATTAGAGAAAGCCACAAGCAAATAAACAGATGATCTGAATACAGTTGGGTGGGTCCTAGAATGGGGTAGGCAGAGTACTGTGGAGAAGGAGCACATGGGGCTCACCTCGCAAGTGAAGTGTCACGTGGGTGACAGAGAGCAGCTCTAGGAACTAGGAAACTAAGCAGAAATTGATTTTTAAAAAAGAACCTTAAATGTGATAAGGAGTTTGGACTTTATTCTAATACCAGTGGTTAGACCCCCAAGAACATTGTTCATTCTTTACAGCTCCCCCTTCTCACAACAAACACATAGAAATGACAAAAACAAATCTCTAAAGTGACACAGCTATGCCCCAAAGCACGTTAAACATCTCTATGGATCAGAAATCTAACAGGAACACAAAGTGTGAACCAAGCTGAAGCCACAATGTCAGCTGGACTCGGGGCCTCGGAGCAGGAAAAAGCAACAGGAAGTTTCATCCTATGGGGTAACTGCAAATAAAAGTGACCCCTATGAAGCAGGGTCAGTAGCCAGGCTCTCTGCTTAAAACCAGAGACTGGGCGGCACTCTTCCTTGATTATGAGACTAGACTGGAAAGGTTTCTGCTAACTGTGCTGAGGCTACAGCTTATAGGAAGTTGCTGACCTAATGCCAGCTGACTCAGTGACTGAATCTGTGATGTCCCCAGCGTCACCATGGGGCAAGGCCTCTGATCCACTAACACAGACCTGATTCTGATCTGGGAATGCCAAAGCCAGGCAGAGACAACTACAAATCTGCTAGACCAGCAGGGGGAAAAAATTACAAAAAGAAACAGAAAGGGAGACATAGGACAAAGAAAAAAAAAACTTTCATCGGAATATGCATGCAAAATTATAAAACATGACGAAAACACCGCCAACATCAACAACCACAACATAAATTCACTGCAGACAAAATTATAAAATTATCAAACGATCTGAAAAAGACTTTAAAGTAAGCATGTAAAAGATTCACAAAGAGATAAAGGAATAACAAAAGAGCAAAATAATTGTTTTAGGCAGAAATGAAAAAGAATTAGTGGATATAAGGAACCAATTAAAAATCTTGCAAATAAAATATAACCATTGTAACATAAAAACACAAAATGCTATGTGGTTCAGATACTATTATCTGCCTAACAAGCCATTCCTCCCCCTGCCTTCATCCTCACAGTACTCTGATGTTTTTTAGGGACAGCAGTATACAAGACACTGTGTCAAACACTGAGATTCAAAAACAAAGACACAGGGTACCTGTCCTTTAAAAAATTCGTCTCTGTAACAGTGATGCTAACAGAACCCTAAAATTACAAAGTAGAAGAAAATTTAGTTAATTTTTCAGAAATGTAAGCATTTTTTAAGTTAAAATGCTTGCCATTTCTCTTTTAATTTTCATGAACTTATTATCATCTTGAGTTAGGACTTTACATTAAATATTCTCACAAAATTTCGTATGAATGGAGTTGAAATAACAAAAGCTGTTTCTTTATCTGTATTTGAATTCACCCAGCAACTATCCTTGTTTATTCCAAGTACACCACTGAAAAGTCTAAAATCAAAGACCATTTCTTACAATATTATTCTTAGTAGAAAGCACTCAAAGGTTTCACAATAACAACAGCTTCATTTTCATTTATCAACTGTCTAGTTATTTGAATCGATGATGAGAAAGCTGCCTTATTTCATATTATGGTAAATATATCAATATGAATACGTTAAAAAAAATTAAACTCTCTAACATTATCTCCCAGTACGGAAATGCTCACTCTATCCACAGTCAGAAAATCTGTACTTCAAAACTTCCACAGGATCCCAGTTAGGGGAAAATCTCGATTTCTTCCTCACCCTCTAAAAAAGAAACACAAAATAGTAAAATCCAGTTCTCTTTTTCACAAGCAGAAGTGGATAGGAAGAGAAAATATTACATATACTATCCCCTCATGACTGAGAAGAAAAAATCTATATCAAATTTGCTTAAGTCCAGGATAGCCTTGGTTCTTTGTTCCATCAAAGACATTGATGGAGAGATTGGGGTTTTCTCCTTAAATATAATACTAACCCATGTTACCCAATGATTTAATTTCACACAATAAAACCTCTGCTAATTATGATCAACTGCAACGTCCCCCATTCATACTTCTAGAGTCGTTTTCCAATGGCTAGTCAACAGAAAATTTTAGGTACTAGAACTAAATCGGCCGAGGAGCTAATGACCCAGATTTCCTCATCACATGTACTTCTTAGAACGAATCAAACATCGAAGAGTATCTCCTTGTTTTAATACACACAAGTGCACAGTACTGGGTGGAAACAGATTATTCAATCTCTGAAGAAGTAACATAATCCCAATTTTCCCAAAAAACATATTTTTCCTTTTTTTAAATACAATACTGTAAATGTTCCTGAGGCGGCTGAAATGAAACAAAGAAGCACACTTACTCATGACTGGAAATGTCTCTGTATGTTGTCCCAATCAGATACTAAACCAAAATCTGCTGTCCAAGTTTTCTCAGAGGAATACATGTCCTAGTCAGGAAACAAAGAGAAAGAAATAGTATTTTCTAAAAGTCAATATTTAAAATAAAGTTCTCTAAAAGGAAATGAAGAAAATCATTTTGTTTCAAAAATTTTCCATTCCCAGAAGAACCCTTGTCATCATCTACTGAATATAAAAGATTACCAATCTTTAGAATATCATGACTTAATTCACATTTTCCTTTCTCTGAAACAAGTTACTTTTAAAAAGTAAATAATATCTATAAAGTAATTACTGCACAGAAACTTAACAGGTGTCCTTTGTTTAGTACTAAAAACTTACTCCTTCCCAAGTCCCAGCTAAATAAATCAAAGAAAGAGAGCACTCTGTCTAGAGTAAACACAGCACACAGCACACCTGCTATGTCTATTTTGGTTGCATATAAATGATTTATATAAGCCATCAAATAAAGATCACTGAAGTTATTGCTATAGGCTTTCTCTAATAATGAACATTTTCCTCATTAGAGAAGTAATGTGGGTTCATTATTAAAACAAAGTAAAAGAAAAATAGGAACAGCAGCAAAATAGAAAAATTCTCTCACAACACAATACCCCTACATCTACCCAATCATTTGGAACACGTTTCCTTTCATACTTTTTTTTCTAATTTATATTTTAATAAAAATATACTTGATAAATACTACATATAAAATTTTGTACTTGGTTCTTTTCACTTAAGAGTATAACACAAAGCATCACCTTGTGTTAGGATTAATACAAACTCAACCCTTTGCTAAGATTTACATTGTAAATTCTCCTCTCTCTAATTAGTATTAGGCATAAAAACTAATGCTATATTTAAACATAACCAGGGATACACAATGCCTGCCTAAATCTAATATATAAAATTCCACAGATAAGGTCAGATTTGATACAAAATGCACATTTGTGCTACCTCATAGATAGCTTCCTTCATAATCTGATAAGCTACTTCTTACAGTAAGTGATGGTTATTTTCCAAATCACTTTAGAAAATAGGTTGGACACCGTGGCTCACACCTGTAATCCCAGCACTGCAGGAGGCCCAGGCCAGAGGTCAGGAGTTCGCCAGCCTGAGTGAGAGCAAGACCCCGTCTCTACTAAAAACAGAAAAAATTAGCCGGGCATGGTGGCACATGCCTATCAGCCCAGCTGCTCGGGAGGCTAAGGCAGGAGGATTGCTTGAGCCCAGGAGTTTGAGGTTGCTGTGAGCTAGGCTGATACCATGGCACTCTAGCACAGGCAACAGAGCAGGACTGTCACAAAAAAAAAAAAATTTAGAAAATAGTCTGATACGAAGGACCTCTGCTTTAGAATCAAAGTTAGGGTAATACTTTTTGAAGAAATAATGCTTGCCACATCTATATGCGTCAGTCATGTCATGTAATACACATGAGAAGTATACATTTACAAAATGAAAAAAGATTGCATCAGCATTTACATGCACGGCTCACACACTGTAATTAGCAATAGCATATAATCATAGTGCTGCCATGTAATCACCTGACCCCCATCCAACATGCATTCTTCTTTATCTGTACACTAGTAAACGATTTCCATTTCCAGATAACCCAATTATCCCAAAGGAAATGAGAAGTTGTATGGAAAATCTAAAACAATATATAAACCCCATGTCAGTTTTAGATGAAAGTTTCTCACAATAAATGCACTTTCTTGATGTTGCTTGACTGAGTCTATTAGATTTGTTTTCCCTCCTAGGAAACTCTGAGGTGGAACATGCTAACCTGGAGCATGCTGAATGCTGACAAGCAAACATGATGTCCTGTGTTACAAATGCACAAAGGAGATTAAATGTTCACAGGAATCCACTTAAATTTATACCTGTAGAGTCCAGTCTCTTTGGCCAGGGACTTTTCTCCTTGTTCATGTTTACATCAAAAAATCTTATCTTAAATTTATAATTCCTAAATGGTAACAACAAAGCACCTTGTACTATGCAGCACCCCGCTCCTACCTATAACCATGAAGAGCCAAATAAACACTTACTCAAGGATTTAAGTTCTTAAGACATCAAGAGTTTTCTCAGCACTAAAAATAGTAACCTCAAAGACACCAGCATAATAAAACTTATAAACACAGGATTTATAACCTTACCATCTGAGGAAATAAATGTACACAAGTTTTATAGCTTACAAAACTATATAGTTTAATGCATGTGTTGGATGGAATTAATGTAAAATGTCATGGAGTAGCTCTTACAAACATATTTATTAACGACATCACTAAAGTCACATGTTCAAGATTCTTTGCACTAATCGCAGCTTTATTAAGTACATCTTCCCATATACTTTCAAAGTAGGTAATCTACCAATTCTTTCAAGCAAGAAGACAGTTCAGTAGCACACAATATAAAATGTTCAGATTCCCTTTCTCCTCCCCTAAATGCTACCCTTCCCACTGGACTTACAAAGGAGAAAGAAGAAAAACCTTACTTCCTGTTTTTCACAACATCCAAAAGAGGAAAAGTAATTTGTTTTAAGCCCACAATTTCACATGCAAGGTATATTGGGGTATTTCTGCAAATTTTGGCCTTTAATCTCATTGTCCAGGCACTTTGAGTTTGGGGATGTGGCCATATGACTTGCTGGAAAGTGGGCAGAGAGGACACTGTGCTGGTCCTAACTGGAGGCTTGCAGAGCGCCAAGTCGGCCTTCCCTCGTGCTCCTACACTGCACCATGAGAAATGCGTGCCCAGCCAGTGCTGGACAAGAATAAGCAGATCGCAGGCACATAACCGAAGCCAACCCACAGCTTATAGCCAAACCCAGCAGAGACTGCAGACCTGTGAGCTAGAAAACAAGTCTGTTGTTACGTGCCACTGAATGTCTGCAGCTGTTACACAGCATTATTACAGCCAAAGATGACCAATACGGAGTGTTTAGATATCAACTTTAAATGTAAATTAAATTGTCAAGTTAAAAAGACTATATTTTTTAAAATATAGCCCTATGCTAATCACAAGAAACACACCTAAATCACTAGAATATAGAAAGGCAGGAAACAAAAGCATTAAAAATCTGTGTCAGGCAAATACTAACCAAAAGAGGGATATGTGGCTATAAGAACTCTTTCATATGTGTGCTTGGACATATACTGAAAAATGTTCATAGCAACACTGTTTGTAACAGCAAAAAACTGGAATTTCCATCAGCAAAAGGGTAATTATGTCATCTTTATACAAACAAGTAGTATGGAGCACTGAAATGAATGAACCATGGGTACATAGATCAACAAATAAATCTCACAAATATTATTGATATATATTATATATCGCAGACATATGTAAATGTGTATATATATACACACACACACATATAATGATATCATTTCTATAACGTTCCAAAATATGTAAAGTTAATGATATGTTGTTAAGGGATAAAAACATATGTGATGTACTATAAAAAAAAAATGCAAAGGAATGCTAGACCCCACATTGAAGCTGATGGTTTCCTCAAGCTGGCATTAGGACAGGGGTTGGGAGAGGCACTCCAGGAGGGTATTGCTAATGTTTTATCACTTAAGCTGAGGGACGGGATGGGATGGATATCATTATGTTAATCTTTTCAACATATTACATAGACTTTTGTATGAATATAATATTTTACAGGAACTTAATATGAAAAAGCAAAATTTTTCCAACAAAATTCAGAAAGGAAGTGATTATAAATAAAAGTAACTTAAATATATGTAACTACATGTATAAAGGAGTTAAATGCATTTATAATCTTTAGGCTGTAATTAAGAGGCAGAAACAGTGTAATGACTCATTTATTCATTAAAAGTAAAAGACAAGTACAAGTGATAGTAGGTTCCACCACAAATTGCAAGATATCTTTTATGTGAAAAGATGGATGATTAAACATTATCTACATGCAGAAGCAGCTGGCTACCCAAAGATTGTATCATTTGTGCTGTCTGATCTCAGCTGTCTGACCACTGAAGCTTCTGATCTCACCTTCACAGTTGTATAATCCCAGCTCATTTTCTCATAGAAATTCCTAGATGCTGTTTTTCTAAACTGCTATTTGTTGAACTGTCATACCCACCAAAAAAAAGCTTAAGAAAATTTCTTTCATTGATGTATAATTTGCAACAGCAAAAAAAAATTATAAGCAACTGAAATGTCCAATAGTAAGGGATTGACTAAATGAATTGTTAATTTACACGTAATGGACTCTCGTGCATCCACTAGATATGTCTCAAAGAAATTCAACGAAAATGAATGAATGAACATGCTGCAATGTGCTTTATACAACTTTCTCACCGAGTCAGCAAGAAAGAAGTATCAGAAATGATGCCTCAACCAAGTTACATTTATTTTCTCAAAGGTTTGTAAACCAATACTTAAGTAATTAATGTGCAGCTTTTAAATTTAAAACAGATAATATAAAAACTTACCATTCATTCACTAAACATTTTATGGAGCAACTATTATGAGCCAGGCAGTGTTCCAGGGACTGCAGACACAACCACAAACAAAACAAAGACCCTACTATCATGGAATTTACATTACAGTAATCCTACTATCTTTCTTTCTTAATTCAGATTCACAGTTCATTCGTTCAAATATATATGTCAGGGCAAACTCCTAGGTACAGGTTGAGCATCCCAAATCCAAAAATCTGAAATCTAAAACTTTCTGAGCACCAGCATGACACTCAAAGGAAATGCTCACTGGAGCATGTCAGATTTCAGCTTTGGGATGCTCAACTTGTATAATGCAAATATTTCAAAATCTGAAAAAATTCAAAATCTGAAATACTTTTGGTCCCAAACATTTCAGGTAAGAGAGACCTAACCTGTAATTTCTTCTCATTCCAGATAAAGAAATAACTTCAGTTAATATTAAAGTCATTATGCATTGATACAGAAGGTCTCACTACTATATTTTCACAGTCCTTGGGCTCTGTATAAAGAATGCTCTTGTTGCAATTTATACTCCCTGAAACACAATGCTAAATTCCCACAGCCTTCAGTACTTTCCCAGCACAGGAGAAGTAAAGCAAAGCTTCAGTCATGGCTAGAGTGAAAGGAGGTTTGTTTATCCTATTGACTAAATCAACAAAACTACTTCCTGCTAATAAGATCAAAGAATGAGATGGGCCTAAGAATAAAATGGGAAATCGTTGGGTTTCATCAGTTTGTTTACACATGTATGTTAACAAGGCATGAGATAAGAATGAGGTCAAATTTCCCCTTCCACAGGTAGAATTTAGGTTAGATTTCCAGAAGGAGTTATCAAATTCTAGTAGCTGTACACTGGTCAGCATGTCAACTTCCAGGTATTCAGGAAGCAAATGTCCTTTCCAAGTCTTCCTTTCTTGTGTTAGTTATAGAGAGTCAGAGCCTTTCAAAGTGCTTACAATTCGTTTACATGATATATTTGCCTAATGCACTTGATATATCATATCAGAACTGTACATAATGCCTGAGCTCTACAGATAAAAGCTAAAATGAAGGATACAATATCTCTGGTTTTCAGGAGCTTGACATCATTAAAAAGCCAGTTAAAAGTTCCAGACTGCCAACTATAACAATAAGCATTACAGCAGATACCATGAAGAATATTAAAAAAAAAAAAAAGTAGAAATAATTCCAGGCCCTATCTTTAAAGAACTTATATTAATATTTAGTTGGATTCTAAACACAAGAAAGTATCCATTTATTCATTTAATAAATATTAATTCAGCTCTACCATATGCAAGAACTGCTCAAGGGGCTTGAGATAAAGAGATCGAGACAAGCTTATTTCCAGCCACCCTGCAGGAAGGGAGCAGAACATACTCAGAACACAAGTGCCAAGGGAAACTGGAGACAGGTGGGAGTCAAGAGCTGCAACTGGCTGAAAGGTCCTGAACTGAATGACAATGAGAAAATGTACGGGCTAAAGGGTGTCAATACACACAGTTGAAGAGAGGAAAATTCACATAGGATGTCAATAAAATTGGAATTCAGCAAGATGGTGGTAGACGAGGGGCCTTGTGCAGAAATCACTCAACATATAGAATGTCCAACATGCAAATGTGTTACAGCTCTGCCATTAACCAGCTCTAGGAATTTAGAACAAGTCATTTCACATCCCAAAGCCTCAGTTTCTTTATTTGTAAAATCAGAGTTAAAATTTCCATCCTGCCTACCACGCAGGATTATTGTGGAATCATGCATGAGATAGTGTATTGGTAAATTAAATATCTTCTATAGGTAACACATGTATTAATACTGATCCATTTTTGGTCTCGTTATAAAATAAGAAAATTGAAACACAATTTTTAAGTTCTCTTTCTAGCACTGTATGATTTACTATTTTAAAACTAATTTTAATTCAACAGCCTATTGAGAAATATTCTAATTTCCTTAACATTATAAGTAGGATCAACCAATGAATCATTACAGCAAACCAGGTATGAGCTGAAACAGGCTGGTCTAAAATGTTGGTTGTATTTTTTTCAATGGGGCAAATCCAATTGACACATGAAAGTAATTCAAAGTGACTATTAACAGTGAAGCAGTCAGAGGCAACCCTGAGTTTGAGGGGAGAATCTACGTGATGTTCTTTCGGCAATCCTCAGTGAGGGCAAATCATTAACTTTGGAGGAAAATTGTTTTTAAAATAGTCAGAAAAATATTTCCCAAGTAAGTCTGGTGAATGAGCTCAGAATTCAAACTGATAATGAAATGCTGGATCAAAAACAAAATGTGATGTAAGCTGATAATGGATGGAACTCTATACCTCCAAAAAGCAATTTCTAAAAAAATGCCAGAAATTTCTCTTTGGCAATTAATGTATATCACATTAGCACTAATTTGAATATATATTCTAAAATGTTGCTTTAAAAATTAGTCTATTGTTTCACAATCGGACCCTTCTACCTAGTCTCTATTTTCTAATAACTAAGGACCTAGCTGGAAAAGTAAAACACAAACACGTGAAAAGTCACATAAAAGACAAGATGAGAAGCCTGCATTCCCAACGAAAGTAGACCAGGTACTACAAGACCAACCCTCTTACCTGAAGACAATTAAAGAGCTGGATAAAAAACTAAGTGTAGTTTTAAATCACTAATCAGGGGATATAAATTGGTATGAACACTTTGGAAAACCTTCTGGTGGTTACTACTAAAGCTAAATACAGTAGCCCCCGCGTTATCAGCAGGGAATACATTCTGGACCCCAGAGGATGCCTGAAACCATGGACAGTATCAAACCCTATATATACTATGTTTTTCCTATATATACATGCCTCTGATAAAGATTAATTTATAAATTAGGCACAGTAAGAGATTAACAATAATAAAATAGAACAATTTTAACAATATACTGTAATAAAAGTTATAGGAATATGATCTCTTTTTCTCTCTCAAAATATCTTATTGACTATATCACAGGTAACTGAAACCATGGAAAATGAAACTGGGGATAGGGAGTACTGTATATTGCATTGGGTTTGATTACACAGTTAAAGACATTTACTCTGAAATGTATTCAGAGTATACACTTAAGATTAGTGTATATGATTGTATATATGTTATACTTTAATTTTTAAAAAAGGAGGGAGGATATAAAAGAGCTAACAAGACAACAAGGAATTACCAGCCACAGTCCGAGAGAGGACAGGCAGCCGGAATGGAAAGCATAGCACCTTGGGGCTTTTTTTAATGCTGGAAACATTGGCCTAATCAAAGAGGTACCTGAGAGACTAAACTGCACTTAGGCAGCCTTGAAGGCTGGGAGGACAAAACGTCAGGGTATAAGATCCGCCAAGGGAGCCGTCACTGCTTGGGAATAAGACCTCAAGATATTGAATCCCAAAAGAAAGAATAACTTAGAAGTAAACTAAACCAACTCTTGCATAGACTCTCAAATTTTTAATTTGGATAAAGGTGATCCCAAGAGCCTGGCAAAAACAATGGAAAAATCCTTACCTAAACCTATAATTTTATCTCGAAATACTTTTTCAAACACAATGACCAGCACACAATCGAAGATAAGCAGGCATCCAAGGAGATGAAACTCCACGAGAAATGAGAGACCACAGGGAAAAAACCTTCATGACTTGGGGAGAGTCACTATGCTGACTCTGTCCAAAGAGGTATGCGCAAAGCTTGAAACTTTTCACAGGCAACTAGAAACTACAAAAAGTAGCAAAGCATATATGAAAAAGAACTAAAGTGAAATTCTAAACCTGGAGAATACATTTAAGAGCAGATTAAACAGGGGATGAAGACTAACAGTAAACTGGAAGTTGGGCCAGAAGAAAATATCCAGAACAAAAAAAGATGTGAGAAGATGAAAAAAAATTCAACAGAGGCAAAATACACAGAGGATTCAGTGAGGAGATCTAGCACTGTATCAGTGAGCTCCCAGAAGCAAGAGAATTGGAAAAAGCAGTCTCTGCAGAGATGATGGCTGAGTACTTTCGAAAATTGATGAAAGACATCAAGTCACAGCATCGAACTGCCCACATAAGAAATGAAGCAAGAGAGAGAGGAGTGGGAGAAAGAGATAAAGACAGAGAGAAAATCATCTAAAGTCCAAAGACAAAATGAAAATCTTAACGTGAGCCAGAGAAAGAAACAAATTACCAACAAAGCAGCAATAAACTCCAGCTGACTTCTGAATAGAAACAAGGAAGCCAAAATATTATAGAATAATCTCTCCAAAGAGCTATTTTCTGTATCTAGAATATAGATTTTTAGAATTCTATATCCAGCAAAATATACCTTTCAAGAATGGAGGCGAAATAATGACATTCTCAAACAAAAAGCTAGAAAATCTGTCAATACTAGACCCACTATGAAGAAAATATTAAAGGGTATTCTTCAGGCCAAAGGATAATTATGCCAGGTAGAAGGTCAATAATGCAAGAAGGAATCAGGAAAAGAAAACACAGTAAGTCAAATTGAGTAAAAACGGCATGAAACAATAGAAATACATCCATGGGGTTTAAAATATACACACATTTTAAAACATGGCAACAATGAATTAAATAAAAAGGAAACTGAATTAAGTGTTGGTTTAGGTTTTTTTTTTTTTTTGAGACAGAGCCTCACTCTGTTGCCAGGGCTAGAGTGCCGTGGCGTCAGCCTAGCTCACAGCAACCTCAAACTCCTGGGCTCAAGCGATCCTTCTGCCTCAGCCTCCC